>NC_042615.1:326108884-326435151 GCF_901001135.1 Rhinatrema bivittatum | reverse complement strand
CTTTCCAAATAAATAAGAGTACCGGGTCCGATAGTGTGGTGGGGAGTGCGGTCTGGACTCCAAACAACCAAAGATTGGGATCTGGCGGCAATGTCCTATTCAAAAATAGGGAGCATGCTCTGACAATTTGATTCCAAAAACGGGAGCTCAAGATACAATCCCAGAAACAATGATGATATCCCCCTTCTGCATGGAGGCATTTTGGGCAGGTCGGGGATGGGGCTATTTTCATTTTGTGTGCCCTGGAGGGCGTGATATAAGAGCGCCAGAGAAACTTGTAGTGCACCTCCCTCAATAAAACATTATCCGTCACAGTACATACATTCTTAAAGCAGGACATAAATTCAGCATAAGACAGTGAGAAGAGTGGCCAGGTCTGCCACCGAGTATACAGCAAGCGAGGGGGTCGGTCATCCACCACCTCCCCCACTGCTCCGTAATAACCTGAAATTGTGGGTTTACCCCCCCTCTTCGTAGATAATATCTCCCGTACCCGCTTGGTATGTGAAGTCTCCCCCACCCCAGGGCGGGATTTGTGAATGAAATGGGCTAATTGTTGGTAGGCATAAATATCTACCTCTGCCAACTGGTACCGGTCCCGTAGGATAGAAAAAGGTAGAATGTCTTCCCCTGTATCTCCCAAAACATCAGAGATATGCACAACCCCGAGCTCCCTCCACTTTTTAAACACCCCTCCTCTATTCCCCGGGGGAAATAACACATTGCCCACAAGCGTTAACAAGGGTGTGGGCGTGCTCGGTGTGGTACACAGGTTACATAAAAGAAGCCACGCTTTCCTGCATGAGCGCACTATGTCTAGTTCTCGTAGAGGGGTAGGTACGTATTGTAGAGGGAGTTGAAGTAAAGGGTTGAGGGAGGTGACATTCAACCACTCCAGGAGGCAGGAGTATGGGGTCAGGGACGAGGTAGCAAATGCCCAATCACTTACATGACGAAGACAGCAGGCTAAGTTATAAAGCTCCAGGTTTGGGCAGCCCAGGCCCCCTCCAACACTTGGCGTCATCAAAACCGAGAGGGGGATACGTGCTCTTTTTCCTTTCCAGAAGAAGGCGCGTAGGGCTGCTTGGATCACTCTGTGATCAGCTTTTGTAATCCAAAGCGGCGCCATCTGCAGCACATACAGCCATTTGGGAATTAACATCATTTTATATAGCTGTATGCGCCCAGTCAGGGACAAGGGAAGCAACGTCCATCTTTTCAATGCATCTAAAGTGTACTGTAACAAGGGTTTAATATTAGTTCTGAAAAGATTCCCTCCCTGGCCTGGGACACGAATCCCCAGGTAAGTGAGCGATCCC
Organism: Rhinatrema bivittatum; assembly: GCF_901001135.1. Taxonomy (NCBI): domain Eukaryota; kingdom Metazoa; phylum Chordata; class Amphibia; order Gymnophiona; family Rhinatrematidae; genus Rhinatrema; species Rhinatrema bivittatum. The sequence continues at coordinate 326,433,832 of NC_042615.1, read as the reverse complement.
TCCGCCCATTGCAAGGGGAAAGCTCCCTTCCACCGAGCGCGCACAGTGTTTGTAACATCTAGCGCCGCCGATTTTGTATAGTTTATCTTCAGGCCTGCAAAAAGACCAAATCGGCGCTGTATGTCCAGTACCACCGGCAGTGAGGAGTTGGGTTTGGTAAGAAAAACCAGTATATCGTCAGCAAAGGCTGCCGTCTTAAACACATGCCCTGGCCCTCCCACGCCAACCACTGAGGGATTGTGTGTAAGCTTCCGAAGTAGAGGATCAAGGGTTAATATATAAAGCAGGGGCGATAGGGGGCAGCCCTGCCGAACTCCCCTCTGAACTGTCACCGCTCCTGAAAGACACCCGTTCACAAAAACACAAGAAAGGGGGTTATGGTATAGCAAGGTCAGATATCTCAAATAATCTCCCCATATGCCAAACCGTTGTAGGGCTGAAAATAAGTATACCCACTCCACACGATCAAACGCCTTCTCGGAGTCCAGACTTATGGCTAGGGCCGGTATACTGTGCTGTTGGCAAAGGGTCATAGCCGTCAACAATTTTATCATATTAGCATTGGGTTTACGGCCCTTAACAAAACCCGCCTGGCTCGGGGAAATCAAGCGGGGCAAGAATATGTTCAAGCGTTCAGCTAGGATCTTGGCTAATATTTTGTAATCACAATTTAGCAGTGATATTGGCCTATACGAGGCGGGGTTAGTTGGGTCTTTCCCTGGTTTAGGTAATACAATAACATGAGCTTCGTTGAAAGTGGCTGGAAAAGTACCATTGACAAGGCCCGCTTCGTAATAGTTTGTGAGGGGGGTGAGCAGAAAAGGCGACATTATTTTATAGAACTCATAGGAGAGCCCGTCCGGGCCCGGGGATTTGCCTGTGTTTGCTGCGCTGATCGCTTGTTTGATCTCGTAAGCCTGTAAGGGACGGTTCAAAAATGCCCACTGGGACGCATTTAGAACCGGTATGGGGAGGTCCTGGAAAAAGGCCTCCTCTGCGGTCTGTTCCCCCACACCCTCAGATGAATAAAGTAGGCTATAAAATTGGCGAAAGACTTCACTGACTTCTTGTTCATTAGCTGTAACCAGTCCCGCTGGGGTGGTTAATCGGGCTACGAAGGCCTTGGGCCGTTGAGTCCTAGTCAGGTTCGCCAGTAGGCGTCCCGGTTTATTTCCGAATCGGAAGAAGTCTCGTTGTCTCCTCCAGTCATACGCTTGGGCTCTCTTATCCAAAAAGGTATTTAGACAGCCCAACACGCTATAATAGGCCTCCCTAGCCCGATCGGTGTTTTGGAGTAACAAGGCTTGTTTTCTTTCTTTTAATGAGGATTCAAGTTGCAAAATCGCTTGATTAATTTGTTTGTTTCTAGTATGGACGTAAGAGATGATTTCCCCCCTTATGACCGCCTTCGCTGCCTCCCAATAAAGGTGTGGCGTGTCTATATGTCTGCTATTATTTAGAGCATACTCTTTCCATTTCCCTATAAGGAATTGTTGGAAGTGACAGTCATCTTTTAGAAACGCAGGGAAGCGCCATATCCGGGTGCGATGATCGGTAGGTTGGGAGTGCAGCGCCACGGAGACTGGGGTGTGATCCGAGATAGAGGGGGCTTCTATCCCGGCCTGTCGCACTTCAAAGAAAGCGCTCTGTGAAACTAAAATGTAATCAATTCTCGATTGTGTACCATGTGCCTTAGAGATATGGGTATAGTCACGCTCCGTGGGATGCAGCGTCCGCCACACATCAAGCAGCTCTAGCTGCTGACAAAGATAAGCCACTCCTCTCTTTCTTTTTCCCAAGGGGGCATGTGTAGGTGTGCTCTTATCCAGAGCTGGGTCATGTACTATATTAAAATCGCCTGCCACATACAATGTACCCTGTGCCTGAACTTGTAGGAAATTACAAAGGTCAACAAAAAATTTATGCGTATAGATATTGGGGGCATACAGGGAACAAATAGTGACTGGTTTGCCTTCCCAAGTTCCCAACAATATAAGATAACGGCCCTCCGGGTCTGGAAATGTTCTAGTCACTTGCAAATTTGCCGCTTTGTTGATTAAGATCGCTACTCCCCCTTTGCGGTGGCACGCTTCAGCATATTCGCATCTGCCTACCCAGTCTCGTCGCAATTTGCTACTCTCTAGTGCTGTGAGATGGGTCTCTTGGAGACACACCACATCGGCATGGAGTCGCTTCAGGCGCGCCAGTACTTTACTTCTCTTTATCGGGGTACCCAACCCATTAACATTCCATGAGACCAAATTTAACATTGCTGAAACATATTGGAATCAGAAATCAAAAGCATCGTATGCATAGAAAAGAAATGGGTGGAGGGCTCCCAGCCTTACCCTCCCCCTCCGAATCCCTTTGGTTCGGACCTCGTCTGCCGTAGGCGGACCGTCTGGACCCTGTGACGTCGCCCTGTTGCTCCCAGGATTTTGGAATATACACTGTTGGGCTCCCTCCCTGACTGTCCCCTCCCCCCGTCTGTCTTTCCCTTCTCCCCTCCCCCCATTCCCCCCTCTCCCCACTCTCTTCCCTGTAGTATCCCCTTCTGTACTCCCTCCCCTCCCCCTATTAGCTTCCCCAGTCCCCTCCTCGTAACCCTAATTAAGTCGTAAACTCCCCTCCCCTTAACCCCCCTCAAACCCCAGCCCCTAAACCTTATGTATGCACAATCTGCCCCCCACTGATCAGGGGTAGATTGGATGAGTATACGCTCTTAGAGCGTTCGGGTACTCCACCTCTGCAATCATCAAGAATCAGTTTTCTAACATTAAACATTTATACAAAAACTAGAAAAACATGACAACATGAACAAAAGTCATTTCTATAGGGAGGTCGTGTCGCCCCGCTGAACTTCACCTCTCGAAAACGATATCCAGCCACTCCCATTACTCAACCCTGACGGATCCAGCAAAACGCCACTGGGACGGCAGGCAGGCCGCCCAGCTAGAGGACAGTCTGCACCCAGACACCCTTGGTAAACTTTTTTTTTTTTTTGAAGCTGTTGGGCAATCGGTTACCGAAGCCCCAGCACCGTTAGGTTTTGTAGATTGTTCCGGTTCTGATCCCAAAAAAAAAAAAAAAACAATCCCAATGACTTCCAGCAGGGACAACGACCCAAAATGAAGTGGTCACGGTCCCCGCGTGGTGTCCACCGGAATGCTTTGTGCGACGTCTAGGCTCGATCCACCGTAGGCCCCGTATCCCGTTGTACGGAGAGGTCCCTTGCACAAACCAGTGTAATGAACCTGAATCAAAAAGGAACAAATCTTCACATTCTACGCCTCCCGGCGTGATTAAGTCCCGGCTCTCCGGTAGGTTCCACTGTCAGGGAACGCAACCCAGCCACGCCGCCGGCTCAGCTTCTGCGTAGCCGATGAAAGCGCCATCTGAACTGAATATCTGCCGCTCAGCATTGAGGCGGCCTACTGCCTGTACTGGCTTGCACGTGTGGAAGGATTGGGGCCTGTTACGTTCCGCCTGGCGCCCGTGAAGGTAGGACCCCCGTTAAGCTAGCCGTTCCGCTCAGATCGCTTCTTCATGAATCCAGTTCTATAACTTCCAGCAGGAGCAAATAAGTTAGGGGATAGTTTTTCTTTTTTTTCTTTTCTGGGTTTTGCGCAGCAACTCCCGCGTTCAGCTGGGCGCAGGCCTTACCGTCCGCCATTGCTTGTGGCCCAGTTCCCTCATGCCAGAAGACATGTCAACTCAGTCACTGTCCCCTTGCAGGAACTGCTGCGCCACTTCTGGTTCTGTGAAACTGTGCTGCTTTCCGTCCCGCCAGACTTTAAGAACCGCGGGGTATTGCAGGGCGAACTTAATCTTCTTCTCAAACAATTTTGAGCAGACCGGGGAAATTTTTTCCTTTGTTACGACACTAAAACAGAGTAGTCTTGAGTAATTCTGATTTTCTGCCCTTGGTACAGAATTTCATTACACTTCCGGTACGCAAGCCAAATGCGCTGTTTGACCGCCGAATTCAGAATTTTCGCTATGGCAACTCGGGGCCGGTTATCGGACGGCCTGCGGGCCCCTAAATGATGCGCCCGTTCGATTCTTAGTTCCCCTTTTAGATCCTCGAGCCCCACGGCGCCCGGCAACCAGGATTCCAAAAACCCTCCTAAGCCGTTTTCATCAAGTATTTCGGGCAGTCCTAAAAAGCAGAGGTTATCCCACCGAAGCCTGTTCTCCAGGTCATCCAGCTTATCTTGACAGGTGTGAACGGCAGCGGCTTGAGAATTTACCGTGCCCTCCATCTTGGTCACCCTATCTTCGATATCTCCCACCCTGCCTTCCAGCTGGTCTATACGCGGGTTGAGGTCTAGCAACGCCGATTTTACCTCTTGCAGCTGTTGGGTTATTCCTGCCAACTTTGTGTCCAGTGTATTTTCCAAGGTTTGTTGTAATACCTCAACTGTTAAGGGGAGGCCGCCGGAGGGGCCGGGTTCACTGGCTCCAGCCGCCATCTTGGGCTCCGTGGGTTTTGCCTTGTCTTTTTCTTTGTCTCTCTTTCCTCCCCTGGAAGCCATCACCGGCGACGTTTTGCTCATGAAATGTACTATCGACATGTACAAATAGGTGATAAGCTTCTGGTACGCTGATTCGCTTTGTCCGTTAGCTGATGCCGGTAGATACAGAGGCGAAGGACCCGGAGCTTAGGGAGAGCACGTCTGCCCTAGCACATCGCCCCACGTGACTCCTAGTCTACCAGAGAATTTATGTTTGCAGGTTCAGTAGCAAAAATCTTCCATAACAACTGAAGGATTTTTTTTTCTTTAGGCAGGCATTTCAATTAGATGGGTATACCATATATCTAGGATGCATCTAGTTTATGATATTTGTTAATATTGATTTCACTTGTTTGTACTTGCAATTTATTGTGCCCCACCTTGAATGAAGGATGGCGGGCTATAAATATTTTAAAACAAATAAATACATAAATAAACCAGGATAAGTTGCTTTATCTTTTGTGTTGATTTATTAACTTTAACTGGTTACCAATGATAATAATAATAATAATACTGTTTCTTCTCCACTGCTGCCTAAAGATGTTGAGAAGTAAAAAAAAAACAACACAAAAAAAAATGCTGCAAACAATTCTCTTTCAGTAGGTTTGGTGTATAAGTAATGAAATAGTAGACTAAATGAAACTGACATTTGTTGAGATTTATAAAAATCTGAATCAAAGGCATATTAGTATCATTTTCACTTTTACTATCTAATGTGGCAATTTCCAAGGTTCTTTAACATTAAGAAGATGTTCTTGTCTTCATGCATTTTTGCTTCTTTTGTGGGGCTTATTTTCATTCAATGTTATGGCCTCTTTTGTTCATCTTGCAGAATCACTGACTATGATTAAGAGGTCTTGCTTCATAATCTTTGGCTTGGTTGAGTCTCCTGTCCACAGAGCAAACAGAATATTGTAAATTTCTGTTCTCTACCAGATGTTTCACTATTGGGTTGGGAATAAGGTTTTTTAGGTTGACAGTATTATTTAATGAACCAGAATCTTCTTGTCTTTCTCTCTAAGAGTGTAGTTTAATACCATAGCAGAAGATTACTGAGGTAGCATATCTTGCTAATGGAAAAGTAGCATCAAATCAGCACAATATACAGTACCATAGTTGGCTTACTATAAATTTATATTTTAAAAAAGCATGTACAGTGCACTACTCCTAGTGGAAATGATTCATGATGGTTACATCAATACCAGAAATACATTTTTGTGACACTGTCTGCTGTTTCCACATAACACGAAATAAAACTAATGACTGCCGATTAAAGTTCATGCCACTTTGTGCTGCTGTTGTAGTCACAAATCTTAAGGCTTGTCAGATATGTTTGACTAGCATGAGTGAAATATTTGGTAAACATTTCACAATAAAAGGATTATGGCAAGCAGCAAATAATAAGGACTACAAAATTGAGAATACATACAATATCAATCCAGGAATATGCATTAAGATAGTACCTTTACTAACGGTGTGCGGGGGCACACATGTACATGCATATGCTGCTTAGTCAAGAGACACGGCCATTTTATCATTTATATATGCATATATTGATTTGATTTGTATCAAGAAATTCGGTATATAAAAGCCTTAATAAATAAATAAATAAATAAAATATATGCATGTACATGTGTGTACAATTTTATATGGATTCTCGCATATACCGCGTAAGTGGAGGGGACTTTAATAGAATCGCACACACCGATGCAATTATCAGTTAAAACCACTTCATTCCCAGTTTGCCCATGTAAGGGATAGGACTTGCTAACCTCAACTAGCCTTCCTTTTCTCCTCTTAACCCCGACCCTTAAAATTCTTCTGATATGCCTATATTTTTTTGGTTTTAGGACTTACACACCATCCATAGCAGAAGTAAATTTCCGCAGTAGGGGACACTAGCACACGCTTCTGCGTATAAGTTTTAAGCTCCGGTTTCATTCATAATCCAGGAATGGTCACACCCTGCCCAGATCACACCCATTCTCCACCCCTTTTTTTTAGACCTTTCCATTTGTGTGCATACCAGAAATTACATGCGTACTTGGGTGGCTTTTAAAATCCAGTCAGCATGCGCCGGCCCTGACATACTCACGTACCTCCTGGTTATGGCCCTTGTAAAGCTTTTAAAAATTCACCTATATTAATGTCAGTAAATATGTCCTATAGTAATCAAGTCCTTGGAGGCATAATGGCTCAGGGGTGAGAAAACAAGTTACAACTTATTATCTGCCTTATCATTTTTACTGGGCCCACATCTGCTCTCTAGCTCATATGTCTCTAGAGAGCCAATTTCAAAAGCAAGAGATTGAAGTAGAGATTCAGGAATTGTGGTTTGAAAAAAGGCATACCCTCTTACCATAAGTCAATTGCTTCTACTTGCACCCTTCTCCTTTGTTTTTTCCTTCTTGTCTCGGGTCCGCTGCCTTTTATCACTTTTTCTTCTTATCTGGGTAAAGATTTTTATCTATTTTAATGTGTGTTACGCATTTGTTCTTCACTCTTTCCAAATAGATGTGCATCATCAACAAGGTCCCTTGAGAGTAGTGCAAAATATGTCCAGTGTATAGTCCAAAGTATTTTTGTTGGTGCCTTAATGCCTGTGGATCTTAAATTGTTTGGAAAAGTTTTTTTAAAATTTTCTCTAATTTCTAGAGTGAAATATTTTGTATTGAGAATTATCTTCAAAAGTAGATGATAGGCATGCAGGTCATAGGCATATTTTTGAACCATGTTCAAGAGCAGCAAGAGTGTTCGGGGGGGGGGGGGGGGCATCAAAGGATAGTTGTGAAAGGTCTTTTTGTGTCCCAAAGAGATTACAGAATAAAAGGATGTCCCTACTAACCCCATAATCTCACCTACCAACTGTATACTAATGGATGACAAACTTTCACCCACCACAGCCAACTGTGCTCCCGGAGGCAGAGAGGAGAGGCTATGACATGTGATATAGAAACACAAACTCAGGTAGTTTGAGATTTGAGTTAATAAAATTCAGCTTAAACAACCAGACCAATTAATCTAATTTGGAATTATAATTCTTTTGTAGCTTTTACTTAGATGTCACACAGCTGTCAATTAAGGGTATAAATGTAAATGTTTTAACATTTGTTGTTTAATTATAGAAACATAGAAACATAGAAATGACGGCAGAAGAAGACCAACGGCCCATCCAGTCTGCCCAGCAAGCTACGCAGTTTATCCATTTTTTTAATCTTCCCCCCCCTTTTTTCTTCCCCCTCCCCCGTCACTATTATTTTAGATGATATGTTATTAACAGATATAACAATGTTTATTATTTCTTTCTTTTCAAATCCATGGAGGATTATTAAATCATCAGGTAAGTTAAGTATAAAGACTTTGTTCAGTCATTGTCCAGATAACAAAGGGGGTTATTTTCTAAATCCCTATCGCACTTTTCACATTGCTTAGGATGCAAATTAGCTGGAGGGGAGGATTCAGGGTGGGGAGGGGAGGAGTCTGGTGGGGAGGGGTAGGAGCTGGCCGTGGCACAGCTGCTGGCGATAATGTGAGGAACATTATTGTTGGCAATAGCACGGTGAATAGCACTACTTTTTATGGTGGCACTATTTGCATGAAAGGCTGCAGCTGGCCACACTGCGGCCAGTGAAATTGCACCACTGCGTTGTGAACGGCTGTGGCCTTTCACAGGCCCACCCCCCCCCCCTTTGCTCCCATCCCCTTTTTCGTGGGACTATTATTCTGTATATTTGTCTTATTAGATTGTAAGCTCTATTGAGCAGGGACTGTCTTTTTGTATGTTTGTACAGCACTGCATATGTTATGTAGCACTATAGAAATGTTAAGTAGTAGTAGTAGCAGAATGGCCTTGCACAACAATAAATGATAATTTTCAGGTATTTTGGTTTGTTAAAAAAAATGGCCTCCTTAGCTCATTGTGAATTCCAGGGGGCATCTCTGGGTCTCCCTGAGTCCTTCCAATCCCCTTCCAACTCACCAAATAATTTTCAGGAGCCCAGGCCTAGCCAGGATCTCCCTGGGTAACTCTGATACCCTAACTACCTGCTAAAAAATTTTCAGGGCTAGGGAACTTCCTAGCCCCAATTTACACTTAGCATGGTGGTCATAGAAAAAGAAAAAAGCAAGAGCAATGCCCAATTGCTCCTGCCCCACCCTCAGTTCTTTTAAATATATTCTTAAATTATTTTTATTTGGAACTATTTAATTCTCTCTATCACTTATTATTTTCTGTTTTTTCTTTCTTGCAGGATCCTTGGATTAGCTAACCTGCAATGTTAGTTACATTACATCGTAAAATATTTTACTCTTAAGGCAAATCTACAAGAAGTAAAGAAATAGTGGATGCCCTTCAAGGGGCTATGCTCCAATAAATGGTAATGGAACCCATAAGAAAGGGTGTGATTCTTGATCTAGTGCTTACTAAAGGTAGAGATGTGATTCAGCAGGACCTTTCGGTTCGGCCTTCGTTATCAGCCCTCTGTGGGAAATTTCGTTCCCACAGTTCGGGCTCATTTTTTTCGGCTGTTCCGAACCGAAAAAAAAAACAAAACACCCCCAACCTTTCAGATGTAGTTAATTACAATCCCCCACCCTCCCAACCCCCACAAAACTTGCCTAAAGTCCCTGGTGGTCCAGCGGGGGTCCCGGGAGCAATCTCCCCCTCTCGGGCTGTCGGCTGCACTAATCAAAATGGTGCCGATGGCCCTTTGCCCTTACCATGTGACAGGGGTTATCGGTGCCATTGGCCGACCCCTGTCACATGGTAGGAGCAATGAATGGCCCGCACCATTTTTTAAGATGGCGCCGGCCGTCCATTGCTCCTATCATGTGATAGAGGTCAGCCAATGGCACCAATAGCCCCTGTCACATGGTAAGGGCAAAGGACCATCTGCACCATTTTGTTTACTGGCAACCGATGGCCCGAGAGCGGGAGATCACTCCCGGGACCCCCGCTGGACCACTAGGGACTTTAAGCATGTTTTGGGGGGGGGGGGGGGTCTGGAGGGTGGGAGACTGTAATTAATTAAACCTGAAGAGCTGGGGTGGGTTTGGGATTGTTTTTTTATGTGGCCTTTTCTCTCCCCCCCCAAAAAAATGATAAGAAAACCACACAAAATTTTGTGGGTTTTCCCATCGTTTCGGGGCCCCCCAAAAATGCGACAAAATTGGAAATATCGCCTATATTTCTTAGTTCATCGCAAACAAATGCACATTCCTAACTAAATGTGATAATGTCCTCACATATTCAGGTAGGAGCTCACCTGAGCACCAGTGATCATCAGACAGTATGGTCACACAAAGACCCAAGTTTTGAATTTCAAAAATACAGACTTCGTTGAAATGGGGCATACCTGGAGGAAGAACTGGAAAGACTGGGAGAAAATGGCTGAGGTGGACTAACAGTGGGCAAAGTTAAAAGGAGCTATTACAAGGCAACAACACTATATTTTATAAAGTAAACAAGAATAAAAGGAGAAAGAAACCGATCTGGTTCTCTAAGGAAGTAGCTGAAAAAAATAAAGTAAAAAAAAAAAAACAGCATTCAAGCAGTATAAAGGATCCCAGAAAAAGGAACACAGAGAGAATATCTGTTTAAAACTGAGGGAGACAAAGAAAGAACTAAGGAAAGTAAAAGGCCAAGCAAAAGAAAGGATGGCCAAAGAGATAAAGCAAGGAGACAAAACATGTTCAGATATATCAGTGAAAGAAGGGAGGTCAGAAGTGGTATAGTAAAACTGAAAGGTGACAATGTGTGGAAAGTAATGAAGAAATGGCAGAAATATTAAACCAATACTGTAGTTCGGTATTCACTAAAGAAGACCATGGAGAAGGCCCATTACTGATTAACAAGACTGTGGATGTGGAGAGAGTAGACAAGCATGGTAGCAGAGAGGAGGCTATAGGCCACTTAGCCACACCTCAGTGGTTGGAAAATTAATGGAGACTCTGCTCAAGGAAAGGATAGTGAACTACCTACAATCCGGTGGGTTGCTGGAGCAAAGGCAGCCTGGATTAACCAGAGGAAGGTCCTGTCAGACAAATCTGATTGATTTTTTTGATTGGGTGACTAGAGAATCGGATCAAGGATGTATGCTAGATGTAATCTACTTGGATTTCAACAAAGCTTTTGAAATGGTCCCACATAGGAAGCTTGTGAATAAAATGAGAAGTTTGGGAGTGAATGCCAAGGTAGTAGCATGGATTACAAACTGGATGGAGACAGTGTGTAATGGTAAATGGAACCTACTCTGAAGAGAGAACCGTGTTAAGTGGAGTGCCACAGGGATCAGTGTTGGGACCGGTTCTGTTCAATATCTTTGTGAGTGACATTGCAGAAGGGATAGAAGGTAAAATATGCATATTTGCAGATGATACTAAGATCTGCAATAGAGTGCACACACCTGAAGAAGTAGAATGAAAAGTGATTTAAGAAAGCTGGAAGAGTGGTTGAAGATTTGGCAGCTGGGTTTCAATGCCAAGAAGTGCAGAGTCATGCATCTGGGGTGTGGTAATCCAAAAGAGCAGTATGTAATTGGGGATGTAAGACTGATATGCACAGACCAGGAGATAAATCTTGGGGTAATAGTATCTGGAGATCTGAAGATGGCAAAACAATGTGACAAGGTAATAGCTAAAGTCAGAAGAATGCTTGGCTGCATAGAGAGAGGAATAACCAGTAAGAAAAAGGAGGTGATAATGCCCTTGTACAGGTAGTTGGTGAGGCCTCATTTGGAGTACTGTGTTCAATTCTGGAGACCGTATCTGAATGGTGATAAAGACAGGTTGGAGGAAGTCCAGAGAAGAGCAATCAAAATGGTGTGGAGTCTGTATCAGAAGACCTATGAGGAGAGGCTGAAAGATCTGAATATGTATACCCTGGAAGAGAGGAGATGCAGGGGAGATAAAATATAGAACTTCAGATACCTGAAAGGTTTTAATGATGCACGATCATCAAACAGTTTCCATTGGAAACAAATCAGTAGAACTAGTGGTCAAGAATGAAACTTCTGGGAGGATGACTGAGAACCAATGTCAGAAAATATTCCTTCATGGAGAGGGTGGATGCCTGGATGAAAACAGTGAAAGAATTCAAAGGGGCATGGGATAAACACTGTGGATCCCTAAACTAGAGGATGGAAATCAAGAAAGAGTGCATGGGGTTGCTTGCAGTTGCAGCAGTTACTACCCTTAACCAATAAGTGTACATACTGTAAAGGCATGTTCTCTGCTTCAATGGCAGGGAAAAAGGGAAATGGGATGTAGGCAGAAACTGAGAACCCTAACTTTTACGGTCTGGGGAAACAAATAAACATGGGGGGTAACATGCTGCTGTGGCAGTTACTACACTTAGGGGTAGATTTTCTAAATTTGCGCAATCGCGTACTTTTGTTCGCGTACCAGGCGTGAACAAAAGTACGCTGGATTTTATAAGATACGCGCGTATCTTATAAAATCCGGGGTCGGCGCACGCAAGGGGGTGCACATTTGTGCAACTTGTGCGTGCCGAGCCCAGCGCACGCTGCCTGTTCGGAGGGAACTTTCCTTCACCCTCCCCCTACCTTCCCCTCCCTTCCCCTACCTAACCCACCCCCCCGGCCCTATCTAAACCCCTCCTTACCTTTGTTGGCAGATTTACGCCTGCTAAAAGCAGACGTAAATCTGGGCGCGCCAGCTGGCTGCTGGCGCACCATCACCCGACCCGGGGGCTGGTCCAGAGGCCTCAACCACGCCCCCGGGCCCGCCCCCGAAACGCCACGGCACGCCCCTGAAACGCCGCATCGTTTCGGGAACGCCCCCGACACGCCCCCTCCCCGCCCCTTTTATGAAGCCCTGGGACTTACGCGCATCCTGGGGCTCTGTGCGCGCCGGCGGCCTATGCAAAATAGGCGCGCGAGGGCCCTGTGCGCGTAAATCCGGATGGATTTACGCGTGCAGGGCATTTAAAATCCGCCCCTTAATCAATAAGCCTACATACTGCTAACACAACACCATCATTGCTCTTTGCTTCAATTTCAAGGAGTTACAGGAAATAGGAATCAGACAGTAACCAATGAGGGCTCTGACGTTTACAGTTTGGGAAACTGATAAGCATGGGGACAATCTGCACGGTGCAGCAGATACTACCATAAGCTTACTAGGCAGACTGGATGGACCATTTAGTCCTTTTCTGCCATAATTTCTGTTTCAATGTTTCTATGTAAGCAATTCTTTCATACTGAATTGTGATTCTTTTCTGATATTTGTTGCTTATGATTTTGTCTTTCAGACATATTTACAGAAGATTACCCAGGTATATACTTCAACGGTTTGTATATTGAAATTTCTATTTATTTTATATTTCATTACATTTCAGAGCTTTAGCAAGAATAAAGAAATTTCCCGGTCTAATTACCAATATGATTCTTATAATTCTTGTACTTGTAATTTTGATCAGAATAGATTTTAAACAGTGATTTTGCATGTCTGAATTATGCTCATGACTTACAATGCGAACCAAATATTGAAGAATCTCAAATTCCTCTGCCCACATGGTTCCCCAAGTCCCTTGACTCTCAATGGGTTATCTGTCTCCTTGTTGTTAAAGAAAGAAAGAAAGACAGAAAATCTATCAACACTATTCCCTTATGATCTTCCACAATCTTAACCAATGTATTATCTCTGCTGGCAGGATTCCTAATGGTACTTGTTTATCTAACTAGGGTAAAAAAATATATCAAACAAGTTCCTCTAAAATCTATTTTATTCTCAGTTTGATTTAATTGGTGAGGAAAATGTCTTCCATTTATGCACTCTCACTTTACATTTCACTCAGTCCATTTTATGAACACTTAAATTAGTTTGTCTTTCTTCAAAGTTTTCTTTAAAAAACCCGAAAGGTTTTAAAAGTTAATGATTTCCTTTTTTAAAAGCTCCTGCTCAGCAGGATGTTGCTTTAAGCTGATTGATGCCAAAGAAGCTGACACTGAGCAGGCTGATACTTCCTCAGTGTTCTGTGCTTCTGCCATTTTTAACCATTCCAAAAACTTTAAAGGTGAATTAGAAGAGATGTGCGTGCATAAAATAGATGCACACTCTAGTAGCACCTATTCATGTTACTGTTATTTTATAAACTTTGCACGTACACAAATAACTTTTCTTGTCTGTATTGTCTGCTGGTTGGTTAACTGTCTGTTGGTTGGTTAATGTGTAGCAACATTAAGATGGGTTATTACTGGATATAAGAGGAAGCGGGAGATGGTTGGTGATGCAATAGTAAAATCAGATTGTTTATTTTGAAATTTATGTAAATGTATGTATAGTCTGTGAGGTATTAGTCATGTTTGTTATATTTTTGGACATTTTATTTGGAAACTGCTTAGAAATATTGCTAAGCTGTTAATAATTCTTTCAAAATAAATAAATAAATAAGTTTTATTAAAAAAAAAAAAAAAAAGAGCAGATTTGGAGTAGGTCAAGCATGTCCAGGGCCGGGGCCAACATTTACATTTATAAATCCCATTTTTATAATGGTAATGTAATGAGAGCAAGGATTTGCTCAAGAAAAAGGTTTTACAGGTTTTGGGGCAGAAGACTGTTGGTATTGGAAAAGGGAAGCAGCACTGTCTAGCAGCTCTACCAGAATCTGCACAAGACTTTGAGAAACTAGGCATCATTTCAGGGAACATCTTCAGAAATATGAGAGAAATGAGACAAAGGTAAGGGGGGGGTTTAGACAGGGCCGGGCGGGTGGGTTAGGTAGGGGAAGGGAGGGGAAGGTGAGGGGAGGGCAAAGGAAAGTTCCCTCCGAGGCCGCTCCGATTTCGGAGCGGCCTTGGAGGGAACGGGGTAGGCTGCGCGGCTCGGCGCGCGCCGGCTATACAAAATTCATAGCCTTGCGCGCGCCGATCCAGGATTTTAGCGGATACGCGCGGCTCCGCGCGTATCTACTAAAATCCAGCGTACTTTTGTTTGCGCCTGGAGCGCAAACAAAAGTAGGCTATTCGCGCGCCTTTGAAAATCCGCCCCCGGGACTTTTTGTTTATCCTTTTATTTTCATAGAAAATCAGTCCAACAAGCCATTGGCCACCTTACTAGGGAACTCCTAGCTTGCAGAACAGTCTCATTGTTAGGAAGTCAATTTTTATTATTGATTTGTTAAAGCTGGGTAGTAGGTATCCCTGGAAAGAAGAAACTTTTCAAAGAAGGAGGAGACTGCTGCTACTGGACCTGCCGCACTGGAGTTGCTTATTGTAACCGGACCCAGTGCATTACAGCTTTTCAAAAAAAAACAAAACATTAGAGATAAGTATGCACATCCACACCTAGGAAACACATACTAGGATGGGCCAGGTATTCAACTTTTTATTTACCAAGCACAAAAATAATGCATACTGTACAGAATTTTGTTAGCTCAGTAGTAAAGCAAGTAAAAATAGAAAGACTGAAAAGAGCTAGATACACATAGACACCCCCCCCCCCCAAAGGTCCTTACCTCAAGGAACACTGTATAAGAGAGCCTGTAAAAAAGAACACAACACAAGGAATTAAGTTCTTAACATACAACCTGTGAATACAAACAAGTCAGAGTAAAGAGGAATATAAAGAAAATACTTATCTGACACACAGTTAGAATCTGTTTGGAGTCCTATGAGAAAAAGAATATAATTGCTATTAGTGCTTTTAGTGTATGCAAAAAGATACAGATTTGAATATGTTAAAGTTTCAAATAGTTGTATAAGTATAAAAATGTTGCGCTTCCCAGCCCCTCTGGTGCTGTGACCGGGCCTGCTCACCTGGCATGCCCGTCTACCAGCTCCTCTCTCATTCCCAGCGCTGCTCAGCCGCAGCTTCCACGAGTGTCAACAGGCTCATTGGGGCCTTCTATCTCGCAGCGCTCCTCATGTCTTCCTCGGCATCGGCCCCGCCCCCTAGCGCACACACGCAGAGCTCCTCCATATTTAAAGGGCCAAGTGCGGGAAACTCATGAGCGGCACCCGATTCTGATGTCATCTGAGTCCTTTATAAAGAGCAGGGCTCAGCCTTGGCAATTGGGTCCTACACTCCAGTGTTCTCTAGTTTGGGTGTTCCAGTGTCTCTTGTTCTAGCATCTCCTGTTCCAGTATCTCCTGTTCCTTCATCTCTCCTGGTAGTTTCCTTCAGACTGATCTCACGGTACTGACCTTTGCTTGCTCCTGACCACATCTGATTGCCGCCTGGAACTGACCTCTGCCTGTCCCCTGACCACGTTTGATTGCTGCCTGGAACCGAACTCTACCTGTACACTGACCATGCCTGATCACTTCCTGGAACTTTACCTTTGCCTGATCTGACTACACCCAGACTGACTACAGGTACTGACCCCTGCTTTGGCTGACCATTCTGAACTGATACTCTGTCCTTGATCCTCGCTATCCATTCGGACACTCTTCTGGCCTCCTGTGAACTCTGGACACTCTTGCTTGGACATCGACTGTGCACCCTTGTTCATGGTGGGCACTCCACTGCGCTTCCTCTCTAGGAGACCCTGCGAGGCCCACCTAAGACCAAGCAGCTCGGGTACCTAAGGCCTCAACTTGTGGAAACCCCGGGTTGCTATTGGCAAAGCACCAGCTAGCCTCTGTCTCCTCTTGTGCTCTGCCTCCTGGTGGCAGGCACTCTCTGGGTCCGACCAGAGGGCCGTACCAATCCTGCACCAGGCCAGGGGTCCACCTCCAGTGCAACAGGTTGCCAAGGCCATAAACTCGGCGGAGTCTCCCGCCTTGCAGGCTATCCCTGGCCTAGCTGCTCATGTCCAAGAACAACAGCAAACCATGGAAGCATTGGCTTCATCTGTGGAGAGACTACAGACTCAACTAGAGGATTTTGTTATGGCCAACTCAGGGGATTTTGCTCAAACCCTGCCCCCACGGGCATCATTGGCCCTCCCAGCTCCACTCCGTCTCAATGGGGATGTGCGCCTCTGCTGAGGCTTCATCAACCAATGTTTTATGCAATTCGCACTACAGCCTTCGCTGTTTCCGAGTGAGGCTACCAAGATCACCTTCATTCTCTCACGCCTTGAAAGGAAAGCCCTGGCATGGGTTTCCCTCTTTGGGTGCATTCTGACGACATCCTCTGCCATCTCTCCCACTTCATTTCCATTTTCAAGCGGACCTTCGAGGATTCCGGCTGACAGGTGGTTGCAGGTCACCATCTTCTCCACCTCTGTCAAGGCTCGCATTTGCTCACCAAATTCACAGTAGAATTCAGGACACTAGCCACAGAACTGGGGTGGCAAGAGGACTGCCTATGGGCAATCTAATTAGAAGGCCTTACTCCTGCCCTTAAGGACGAGCTGGCTGCTTGTGAGATTCCCACATCTCTTGAGGACCTGATTTCCCTGGTTGGCAAGATTGACCATCGCCTACGACAGCGACACCAAGAGGTGAAGGTCCTCCGGCCTCCTTACGTCCAGCTTGTGCCACGAACCCCCAGTTAAAGGCCTTATCGGCACTTCCTCCATTTCTAGAGGAAACGATGCAGATTAATCGCGGGCGCTTGTCTACTGAAGAGCGTCTCCGAAATAAGAAACAAGTCCTTTGCCTATATTATGATGGTTCCGGACATCTCCTGCAAGCCTGCCTCGTACATCCAGGAAACTGCAAAGCCTGAACCTGCGGGGGTCCTGAGCTTGGGCGCTACTGTAACTGGCCCCTGATTATTACTCCCTGTGTCCCTCTTTAGGGAATCACGCTCCTTTGCCACTACCGCACTCTTGGACACTGGGGCGAGTGGCAAATTTATCCTGGACGATATCATCACACTACTCCAGATCCCACTTCAACCTCTGGAAGTACCTCTCTGCATCACATCAATCCAGGGAGAGCACCTCCCCAGACGCATTACTCATCGCACCGTGGCCTTCCGCCTCTCCGTGGGAACCCTCCATGAAGAGAAAATGTCCTTGTACGTCCTGAAGTGTTCCACGCATCTGGTAATCTTAGAACTTCCTTGGCTCCAGGCACATGCACCCCAATTCGACTGGCAATCCCTGCACTTAACTCAATGGGGACCACAGTGCCAGAACCGCTGTCTGTGACAGGTGTCCCCAGCGGTTACCGTTCTGAACTCTACAACCCTTACCGGGTTACCTGCTCCGTATTCCAACTTCAAAGATGTATTCTCCAAACAAAATGCTGACATCCTGCCTCCACTCCAAGCATTCAATTGTCCCATTGAGCTCCTACTGGGCACCATACCTCCCAAGGTTAGAACTTACCCCCTCTCGCTTCCAGAGACTCAAGCGATATCAGAGTATATCAAAGATAATCTGAATAAAGGATTTATAAGACCTTCTGACTCTCCAGCAGGAGCCGGATTCTTCTTCATGAAGAAGAAATATGGCAGTATACAACCTTGCAATGACTATTGTGGGCTAAACACCGTAACTCGCAAGGATGCCACTCATTAGCAAACATCACCTACAAGGAGCCCAGATCTTTACAAAGTTAGATCGCCGAGGGGCATACAATCTTGTACGTATCCATCCAGAGGACTTATGGAACACTGCATTCAATACGAGGGATGGCCACTACGAGTATGTAGTAATGCCTTTTGGACTTTGTAACGCCCCTGCGGTCTTTCAGAATTTGATGAATGAGATCACTAGGTCCTACTATACTCATTTGTTGTGGTATATCTGGACGATATACTGATCTTTTCCACAGACCTGAAGTCCCAACGCTCACATGTTCAAACAGTCCTCCAGTGCCTCAGAGACAATCATCTCTACACAAAATTAGAGAAATGTATCTTCAAACAGACCCGCCTTCCATTCCTAGGCTACATCATCTCCAATTGAGGCGTTACCATGGACCCTGAGAAACTCCAAGGCATTCGAGACTGGCCCTAGCCAGTAGGCCTCCGCGCCTTACAAAGATTTCTCGTATTTACAAATTATTACAGAAACTTCATCGCTAACTACTCCACGCTAGCTGCTCCATTCACGGCCATGTCTAGGAAAGGAAGTAACCTTCAAGTTTGGAGCCCCAAGGCTCAATCTGCTTTCCATGCCTTGAAAGAGGCCTTCTGCACCGGTCCATGTCTACTTCATCCAGATCCTAACCGCCCTTTTGTTGTCGAAGTTGATGCTTCCGCTATTGGAGCAGGAGTGGTCCTGAGTCAATATTTCTCCAAGGGGGTCTTAGTACCTTGCTCCTTCCACTCGCACAAGTTTTCTGCCGCGAAGCAAAACTATACCATTGGGGACCGTGAACTCTTAGCTGTGAAATTGGCCCTTCAAGAATGGCACCCCTGGTTAGAAGGAGCACAGCACAAGTTTACAATATTCACAGACCACAGGAACCTTGAACATTTAAAAGAAGCCCAGCTACTGAATCCCAGACAGGCCCGCTGGGTGTTGTTCTTTGAACGTTTCAATTCTGAACTCCAATACCGTCCTGAAGCAAAGAACCTCCATGCGGATGCTCTTTCGCTCCCTTGAATCAGAAGATATGCCTGAAACTCCTAGATACATCATCGACCAAGCCTGTATATCCCTTGCAGTTACTCACATGGTACCAGCCGGGAAGACGATGGTCCCACGCCGCGTGCTCTGCTGGGCCCATGACTCGAAGTTGGCCGGTCATCCTGGCTGGGCTCAGACTCCTGAGATGCTGAGAAACATTACTGGTGGCCTAACATGGTAAAAGACTCCCACAAATATGTGGACTCCTGCCCCATCTGTGCGCAGCAAAAACCCTTGACTGGCCATCCATGGGGACTCCTCCAATCTCTTCCGGCTCTCACCGAACCCTGGCCAAGCATCTCTACTGACTTCATAGTTGATCTGCCTCCATCAACGGGCAACAGGGTCATTTGGGTTATTATCAATCACTTTTCAAAAATGGCCCATTTTGTGCCACTACAAAGCCTTTCCTCTGCTCCTGAAGTGGCAAAACTATTCCTAAGAAATGTATTCCGCCCACATGGTTTACCCAGAGAGATCGTTTCTGATCGTTGTCCGTAATTCGCTGCCAAGTACTGGAAGTCCCTTTGTGAAAAGTTTGATATCACTCTGAACCTGCCTTCAGCCTACCATCCTCAAGTGAATGGCCAAGCTGAGAGGACAAACCGCTCTCTGAAGACATTCCTACGAAGTTACGTCAATGATCAGCAGGATAACTGGGCTTACCTCTTGCCATGGGCTGAGTTATCTCACAATACCCATGTCGCCTCTGCCACTGAAGGCTCACCCTTCTCAGTAGTATTTGGTCACCAGTCACGCCTGCCTTTACCAGTGCCGCTTTCCATACACTCACCTGCAGCCCAGTCTACAGCACAGACAATTCGCCATCTCTGGAATCAGGTCAAGGAGAGACTAGGTCAGGCTGCCGAGAGAGCCAAAAGCTTCACTGATGCTCACCGTCGTACTGCACCTCTGTTCTGGCCCGGCCAGAAAGTTTGGCTCAGCACTAAACACATCAGATTACGCCTACCTTTACAACGATTGGCTCCAAGGTTCATTGGACTATTCCCAATCATCCGACGCATAGGAGCAGTTACATACCAGCTGCAACTTCCCACCTCATTGGGAATCCACAACACATTCCATGTCTTCATATTGAAGCCATTAGTTTTCACCTGGCCTTCTCGAAGGTCTCCTGCTCCTACCCAACTCACCGCTGAACTCGAAGACATCCTCCAGGTAAAAGAGGTCCTTGATGTCCAGCAACGAAGAGGCCTCTGTTTGAGATTCGCGAAAACATCGCAGATTGGGAAAAGTTCACAGTTCTGCGGTAACTACTTAATTTGCATGGAAACGCCCCTTTTACTAGCGCATGAGTTAGCCATGCATTACCAATGCGATATTGGTAAATCCAGTCCTAAGTAAAGGATTCTTATTTTCTAAATTTCAGGAAACAGTGTCATTTCCATAAACATCTTCAAAAGGGTTCCTGTTTCCCTGGGCCAGGCAGTGGTCAGCCATACTTTATCATTCCACTCATTCACAATTAATTGGGCCTACCTAGCAATGGCTGTTATGCACAAAAGTATCCCAATTGCTCCATTGTATATGTACCATCCCTACTAAAGTTCTGAATATGGGCCTGTTAAAACAGGATCCTGTTTTTTTGCCACATTATCATGCCCTTAAATCCAGAAGAGGAAGTCTGGTTATTTCCTATAACTTGTGCAGATGCAATGGTTCTGTAGTGACATTGATGGTTCATTCCTGCAAGTAACACCTTTCTAGAAAGACTCCTGCTTTGACAGTTTACAAAGTACTGTGCTAGGATCCCCATGCAAATGAAAATGGGATCAAAGATAAAATAAAGATGGCTTGAAATGGTGTATCCAGTTTTCAATATATCACTCTGCTTTATGGCCAAATTTACAATATTTTCCTGATCATTTTTTTTTTCAATTGGATTTATGAGATAAAAGGACATTGCTCTACAACTCATTATCAAAAAATAAATGCAGAATAATAATTATCAACTTCCTTCTTGATATACAGTCATATCTCACACATATATAACTACCATTACTGTGAGAAACCTGCTGTTCATCTATGTATTTCAAATATTTGGTATAGTGAAAGCTTTGTTTTCTAGGGCATAAAAAGTGTTCTCATAGGTCTCAATTTTCTTTTATGTGAATAGACAATTTCTCATTAACTGTTCTTAAAGCATGGCAGACTTTCCAGCTGTGTGAGCTGAATAGAAAAGTTATAGTTTTAATTTATTGAAGGCACTGTAAGCTAAGTTTAGTTGAATGCATTCAAAATTTTATTGTAAATTAATAAAACTAAGCACAAAAAGGTCTTCTACTTGTCACTGTGCAGAAAAGGAAAACAATAATGGTTATACTGATGGAATGAGCTTATTATAACTGCCTTGTTTTCCATTCTGAACTTTGCTTAGTTGATAGATGTGTGTTCCAAAGCAAAGGCCCTCAGGATTTTTCACATAAGCACATAGAGTAAAAAAAACTTCATTACTAAAAGCCACACAGTGACCATAACAAAATACAATAAACCAAAGCCAAATAATCCATCCTTTTACTGGGATGAAAAATACACAGCAGTAAAGTCAACTACATGAGGAGATTTTAATGTACTTTTATGTTTTCACCGAAAGCCTTTATTGGAAAAGCAGTTTTATAAGTGTGAATAATAAATAAAATATGTATGTGTGGGTGTGTTTGTGTGTAGTATGAGGGCATTAGGGGTGTTTGTGGGTGAGACTTGTGAGCGAGGAAGTACGTGGGAGGGTATGGTGGTATGGTTGGGGTGGGTGATGGTGTATGGGGGCTTGAGGTGTGTGTGTGTGTGAGAGAGAGAGAGAGAGAGAAAGAGAGTATGTGCATATTTATTAATGAGCTTGGATGTGTGAGAGTTGGTAGAGGAGTGGTTCCATCTTTTCTTCCCTGATGGTTTCACAGATCCATCTGGCAGCTCTTCTTCATCTTCATCTGGTAGAGTCCGGAGAACTCAATCACTGTTACTGAGGCTGCCGTAGTGGCACAACCTCTTCTTCAGTTGAGGGAGCCTGGGGAACCTTCTCAACTCCACTGCTTTGCCAGCTGATGACTTCCCCCATAAGCACTTATTTTTTTCTGTTTGTTGGTTCACCTGCTGCAATTCTTCACCCAAGACATCAGTGTCTCAGACAGATGAACAGAAAAAGTGAATACATAAGTGCTTTTTAAACTTTATGAAACACATTAAGTAAAAAAGTAAAAACAATGAATAAAAAGAAATGATAAGAAAAAAAAAGGTAAAAATGCAGTGGGGACAGTTTTCACTGGTGCTCCTAAATTGTCAGTGGTGCATAAAAATTGTCCTGGACTTTCAAACTGATCTGGAGCTCGCAGTTGCTCTGCAGGGAACTGGATCCATTAAGGCTGGCTGCTGTAATGCTAACCACTCCTTCATGCAGCAAGCTCTAAACAGAGAGAGAGAGAGGGAGGGAGCGACTGAGTCACTCGAAAAATTGGAGAATGGTCAAAACAAAGCAATAAGATCAAGCCAACAGCAACTTCTAAATGTGGTTATTGGAATGAACCATTTTCATTACTAACAATGTACTTGAGTTGAGTACATTTTCTTGTCTGCTAAGCTTGGAAGTGGGAGAAAATGGCAAAGCATCTTCATCCCCGATTGGATCTTGGGGGTGATGAGGCATTATTTACCTTTATTGGAGATCCAGGAAGGGACATGGAGAGGCATTGGGGTTTTGGAGGCTTGTGAGGGGGTTGAGGGAGATGAGAGAGAAAAGTTCAAGATGGATGATAAATGTTTTTCTAACTTACTGAAAAATGTTGGAGCATTTTCACTTAACACCTTGTAAACTAAAAGTAATTCTCTTAATTGATAGCCAATGCAGCATATTTAGAATTGGGGTAATGCATTCATTATACCAGGTATTAGTTAGAAAACGTGCCGCAGAACTAAGAACAAGCTGCAGCAGTCTCAGAGAAGAGTTAAGCAGTCCGATATAAACTGAGTTGCAGTAATGAAGACAGGTAAAGACAATCACCAGTAAAATTGTTTGAAATTCGTAAAATTCCAGTAAGGACTTCAGATTACTCAGTAAGCAGATCTTTAAAAATAATTGTTGTGTTATTGCTTTAATTTGAAGATGGAAAGAGAGATTCCAATCTAAGACTACACTGATATTTTCTAATTGGTTTAAAACAGAATCAGAAAAATCTTCCAGAATGACAGCAGATGGAGTCTCCTAAGATCCACTGAGGGGCATCATTTCTGTTTTTTGAAGATTTAAGGCAAGCTTATTCTTGTCCATCTAATTTTTGATCACTTTAAACATGATGAGGCCTGGGATAGAGTGGCTAATACTGTTGATTAAACTGAAATAAAAAACTGGATTTCATCTGCATAAATCCTTAGGGATGTGCAGACCAAAAGTTTAAGTTCATAAGTCCATAAGTCGAAAGGGGGTCCCATTTGCGGTCAATATGGACATATGGAGAATTCCATAAGTTGAGTCTATGTCCATATGTGCAAATAAAAATTTAAACCCCTCACCCGCCTTAATCCCCCCCCCCCAAGACTTACCAAAACTCCCTGGTGGTCCAGCGGGGTCAGGACGCCATTCCTGAACTCCTTTGCAAGGAGCACATGAAGTCGGCGTCACGTCGGAGTGACGCGGCGTCACGTGATTCCCCTCGGGTTCGCTCCTGGACCCCTCGTTGGGCTCAAAAGGCACTTTTGGACAGATTGGGGGGGGCCTCCTGACCCCCCCAAGCTGGCCAAAAGTGCCTTTGGGCCCAACGAGGGGTCCGGGAGCGAACCCGAGGGGAATCACGTGACGCCGCGTCACTCCGACGTGACGCGGACGTCACGTGATTCCCCACGCGTCCGCTCCCGGACCCTCACGGAACTTTTGGCCAGCTTTGGTAAGTCTTGGGGGGGGATTAAGGAGGGTGAGGGGTTTAAATTTTTATTTAGATCAACAATCGCGATTTACAACGTATTCAACATAGCTATGTTGAATAAGTTGGAAATCCGATCGTTTAAGCCTCATCTTTTTTTTAAGTTAAAAAAAAAAAGTAAGTTGCGTTTTCCATTTAAGTTCAAAACGAATGCACACCCCTATAAATCCTATAAATGTCATCTAAATTGGCTAGAACCCTGCAATTGTACTTAAGTTTAGATTGAAATGGAGTGCTGATGAAACTGCGATAGCCTAAGCCCATTAATTAAGGTGTCCCAAGAACAGATAGTTGTTGAACTCAGCCAGTTAGATATGATGTAAATTGGATATCCTAAAAATTGAGAGTCTTGAAAGTAAGATTTTATGATTTAATCTATTAAAAGTCTCAAAAAATATCCAGAAATACCAAGATAAATCTGGTGCTTAAAACTACACACAATACTCAAGGTATAGTCTCACTATGGCTCAATACAGAGTCAATATGATATTTTCTCATTTTATTTTCCTTTCTTTTAAAATCATTCATAACATTCCATTTGTTTTTGACCACTTCCATAAAATGAGTATTTCGATGAATTGTCAATAAGAACTCCAATGTCCTTTTCCTGTGTGGCGACCCCTAATACAGAACCCAGCATTGTGTACCTGTAGTTGGGATTGTTATTCCATATGTGCATCACGTTGCACTTTTCCACATTAAATTTCATCTGCCATTCAGATGCCCAGTCTCCTAGTCTCGCAAAGTCCTTCTGCAGTTCCTCACAATCTGCTGCTGTTTTAACTATTTAGAATAATGTTGTGTTGTCTGCAGATTTGATCACCTCATTCATTGATCCCTTTTCCATATCATTTATGAATATGCTAAACAGCACAAGACCCAGTACAGATCACTGTGACACTCCACTAATGACCCTTTTCCATTGGGAAAACTGACAATTTAGTCCACCTCTCCGCTTTCGGTCTTTTAATCAGTTATGAGAATTAAGTTGCACAGTGAAAGCTTAGTTTACACAGTACTGTTCTGAGCAGTTCATCTCAATAGGTTTAAATTATATGCATTTATAACTCATTGGGGGAAAAGTGAGATGAGAACTACATTGTATGGTTGTGCATTCATTTGAAATGAATGTGTAAAATGTGATGAATAAGGCCATTTCTGTTTCTTCCATGGTCCCCTGAAATAAAAGGATGGCACCCATGAAAATCAACAAACATTTTTGTCTCCTTTCATTTAGGTTTCCCATTTTAGTCCATGGCCCGAATAAAACAGTGGAAACCAGAATGCTTTCCTTCACTTCACGGTGACTTTAGCACCCGAGCAATGCCAACGAGGTTATTGTCTGCCTGGAGAAAAGCTGGAAGAAGCAGGGAAAAAAAGACAGGAGGACTTGCATTTTTTTTTTAACCAAGCTATAGCTGGCACCTTTATCAAACGATGCTGACTTCTTGCCACTTAAAAGGTTTGAGCATGTGCAAGCTCCATTTTAAAAATTCACTTCTCTTGTGGCTTTCACAGAGGAAAGTTGTATTTTCTGGTGCTTTGTGGGAATAAAAGAGAAAAGAGGGGACAGACAGAGAGAAGATAGGCAAAGGAAGGGCTTTGCAATTATTTATTTTATTTTTTATGAATTTATTACATCAGAAAGAGTAGCACGAAGCACACAAAGCACCATGAGAGCTGCAAAGCAGCCACCCCCGGGCAAGCATACCCCAAGGCTCCAAATAAGGGGCAAAGGGCACCAACCAAATTGTTAAAGAGCCCTAGGCAGGGATAAGCCAGGAGGAATCCCTGGAGGAGGCCTCATGTTATTTCTGAATGGCAACATGAGAGGAAAGGAAAAGTCATTCAGGCTTGATATTGGTCTTTCCCTTTGCTGTGCATAATGTCAGCCTTGTCAGTGTCATCTGCCTCCTCCACCTTCTCACTGCAGACTAAGGGATAGATTTTCAAACATACGCACGCGCACATTCATGTGCACGCAGTTCCCGGCGTGTGCACACGGATGTGCTGATTTTATAACATGGATGTGCTGGTGCGCACGTGTTATAAAATACAATGGCCGCACGTGCATGTGTGGGCAGTGTGCACAAAGGGGGGGGGGTGTGAATTTTTCCAAAGTCCATGTGGTGACACAATCGGTACTTCCTCAGTTCCCTCCCAGTCCGCTCCAATTAAGGAGCGGACTGTGAGGGAACTTCCTAACCCCCTGCCTAACCTTCCTTCCCCTTCCCCTCTACCCCCACCCCTGAAAGCTAACCTACCTTGCCAGAATTTTTTTATTTTATTATTTGCTGCTCCTTGGGAGCGGAAGTAATTTATGCGCGCCGGCCGGCTGCTGGCTGCACTTCCCCGGGACAGCGGCTAATGGCCACTGTCCCGGCTGGCCTCTCTCCCGCCCCTTCTCTCCCCACCCTGATCACTCCCTCCAGCCTGCCCATGGGCCCGGCTCTTGTGCACGTATTGCAACTTACACACGTGGCTGGGTCTTTTTGAAAATGCGCGCAGTGCGTGCAAGGCCCGGCCACACGCATAAGTGTTGATTTTTAGGTGCGTGCCTGATTTAAAATTTGCTCCTAAGATTCTATTGACTAGGGGCACCAACTTCTCTTCAGCCATTAGCTGTTCAATATCCTATGATTCAGGGGATCCAGGACATGATTCCTAGCTGGAGTATAGGAGACAAAAAGATGATCTTTAAAGACTGAGTTTTGTCACTTCACTCTGCCTTTAAAAATCATCCTTGTGTTACCTGTACTCAGGCTAAGAATATAAAGGACAAGATATTAAATTCAGCCTTTTCAAAATTGGAAGCATTCTCGTCACATTCTGTATCTTTGAGACATTTTAAATGTGGAAATTGTTCTTTTTGTTCACAGACTATTGAATGTAAGGATTGGCAGCATCCAGTTTCACATGAGATCTTTCATTATTGAAACTCGGTAGCCAATAATTAGTCATGATTGTTTTTACTGTAATCTCCTCTAATCTCCCCTAAGTTCATTTATGCTTCTTTAAGCTCCTTATGCTCCTTTATGTTTCTCTGTTAATTGTTACAATGTTATTTGTTAAAATGTTATTTGTTAAAATGTAAGCCGCCCCCGAGGCGACAGTTTTATTTCCTTGTACACCGGTGTGATATGTATATTATACAGGAACGTCGGTCTATAAAAACTAAAAATAAATAAAATAAATAAATGTAAACAATCATACGATCTGTCAATCTAAAAATGTTATTTACATCATTATGTACCCATGCAAAATGTATGTTGGATGCTCCAAAAGACAATTCAGTGTATGTAATATGGAACACTGTAGTAGTGTAAACAATAGGATAATGGAGTAACCATTAGGTTTCACATTGTATCAAGGAACACCATGGGGTAGATTTTATAATTTTGCGCGAGCACGTACTTTTGTTCGCGCACCAGGCGCGAACAAAAGTACGCTGGATTTTATAAGATATGCGCGTAGCCACGCGTATCTTATAAAATCCGGGGTTGGCGCGCGCAAGGGGGTGCATATTTGTGCAACCTGCGCGTGCCGAACCCAGAGCGCGCTGCCTGTTCCCTCCGAGGCTGCTCCGATTTCGGAGCGGCCTCAGAGGGAACTTTCCTTTGCCCTATCCCCACCTTCCCCTCCCTTCCCCTCCCTTCCCTTACCTAACCCACCCCCCCGGCCCTATCTAAACCCCCCCCCCCTTACCTTTGTTGGCAGATTTACCCTTCTGAAATCAGACGTAAATCTGCGCGCGCCAGCGGGCTGCTGGCACGCCATCACCTGACCCAGGGGCTGGTCCGGAGGCCTCGACCATGCCCCCGGGCCCGCCCCCGAAACACCGTGTCATGCCCCCGAAACGCCGCGTCATTCACGGAACGCCCCCGACATGCCCCCGACACACCCCTTTTATGAAGCCCCGGGACTTACGCGCGTCCTGGGGCTCTGCGCGTGCCGGCGGCCTATGCAAAATAGGCGCGCCGGCGCGCGAGTGCCCTGCGCACGTAAATCCGGCCGGATTTACGCGCACAGAGCATTTAAAATCGGGCCACATGAATTTACCCAATTACAGTGCTTTGTTATTGAACAAGTTTAGCCTCACTCGCAAGGTGAGGATATACAGAGCATACTAAATTTATGAGAAACAGCAATGGATTTTGATTTGAAGACTGTGGAATTTAATGTTTTAAATAAAGTTCTATTTTGGTATACACTGACATGATTACGTATGCTGTGATTGGTCTCAAAGTGAGAGGTTAGAGGTTAAAAGTATGGCATTTTTTTCCACAGCTTGAAGATCTGATTGTGAGACATATACTTTGGGAGAGATGGCCCAGCCGTAAAGTTTTCATGTGGGCCACACTCCTGAAGATGGGATCTGAAATGCAGCTGTATCCAGTGGAGTCACTGGTATCAGGGAAGTGCTAATTTTTAAAAAATACATGATGAATTTGGAGATTCTTTTGGCACACAAGGAGCACTGCTATATAAAATGACTGGGACTATGATTATATGCAAAGTGTTTTTTTTATGACTTGAGTCAGACTTTTTTTCTACATATGATTGTCCCTAAAAATTAAACGTCTTTAGGTGTTGACAGTGTATTGGGAAGTGGATTATTATATTCCTGTCATGGTTCTCTGTATTAAGGATGTGTTTTCATGTGGATAGTGGGATGTTGTGAGTGGGGTGCTATGGTGAACTCCACTCGGGGTGTTTAGTGTGCCCTTGGGCCTCAGCCCGACCCCAGAGCTTCCAGGGCTGAGCCGAGGGTTGACGGCGTATACAGCATGGCTGGCGGTCTTACCCTCCACCAGGCCTGCAGGCTCCCATGGCCAACAACAAGGAGATGGAAGTTGAATGGTCCTCCGACCATTCCGAGCCCTTTTGGACCTGCTGCGAGGAACGGCATGGAGCAGCAGGCTTGGCCTGAGGTTGAGGGCAGACCGAGGCCTTGACACGTAGACAGGACAAAGGTTGGTGCGACGGCATCATAGACGAAGACACTTGGGATGATGCAACGGCATCACAGACAAAGATGCTTGGGATGATGCAATGACATCACAGATGAAGACACATGGGTTGATGCAACGGCATCACAGACGAAGACACTTGGGTTGATGCAATGGCATCACAGATGAAGACACTTGGGTTGATGCAACGGTATCACAGGCGAAGACACTTGGGTTGTTGCAACGGTATCACAGGTGAAGACACTTGGGTTGATGCAACGGCATCACAGACGAAAACACTTGGGTTGGGCAACTGGAAGGAAGGACAATTGCACTGTCTCTCAGGGCGCCCTACTCAGCCCACCCGTGGGACTGAGTCACGGACCACCCTGTCCCACTACGCACCCTACACAACCCGGAGGCTGGTCACAGACCACGAGGAGAGCGGGACATGTGCAGGGAGAATCCAGTCAAGGAGGAACTCCGATGATGGGACCAATGACATCCGAAGCTCCAACGGCTGGCAGGAACGGAAGCTCAGGAGCACAGGGACAAATTCCTCCTGCAGGCCACTCCATGGCCCAGCAGGTCAGAAGGCTCAGGAGCACAGACGAAGATTCAGGGAAGAACATCCAGAAAGGCAGGAACATCAGGACATGGAGGATCTTGATGGGACATCTGGGCATGGAAGATCAAGATGGGAACATCAGGATACCTGGACAGGGACCTCAGGCAAGTCATCAAAACACGAGACGTGGTACGAAGGCGGACGAGACACAGAGCTCCATGAAGAACAGGAAACCTTACAAGGTTCTGGCAGGCAGGAGCCTCCAGAAGGATGTCACTCTGATGCAAGGCGAAAAAGTACTGATAGAGCAGCCCTCTTATAGGGCTGAAACAGGAAGTCCAATCTTAGGTGGAGCCAGTACACTTCCTGTGTCTGGCACTTTAAATACAGAAGAGAAACTCGCGCCGTAACCTAAGGAAGGAAGCAGGAACCTGTGCAGGACCGCAGACAGCGGCCTGCACTGACGTCTTCACGCAGAAGGCAGGCTGGGTCTGGGAAGCAGGCTTCGACGATGACAGCAGCTCTGGCCGCTGCAGGAGGCCCCAGGGGCGGCTCCAGCCGCTACCCAAACCCGGGGATGTGGCCCACGCGCCACGAAGGCAAGCTGACGTCGGCGGCAGTCCCGGCCACACAGGGGATGGCAGAATGTCCACGGCTCCAACCGCAGCGAAGGCAGGACCCAGGGGCGGCTTCCGGGCCGCAACCAAGCAGGGAAGTCCGCGGCTCCGGCCACATGGGCAGGGATGACAGCGGCGTCCATGCCGCATCGGGAAAAGCATGAGGTGAGTGAGAGTCTGCTCGCAGGGAACCCGCGGGCAGCGAATCACAACAGATAGACATAGATAATGTAAAGGGTGTAGTCTATATAATTTAATTTAGTTTTTCAAATGAAGGAATGCTAAAAATCATACAATATTTTCTTTTGTTTTATTGCAAACTAATTCTGAAGAGCATGCACTATTTACTGAAGCAAAAAAAGAAAAAAAAGAAATAGAAAATGCTCCCCAACAAAATAGAGCAAGCATAAGAATGTCCTCCCAAGAAAATGAAACAAAACAAAAACATTTTTTGGGGCTGCATAACTTTACTCGGCATAACAATGCTCTGTGTTCACCCCTATATCCAAGTTATCCTTTTCCATGTCTACCTCTAGATCTGGGAGTGCTATACTATGAGTAGTGGTGTATTCTGAATTCCAGAGATTGCCCTTTTTCCCACGTTTCTTTAATGATTTACTTACCTGTGCACTTTTACCTACCTTAGAGTTATGTTAATCCATCTCTGATGATCCTAGTGTTAAGCCCTCCTTAGAAGTTGCACTCCTTCTTTTACAGGTGGACCCCATTTCTGCTCTGTAATTCTTGGAATATCAACCTGTTGCAAGAGAAAGACAGACATTCTATCAAATGTAAAAAGGTTACTACCTAATTACAGTTCCTTGCATGAGTTAACTTTCAGGTCGATACTGTAATGTTTGGTTGAAGATTTCCCGTCTGTAACGTGCTGGGAGCACCCAATTCGGACGCGTAAGGCGATCCAGCGATACAGTCTCCAGTTTCACGCGTCCTTAGCGCTTCTTAAAACAGACGTATAACCCTTTCCGCACGCAGCATGTATATGATATGTAAATGAACAAATTAGCTGTATAATGAAGGAATTAGCTATTCCCCTACGATACTGTGACGCGCGCTCAGATTATCTACTTTGTAACCCGCTATTTTACCGCGTCCTTAACCTGTTAGTTTACCGCCTACCCTCTACTTGGTGTTAGTGTGGTGTTCGAAAATTAAAACGGGAATAAAGTGTAAAAAATGGGGGTAAAACCAAAGGGAGTAAAGTGTAAAAAACCAAGGATGACCTCCATATTAACATTGCAGCGTAAGTTGTTTATATATATGTATAAATACCTGTCACTTTCCTGTCACTTTCCGAATCCCCCAGGCGTGCGGTCATCGAGGCGGCGGTGGTGGTGGGAGCCGGCGGGCGGGTGGGCGCGTGTTCGATCCAGGCCGCGGGCGGGTGGGCGGGCATTCATCCAGGCCCCCGCCGGCAGTGAATGAATGCCCGTGCGATTTTGGCGCTCAAGGCGTGACGTCACGACGCTTGACGTCACGGCATGTGACTGCCTTGAGCGCCGAAATCGCACGGGCATTCATTCACTGCCGGCGGGGGCCGTGCATTCATCCAGGCAGAGGGAGCCGGCGGCGAAAGCGGCCTCCGGCTCCCTCTGCCTGGATGAATGCACGCCCACCCGGCCGCCTTGAGCGCCGAAATCGCACGGGCATTCATTCACTGCCGGCGGGGGCCGTGCATTCATCCAGGCAGAGAGAGCCGGTGGCGAAAGCGGCCTCCGGCTCCCTCTGCCTGGATGAATGCATGCCCACCCGGCCGCTTGAGCGCCGAAATCGGGAGGAGAGGAGAAGGGACTACTGTAGCAGGCCCGAGCCTAGGATTGCCCGTCTCTCCCCTCGCTCTCTTGCTACTTTTTCATTTTTTTTTTTGCTTCGGGAGGAGGGGACAGGACTGGGGCTGCACCGGAGACCGGACGCGGCCAGGGCAGGTGAGCGGGGCCTGGGGGAAAGTTTGCCGAGCATCGGAGAACATAACTGTCCACTTCCTGGTACCCATCATTTCAAATGTCATTTGAAATGACATTTGAAATGACAGATACCAGCGTGGCCGTGAAGCGTTAGGCCTGCGAACCCAGGATACTGTATAGGCGCTCTATACAGAAAAATGGGTTGCGCGGACCTAACGTTTGCCTAACGTTTCGCAGCCGCGGCATGCATTTGCATGCAATTTGAAGAAAGTATCGAGCGGTAGGTGAAGAGAACTGTGCGTGCGGGGAACGAGGGTGTGCCCGGCACTGCCGCACTGTTTGATGGATGCAATACTTGTCTGCAATCACCAGGTGGTAGCACATTAGTTTAAAAGAACAGGTTTGTTTGTTGTAAATCAATACTTTATTTAGAAATGTTTATGTGTTCCATCAGCAATTTGCTTCACCTATAGTTTTGACAATTTTCCATACCACAAGTTAGGAATACTTTATATTACTGAGATACCTGTTATTTCTTTTTAAGAATCTTTTTAGGGAAAATATGCAGAGAGAGAACAATGATTTATAAAAGTAAACCAATTTTTAGTATAAATTACTGATGGCAAGAATTCTTTGTTATGAAGACTGTTCCTTTTTTTGCTAATCTGTGAAGTTTCTGTATGGATCTTGATCTCGCTTTGTGTGAATCTGCAGTCTCAGGTCTCCAGTTTCTGGATCTTGCTGGTGGCTTCTTATCCAACTGTCAGTGTGTATATCTTCTTCAGTTGGCTTCTATGTTGTTTTTCTCATGTGAATTCTGCTGAATCTGATGCCCCCCTTCATTTTTGTAATCTTTCTTCTTCTGGTTTTATAATATTCTGCAGGGATGTATGTTACATGTTCCTTAGTGATTTCATCACACATCAGGCTATTGTATTGGTGGAGATGATTGGATCAGTGTTCAGATGTGTATTCAATTCAATCAACCTTTAGGTGTGTATTGAGGTAATCATTGTTCAGCTTTATGCATTCAACTAAATTAGATTTGTCTGGCTTTTTTGAGGCAATCACTTTGTTCAATCATTTTTTGTGTATCCCTTTCTATCAGTCTTTGTATTCCATTGAATGACTAATCTTGTCTGGTTTTTGTTTTCAGCCATTATCAATCTACTTTCTGCTATCAAATGGTTGGAGGATGTGTCATAGTATCAATTTTTCAATGCTCTGCATTCTCACAAGTATCTTTAGTAATTTTTATATTTCAGAACATGCAGTATTCCTGCATCAGTATAATAATTTAGCACAAAATAAATCACTTATTCTACAATTCCGTGATCCAGTTACATAAATTGGCTGAAAATTATTCTACCTTAATATGGTTAAAAGCATTTGCAGTGATAGACAATTCAAGTACTTTTAGCCAGATTTACTGGAAGTGTTTTTGAAGATGTATTTTGGGAGACTTTGAAAAATTTCATTCACAGATTGTATTTTTAAGTCTATGGGGCCGATGCACGCACTGTTAACCCACAGTTGGACATGGGATAAATAGGCGCTAATCCACCCCCTAATGCAATAGGGGGATTAGTGGCCATTTAATGTGCTTCCGACGTGGAATGAATGAGATAGCGCTCATCACATGCAAATGCATGTGAATAAGGCTATTACTCATTCCCTCAGAATGCAAAAAGATAAATGTGTGTTACGGCCTTTTTGCATGCGATATAATGCAAATTAGGTGGAGGAGTCAGCAATAATGTTACCTTTCACGGTGGCGCTATTCGGTGCAAAAGCCGGCAGCTGGCATACAGCGGCTGCCGAAATCGCACTGCTGTGGTGTGAATGCTGCGGGCTTTCGCAGGCCCGCCCCCCTGTTTTTTGCTGGATTCATCAAGAATGATGAATCCAGGCCTTAGATTGCAAGCCCTCTGGGGATAGGGAATACCTACAGTACCTGAATTGTAATTAATTTTGAAGCACTGAAAAAAGTGCAAAAAGCGGAATATAAGTCTAAACAAAAAAAATAGACATAAAGATGTGTGGGCATGGCTGCCTCCTTGCTGTCCTCTGATGGTCCTGGCCTTTTTTCTTTCCTCTGTCAGCTTTTCCCACCTCAACCTCTTCGCCACCTCTCTCTCTCTCTCACACATTTTCTTCTCCCCTATCTCTTCCTCTTTCTCTCTCTCTCTTTCTCTGCCCCCTCCTCTTCCTCTTCTCCCTCTCCCTTTCCACACTGGCCTCTTGCTTTATCTCATAACCTCTCCTCCACTGACTTCAGGTATTCCTTCTCTAGTTGTACTACAGATGTTCCTGCTAAAACAAAACAGATCATCCATCTTGAAACCCAGATTGCATGGAGCAGCTGAGCCCTTTATATAGTGTGTAAAATGAGTAATTAATAACTGGTCTGAGGCAGATGTTAAAAATTAGCCTGCAGATGAGACCATAGCATTCTATTTAGCATTTTCTTGCTAAAGCCTTATTTGCATCTCATGGTCCTTCATTTACATGTGCACACATGCACATTTTCATAATTACACATTAATGTATTTAGCATGTATGCTAAGTTATTAGTGCATAGCATGATATTTTTAGTGCATGTTAAACAGCCTACTACTATTGCTACTACTAATTCCATGTATCATTTCTAAATTGTGACTAGATCAATGGTTTCCTACCCAGTCTTTGCATGTAATCTCTCTCATGCAAATTCATTAGGGTATCCTGAAAACCAGACTGGCTAGGTGTTTACCAAGGACTAGGTTAAAAACCCCTGCATTAGATATACTGTGCAGACACACATAAGGGACAGTCAACGCACATATACATGACAAACAAGAGTGTATGGGAAGCGTATTTATTCTAGAGAAGTGGTTAGGTTTTAAAAACAGCCACAAAAAGGTGAGACTTTAGACTGGACTTGCATATGGCCAGGAAGTGAGCATGATATGCCAACTCAGGAAAACTGGTTCATGCATATGCACAGCTAAATAGAAATGGTGGAATCAGGAGTTAGTGAAGGAGGAGAAGGGCATGTGCATGCTAAGCATAGACCTCTGTATATTGGTTCAAGCCCTTACACAGAAAGGAATCTAATTATTTTTTATCTGGTTAAGAGCAGTAAGTTTATGAACAATCATCTATGTGTTCTAGCAGAAGCAAATTGTTTAAGCAAATAGCCATTTTTTTTTTTAGGAAAATAGTTTAACTAGTTTTAAGGGAAGTTGTATGTATTTGTTTAAATGGAAGACCATAGGGCATCTTTCTCATTCTGGTTTAATTTTTCCAGCTGATACATTTTCACTTGAAGAGTACATTTCATTATGATTCCGTTTCATTGTATGTAATAGATTGCCAATGGAACTAATACACATTTCAACAAAGCAATATATTTTTATGGAAACAAATAGATTTTCTTCCAAAGCAACATATTTTCATTATGTTTAATAGCTCACAACTTTTCTCTGATTGTCTAAGTTTTTGAAACCATGGCCTTTTAATTGATGGCATCAGAAGTTATTTTCACAGTAGGAAACAAAATCAGTTTATAGGCATTAATGAAACTAATGACAGTTAATTTAAACAAATGCATTTTGTGAGATAATGTGTATGAACTGATGCTTTGTGCATTTCTGAAATTTGATATCTTGTATTAATAAGGTCATTAAAATATTATGCATATAATAAATTTATATTCACTGTAATATAATCTTAATGTATTTTACCATCCATTCAAATGCCTGTTATATCACAGGATTGACAAGTGAGAAGAAAGAGCTTTTATCACTTGCCAATTGACCAACAGCAAAATTCATGCAAAATTCATCATGCTGGGATCCTGACATAGGTGCCACTGAATAGCTACACAGACCATCTGCCCCCTAAAACAGCAGGTATGCTTGGTCTATGGCCTAACTGTGGCTGACTCAAGTTATACCCTGATAATTATGTAAATAAGTGTGCCAGAAACATAGTAAGGCAACGTGGCTCCTATGGCCAAGTGGAAAACTGCTTCCTTGCCCATTACACAACACCTAATACCATGAGTTGAGAAACTTTGTTAAATGTTTGTTTAGTAATGCCCATGGCCAGTGCAAGGGTATTAGGCACCCTAGGAAAACCTTTCAGCCTTGTACCCCCCACCCCATCACACCCTCCTCACAGACACTTACAAATTATGCATTTAAAATAACAGATTTTACATGAAAAAGGTCACCCAAAGGATTGTCTTCTGAGATAAAATTATCACTTTCAATATGTATATTATATTTGCATGCACTGCTGTGGTGCAAACAGAAAACCCTGCAAAAAAGCAAGAAACAGTTGGAACTCAAAACTAATGAATAGAATAGCATTCAATAATGAAAGCTCACATTACAATTTTTCAAACATCAATAAAATATTTCAAATAACACATCAAATACTGCCCAATAATTAGAACTAATAGGATTTTAAAAAATCACCCATTATCCATATCATGGAACTTTTGATTTCCAGAAACCCTAAAATTGTCATGATTCGCAGGCAGAGAGGAAATGCGGTCAATCTCCCTCTCACTCTCTCTCTTAGGGATGTGAATCGTGTCCTCGATCGTCTTAACGATCGATTTCGGCTGGGAGGGGGAGGGAATCGTATTGTTGCCGTTTGGGGGGGTAAAATATCGTGAAAAATCGTTAAAAATCGTTAAAAATCGAAAAATCGAAAAATCGAAAAACCGGCACACTAAAACCCCCTAAAACCCACCCCCGACCCTTTAAATTAAATCCCCCACCCTCCCGAACCCCCCCCCCAAATAACTTAAATAACCTGCGGGTCCAGCGGCAGTCCGGAACGGCAGCGGTCCGGAACGGGCTCCTGCTCCTGCTTCTTGTCGTCTTCAGCCGGCGCCATTTTCCACTCCCCAGCAGTGTTGCTTTCCAGAAGCCTCTCCCATCCCAGAAATCCCACTCCCCAGCAGTCTTTCTCCCCAGTCTCCTTTCCCCTCCTAGCCCTCCTACTCTCCAGAAATCTTATTCCCCAATTCCATGATTTCCTGAATGCTGCTCACCCCCACAGGGTGTTATTGTGATCCCCTCATTTACCCTCTCTGCTCTTGAAGAATGAAAGGATTGCGGCCTTGCAGCGCGGGCTGCTTCCTCCCTCCTGGCTGCTGGTGCCTGAATGACATCATCAGGTGGAAGAAGCAGCCCGCGCTGCAAGGCCGTGATCCTTATATTCTTCAGGAGCAGCGAGGATGAATGAGGGGATTGCGATGAGCAGTGTTCAGGAAATCATGCATCGTCCTATTGCCGCCAATGAGGCTTCTTCCGTTTTTGGCTAAACCTCAATTCCAATGCCTATGAGTTGAAAAGCAACGCGGCTTGCCAGAATCATCAGTGTGGCTGGCGGGCTATGCTGCTTTTCCACTTTACTGAGGCCCCCACATGGCGTCGGTGCTATGGCACCTTTCGATAGTGGTGCCTATTAGGGATGTGAATCGTTTTTTAACGATTTAAATTATCGTCCGATAATTTTAAAATCTTCATTAATTGGTAAGGGACTCGATACAATAGGAATTCTCTCGATTTATCATGAAAAATCGTTAAATCGAGTACGGGAATTATTTGTGGGGAGGGCGGGAAAACCGGCACACCAAAACAACCCTTAAACCCACCCCGACCCTTTAAAACCAATCCTTTACCATCCCCCACCCTCCCGAACCCCCCCAAAATGTTAAATTACCTGGTGGTCCAGTGGGGGGGGGGGGGGTCCCGGCGCAATCTCCCGCTCTCGGGCCATCAGCGCCATTTTGGCTACCACTGATAAAAATGGCGCCGATGGCCCGATAAAAAAAACCCCACCCCGACCCTTTACAAATTATCCCTTTGCTTCTCCCACCCTCCCGACCCCCCAAAAAAACTTTTACATGTACCTGGTGGTCTAGCAGGGGGTCGGGGAGCCATCCCTTCAATCATACCCTCGGTGCCGGTGCCGGTGCTGGACTGGTTTCAAAATGGCGACGATCGCCTTTGCCCTCACTATGTCACAGGGAGCGACCATTGCTCCCTCTGACAAAGTGAGGGCAAAGGCGATCGGCGCCATTTTGAAACCAGTCCAGCACCGGCATCGGCACCGAGGGTATGATTGAAGGGATGGCTCCCGGACCCCCTGCTAGACCACCAGGTACAAGTAAAAGGTTTTTGGGGGGGTCGGGAGGGTGGGAGAAGCAAAGGGGTAATTTGTAAAGGGTCGGGGTGGGTTTTTTTTTATCGGGCCATCGGCGCCATTTTTATCAGTGGTAGCCAAAATGGAGCCGATGGCCCGAGAGCGGGAGATCGCGCCGGGACCCCCCCCCCCCCCCCCCCACTGGACCACCAGGGAATTTAACATTTTGGGGGGGGTTCGGGAGGGTGGGACAGCAAAGGGGTCATTTGTAAAGGGTCAGGGTGGGGTTTTTTTTTATCTGCTGAGGCCTCACTAAAAAATTAACGATGTGAATTGGAATCGGAACCGGTTCCAATTCACATCTCTAACAATCCGATTTTTTTCTCCCTCCATCCGAACCTGATCGTTAAAATGATCGGGCACACGATTCACATCTCTAGTGCCTATGGCAGTAGCCATATTGGCCATAGGGACGCTATGGCTCTAATGTGCGCACATAATTTATTAGCATGCACAAAATCATGCTAAATTGCATATTTCACCAAGTGTGGGATGGGCCCAGTGGTAGAGGGTATTATACACAGCTGATTGAAACACAAACACCACACATATGCATGGTGGGAGCAGGCAGCATTGTCCTTGGCATTCAGCTGGTAGCCAGCAAAGTCTGTTACTCTATGCCTCATTTTACTGCCTGTGAGGAAAAAGCAGGCTGTCAGTGGACAGCTTGTGTTCAATCGGAAGGCAGTAATAATACTGTAGAATAGCTGGTTGCTGCATTGGGGCTGTCTGTTTTCATGAGCCTCTCATAAGAAGGAGGGAGTGAAATGGATCACCAGGTAGAATGCAGGAAAAGACCAATGTGTAACTTTGTTGGATGTACAGATACAGTTGACAGTATTTTGTAAATCCACCAATTGTAACAATCTGCTTCGGTTTCATAGTCACCATCCCTATTCTTTCAAGTGTGGCCTACCAGTTAGTCAGTTTTTCTGGATCAGGCGCATCTGTTCACATATGGGAAATTTTGAGAAGCAAGCTCACATACTAAGTGCCCGGTTTATACAAAGAGGATATCTCAAGCAGGCTGTCAAAAATGCTTATAAGCATGCTAAGTGCGCCAAGGGGGAAGGATAAAAGACTGCGCCGAGACTGGAAGTAGGACGCGCCTGCTACGGACCGCCACTGCCTCGATGAACACCCAGAGGCCCTAAACCCCACGGAGTCTACCTCACTGTTCCTGCCCTCCACCTCATCTGCCTCATCTCTCGCTCTCCTCATCTGTTGTTGCTTTATTTAATCTCGTTGTCTCTTTTTCTTTTTTTCTTTTTGTTTCCTCTACAGACGCTGCTGGCTCCTGCCGTCGGTCCCGGAAGCAAGACCTGACAGCCCCTCCCTTCGGCCAAGCTGCTGACATCATTGACAGCGGAAGCGCCCCAAGGGGGAAGGATAAAAGACCGCACCGAGACCGGAGGCGCCGCGCACTGGCGTCGCGCACCAAAGGAGTGCAACAAAGGGGCATGCCCCTTTGTACGCCCCTTTGTACGCCACCGTGAAACACACAAGAGAAGACAAACACACAAGAGTAGGACTAAATGGTCAATTTTCTCAGTGGAAAAGGGTAAACAGTGGAGTGCCTCAGGAATCTGTACTTGGACCAGTGCTTTTCAATATATATATACATGATCTGGAAAGGACTATGAGTGACGTTATCAAATTTGCAGATGACACAAAATTATTCAGAGTAGTTAAATCACAAGCAGACTGTGATACATTACAGGAGGACCTTGCAAGACTGGAAGATTGGGCATCCAAATGGCAGATGAAATTTAATGTGGACAAGTGCAAGGTGTTGCATATAGGGAAAAATAACCATTGCTGTAGTTACACGATGTTAGGTTCCATATTAGGAGCTAGCACCCAGGAAAGGATCTAGGCATCATAGTGGATAATACTTTAAAATCATCGGCTCAGTGTGCTGCAGCAGTCAAAAAAGCAAACAGAATGTTAGGAATTATTAGGAAGGGAATGGTTAATAAAACAGAAAATGTCATAATGCCTCTATATCGCTCCATGGTGACACCACACCTTGAATACTGTGTACAATTCTGGTCGCCGCATCTCAAAAAAGATTTAGTTGCGATGGAAAAGGTACAGAGAAGGGCAACCAAAATGATAAAGGGGATGGAACAGCTCCCCTATGAGGAAAGGCTGAAGAGATTAGGGCTGTTCAGCTTGGAGAAGAGATGGCTGAGGGGGGATATGATAGAGGTCTTTAAGATCATGAGAGGGCTTGAACGAGTAGATGTGACTCGGTTATTTACACTTTCGAATAATAGAAGGACTAGGGGACATTCCATGAAGTTAGCAAGTAGCACATTTAAGACTAATCGGAGAAAATTATTTTTCACTCAACGCACAATAAAGCTCTGGAATTTGTTGCCAGAGGATGTGGTTAGTGCAGTTAGGGGCGGATTTTAAACCCCCTGCTCGCGTAAATCCGGCCGGATTTACGCGAGCAGGGCCCTCCTGCGCCGGCGCGCCTATTTTGCATAGGCCGCCGGTGCGCGCAGAGCCCCGGGACTCGCGTAAGTCCTGGGGTTTCTGAAAAGGGGCGTGTCGGGGGCGTCGCCGAGTGACACCGCGTTTGGGGGGCGTGGCGCGGCGTTTGGGGGATGGGCCCAGGGGCGTGGCGCTGGTCCGGGGGCATTCCGGGGGCATGGCCGCACCCTCTGGAACAGCCCCTGGGTCGGGTCTCGGCACGCCAGCAGCCCGCTGGAGCGTGCGGATTTACGTCTGCCTCCGGCAGGCGTAAATCCATGGATAAAGGTGGGGGGGGGGGGTTTAGATAGGACCGGGGGGGTGGGTTAGTAGGGGAAGGGAGGGGAAGGTGAGGGGAGGGTGAAAGTAAGTTCCCTCCGAGGCCGCTCCAAATTCGGAGGCAGGCTGCGCGGCTCGGCGCACGCAGGCTGCCCAAAATCGGCAGCCTTGCGCGCGCCGATCCTGGATTTTATAAGATATGCACGGCTAGGCGCGTACCTTATAAAATCCAGCGTACTTTTGTTTGCGCCTGGTGCACAAACAAAAGTACGCGAACGAGCAATTTTTTAAAATCTACCCATTAGTGTAGCTGGGTTCAAAAAAGTTTTGGATAAGTTCTTGGAGGAGAAGTCCATTAACGGCTATTAATCAAGTTTACTTAGGGAATAGCCACTGCTATTAATTGCCTCAGTAACATGGGATCTTCTTAGTGTTTGGATAATTGCCAGGTTCTTGTGGCCTGGTTTGGCTTCTGTTGGATACAGGATGCTGGGCTTGATGGACCTTTGGTCTGACCCAGCATGGCAAGTTCTTATGTTCTTAAACCAGACTGAACAACCATGGATAAGGATAGTGAGAGAGAAGAACCGGTAATACACAAGATTTCAACCTGCCTAAACAAAGGTAAATATGAAAGTAATTACACAAAGGCACATAGAAATAAACACACAACAAACACAAAACAATACACGAAAACGAGAAACCTCATACAAGTAAAAAGAGCCAAAATCCCAACTAATCCACTATCAAACAATTTATTATGGCTAACCTTCCTTTTAGTGAACGTGCAATCCATCACAAAAAATTCCAAATCATTACAGATCTACTCTATGACACAAAGCCAAATTTTATTGCAATCACCGAATCCTTGTTAAAACATTCAGACACAGTATTAAGGAATCAAATAGCTCACAGGAACTATGATATTTTTTCAATCCCCAGAATAAATAAAAGAGGGGGAGGGCTAATGCTAATAATTGAAAAAAAACTCAAATGTAAACTGATACCCACCACTCCACCAAGAAACCATGAAATCTCCCTTTTTGACACTATTAATCTACAAATTTGCCTAATATACTGCCCACCAAGCCTACTTGAACTAAACATCTCTCCACTAATTGAGTTCCTAACCACACATTTAAATACATCAAAACCCACCATTGTACTAGGCGATTTCAACCTTCACATAGACACAAACCCCTTATCCAACACCTGCCAAACACTATTGGATTTTATGACTGCACTAGGATTCACTCTAACAACTGACAAACCCACGCACAGAGCAGGACACTCTCTTGACATATCATTCATCAACCACAGTCACGTAGAACACATGAAAACCGATTACACACCCATCCCCTGGTCAGATCACTTCCTCATACAATCCACCTTGAAATATATTGAACCTCTAACAATACAAGGAAAAAGTAAACCCATTAAATTTAAATATCGACCACCCTATAATTTAGAATTGCTGAAAGACAAATTAGAAGAAAAACTAACTAAACTAGACTACTCCAACTGCTGCTCCGCAGCCACAACATGGATGCAAACAACCAGTAACCTAGCAGATGAGATAAACCCAACAAAATATATTAACGTCAAAGAACCTAAACAAACAAACTCCTGGCAGAATGAAAAAATAAAAGAAGTCAAAAGGAACCTAAGAAAAAAAGAAAAAGAATGGAGAAAAAATAAAACAACCGATAACCTAACCAAGTACAGAAAACACCTAGCCTACTACAAACAAATAATTCTCAATGCAAAAAAAACAGTTCTATGACACTAAAATAGAGAAATATGCTAACAACCCTAGAACCTTATTTTCCATAGTAAGAGATCTCACTAATGACAAATCCGACTCCCCACAAAACCTATCAGTAAATAAATGCAATGAAATAGCCAATTTTTTCAGTGACAAAATTAAAAACCTAAAAACAAAAATTCCAGATACAACGAAACAAGAATCAAAATGAAAACAAGAGATGTTGAACAGTGGAAGACATTTAATATGGTATCTAAAATGGAAATTGAGTCTATGTTAAAAAAACTAAACCCCGCCCCTCATGCATATGACACAATACCAACCACTGAAATTAAAAAAGTAGCCAACACAGTATCTCCAAGATTAGCAAAGATAGTGAATCTCTCATTAGAGGAAGGAATCATGCCAGATAATCTAAAAGGGGCAATTGTAAAACCAATTTTAAAGAAAAAAAACCGTGACCCGCTTAATCTGAGCAAATACAGACCTGTATCAAATCTACCCCTAATTGCAAAATTAATCAAAAAAACTATACAAAATCAACTAGCAGAACACTTAGATAATAATAACATCTTGTATCCATCACAACAAGGCTTTAGAAAACACTATAGTACAGAAACACTACTGCTAGCACTAACAGCCAACATCATGAGAGGTTTCGACAATGGCAAACATTATATTTTAGTGATGCTGAACCTGTCAGCAGCATTTGATACTGTAAATCATGACATACTTTTAAATAGACTAGAGGAAATAGGATTAAATAACATAACTATCAAATGGTTCAGATCATAAGAGTTCATAAAAAACAAAATTAGATAATAAAAACAAAAAAATAATCAAAATATTGTTGGAAGACTTTTAATTCATGCATAATTGATAAAAAACAAAAAGGTCGGTGGTGGATAGTTCATGATTATAAAATCTAAGCACATTATCGATTGGTAATGGCTATGGAGTAGTATATGAAACTTTCCAATCCTTCCTTAAAAACATTTTTTCAAAAAAAAATTTCAATTTTTTTCATTTCATGCAGAAAGAATATTTTCAATACATCCAGTAAAATTATATGATTTGGAGT
Source organism: Rhinatrema bivittatum (assembly GCF_901001135.1). Taxonomy (NCBI): domain Eukaryota; kingdom Metazoa; phylum Chordata; class Amphibia; order Gymnophiona; family Rhinatrematidae; genus Rhinatrema; species Rhinatrema bivittatum. Next base: position 326,390,033 of record NC_042615.1, on the reverse strand, counting down.
TATATTTAATTTAATTGAAACATTGTTGAGTAATAACACAAGGGAGGTGATATAATTGAGTTTATTGGTTAATTTATACTGTGGATCCTTCCATAAGATTGAATTTGTGTATTTGGGTGGTTTTTCACTGTGTTTTAAAAATGGCACCATCTGCCTAGAAGAAGGAGCTAACATGACATCCTTTTGGTATCTTTTCTGGTATGGTTGGCACCATTTGGATGAGGTGGGTGCTTGATAGGTTGTGCATTTGTTTCCATGAATGCTAAAAATGCAATTAATGAGGCAACTTTCAGTTTGAGCCAAATGAAATGTATGTGATAGATTACTATAAAAATACCCCAAAATTTGTGGGTAGTTTGTGGCATTTTTGAAAATAAATGGGCCCCTAGTAGCTCTGGCTGGGCCTTCGCTGACTACTATGACTCTTACTCACAGGCCAAAATACTAATCCACTTGAACCAGAGCTGGCCTGGCAGGGGTCTACCTTGGAGCCAGCCCATCTGAGGTCTGAACAGATCCTGCCTTGAAGCTGGCCTGGATGGGGCCAGGGCCCTCCCCCTTTTATAAATGCCCCCATTTAAAAATGATGAGGCTGGGTGTTCCTATCCTAGCCCCCACTTACTCTCTTCCCAGATCCTCATTCCAAAAGTCCAAGAGCAATGCCCACTCACTTCTACCAATGTGGCAGTGCTTTCAAAATGGCACCATCCACATGGATAATGGCACTGAAGAAATATCACTCCATCAGATTTCTTCAATGCAGCCAGCTTAAAAATGGCACCAGTCAAGTGAAGAAATGTGATGAAGCAATGTCACTTTGGTTCCATCCTCCAGGCATATGGTGGCATTTTTAAAGCATCTCAACCTGGGAGGAACAAGTGGCATTTCTCTTGTAGAATGAAGATTCTGGAATGGAGTAAGTGGGGGCTGGAATGGGAGTTTTCTGGCTCCAGCACTTTTAAATGGGGGAAAGGCCATGACCCTATATCAGTACCAGGCCGGCTTACTTTTTCAGCCTGGGAAGGCCCATAGAAACATCAAAATGATAGCAGAAAAGGACCAAATTGATCTATCCAGTCTGTCCAGCAAGCTTTTTATGGTAGTATCTGCTGTACTGTGCAGGTTACCCCATGTTTCTCTTAAAGGTAGGCACTGCTGCTCTGTGCAGTTATAGCCAAGCCTTATGATAACCCATAAAAATGTACTGCAAGCAACATTTTTACTGGGTGATAAGCCTTTTTGAAAATTCAAATAGTGCTGCTTGCTTGATGTGCTTTGCTTATGGTCTTGGCCATAGAAGCAGTCCCGTGTTTTTCGCTTATGTCTACATATTAGTTTCCCAGACCTTAAAAGTCATGGCCCTCATTGGTTGCTGTCTGAATCCAAATTCCCCTTTTCCCCTTGCCATTGAAGCAGAGAATAACGTTGGAGCTCCTTCTAAAATATCAAGGCTTATTGGTTAAGGGCAGTAACAGCCGCACCAGCAAGTTACCCCCATGCTTATCAGTTCCCCAGACCATAAAAGATGGGACCCTTGTTGGTTGCTGTCTGAGTCCAATTTCTATTTTTCCCCTGCTTTTGAAGCAAAGAGCAATGTTGGAGTTACATCTACAGAATCAAGGCTTATTGGTTAAGTGTAGTAACACCACACCAGCAAATTACCCCATGCACTCTTTTTTCCTTTTCATCCTCTAGCCTAGAGGGACCCAAATCTGTTCTGGAGGACGCCCAGCTAGTCAGGATTTAAGGATATCTGCAATGAATATGCATGAGAATATTTGCACACACTGTCTCCACTGCATGCAAATTTATCTCATACATATTCATTATGGATATCCTGATGTTGATTCTGAGTTATTCTCCCTGGAGTTTCATTTCATGACCCCTAGTTCTACTGATTTTTTTTCCAGCAGAAAATGTTTGGGGTTTGTGCATCATTGAATGTGCATCATTAAAACCTTTCAGATATCTGAAGGTCTGTATCATATCTCCCCTGCACCTCCTCTTTTCCAGGGTATAAATATTCAGATCCTTCATTCTCTCTTCATAAGTCTTCCAAAATTGACCCCATACCATTTTAGTCTTCTCTGGACTGCCTCCATTCTCGTTCTACACCTTTTGAGATAAAGGCTCTAGAACTGAACACAGTACTTAAGGTGAGGCCTCACCAAGGACTTGTACAAGGGCATCATCACCTCCTTTTTCTTACTGGTCATTGCTCTCTCTATGCAGCCCAGCATTCTTCTGGCTTTAGCTATTGCTTGCCATATTGCTTTGCCATCTTCAGATCACCAGACACTAACACCCCAAGATCTTTCTCTTGGTCTGTGCACATCAGTCTTTCACTCCCCTTCACATACAGATCTTTTGGATTATCTTTTGCATGACTCTGCACTTCTTGGCATTGAATGCCAGCTGCAAAATCTTCAACCATTTGTCAAGCTTCTTAAATCACTTTTCATACTCTCTACTCCTTCAAGTGTGTCTGCTCTGTTGCAAATCTTAGTATCATCTACAAATAGACAAATCTTGCTTTCTTTCCCTTCCGCAATGTAGCTCACAAAATATTGAATATAATCAGTCTCAATAATGATCCCTGAAGCACCCCACTTTGCATGGTTCTCTCTTTACAAAGATTCTATTTGTCATTACACGCTCTCTCCTATGAGTCAACCAGTTTGTAATCCATGCCACCACCTTGGCGCTCACTTCTAAGCTTCTCATTTTATTCACAAGCTTCCCATGGGGACAGTATCAAAAACTTTGCTGAAATCCAAGTAGCTCTCTTCCTCAACTGAACGAAATCACTGTGAACCTGGAAGATGTAGTAGGCCAGATTGACAAACTAAAGAGTAGCAAATCACCTGGACTGGATGGTATGCATCAGAGTCCACTTGTGATTTAACTACTCTGAATAATTTTGTATCAACTGCAAATTTGATAACCTCACTCATCGTATTCCTTTCCAGATCATTTATATATATATATATATATATATATATATATATATATATTGAAAAGCACATGTCCAAGAACAGATCCCTGAGGCACTTCACTGTTTATCCTTTTCCACTGAGAAAATTGACCTTTTAATCCTACTCACTGTTTCCTGTTTTTTTTTACCAGTTTGTAATCCACGAAGACATCGCCTCCTATCCCATGACTTTTTAGTTTTCCTAGAAGCCTCTCATGAGGGACTTTGTCAAATGCCTTCTGAAAATCCAAATACACTACATCTACCAGTTTATCTTTATCTACATGTTTATTAACCCCTTCAAAAAAATGAAGCAGAGTTGTTAGGCAAGACTTCCCTTGGGTAAATCCATGTTGACTGTGTTCCATTAAACCATGTCTTTCTAAATGCTCTAAAATTTTGATCTTGAGAATAGTTTCCACTATTTTTCCCGGCAATGAAGTCAGGCTCACTGGTCTATAGTTACCCGGATCACCCCTGGAGCCTTTTTTTAAATATTGGGGTTACATTGCTACCCTCCAGTCTTCAGATACAATGGATGATTTTAATGATAGGTTACAAATTTTAACTAATAGATCAGAAATTTCATTTTTAGTTCCTTCAGTACCCTAGGATGCATACCATCCGGTCCAGGTAATTTGCTACTCTTTATTTTGTCAATCTGGCCTACTACATCTTCCAGGTTCACAGTGATTTCGTTCAGTTCATCTGATTCATCACCCCTGAAAACCATCTCCAGAACTGGTATCTCCCCAACATCCTCATTAGTAAACACGGAAGCAAAGAATTAATTTAGTCTTTCTGCAATGGCCTTATCTTCCCTAAGAGCCCCTTTAACCCCTCGGTCATCTAATGGTCTAACCGATTCCCTCACAGGTTTCTTGCTTCGGATATATTTTTAACAAGTTTTTATTATGAGTTTTTGCCTCTATGGCCAACTTAATTTCAAATTATCTTTCGCCTGTCTTATCAATGTTTTACACTTAACTTGACAATGCTTATGTTTTATCCTATTTTCTTCAGATGGATCCTTCTTCCAATTTTTGAAGGATTTTTTTTGGCTAAAATAGCCTCTTTCACCTCCCCTTTTAACCATAACAGTAATCGTTTTGCCTTCTTTCCACCTTTGTTAATGTGTGGAATACATATGGATGCACCTCTAAGATTGTATTTTTAAACAATGTCCATGCCTGTTGAACACTTTTAACCTTTGCAGCTGCACCTTTCAATTTTTTTCTATTTTCCTCATTTTATCAAAGTTTCCCTTTTGAAAGTTTAGTGTTAGAACTGCAGATTTACTTATTGTCCCCCTTCCAGTTATTAGTTTAAATTTGATCATGTTATGGTCACTGTTGCCAAGTGGCCCCACCACTGCTACCTCTCTCACCAAATGCTGGGTTCCACTAAGAATTGACCTTTTGCGTTTCTGATTTCTTTCTTCGCCTCCCTCAGTTTCACTAGGTATTCTTCCATGTGTTACTCTTTTTGGGATCTTTTATACTTCCTGAACGCTAATCTTTTTGCTTTATTTTTGCAGCCACCTCATTTGCGAACCACATTGGTTTCTTTTTCTGTGTACTTTTGTTTACTTTTCTATCACATAGATTTGTTACCTTTGTAATAGCTCCTTTTAATTTGGTCCACTGTTGCTCCACCTCGCCCCTTTTTCTCCCAGTCTTCTAGTTCTGCCTCCAGGTACATCCCCATTTTGTCAGTCAGTATTTTTGAAATTCTAAACTCAGGTCTTTGAATGATTTCTCTGTATCTTATTTGCTATATCAAACCATACTGTCTGATGATCACTTGTGCTCTGGTGGGCACCTGTCTGGATGTTAGAGACATCATCTCCATTTGTGATCACTAGGCTGAGTATTACACCCTAGGGATGTGAATCGTTTTAGGACGATTAAAATTATCGTCCGATAATTTTAATATCGTCTTAAACCGTTATGGAACACAATACAATAGAGATTCTAACGATTTATCGTTATAAATCGTTAGAATCGTGAGCCGGCACACTAAAACCCCCTAAAACCCACCCCCGACCCTTTAAATTAAATCCCCCCCCCTCCCGAACCCCCCCCCCAAATGACTTAAATAACCTGCGGGTCCAGCGGCGGTCCGGAACGGCAGCGGTCCGGAAAGGGCTCCTGCTACTGAATCTTGTTGTCTTCAGCCGGCGCCATTTTCCAAAATGGCGCCGAAAAATGGCGGCGGCCATAGACGAACACGATTGGACGGCAGGAGGTCCTTCCGGACCCCCGCTGGACTTTTGGCAAGTCTTGTGGGGGTCAGGAGGCCCCCCCCAAGCTGGCCAAAAGTTCCTGGAGGTCCAGCGGGGGTCAGGGAGCGATTTCCCGCCGCGAATCGTTTTCGTACGGAAAATGGCGCCGGCAGGAGATCGACTGCAGGAGGTCATTCAGCGAGGCGCCGGAACCCTCGCTGAATGACCTCCTGCAGTCGATCTCCTGCCGGCGCCATTTTCCGTACGAAAACGATTCGCGGCGGGAAATCGCTCCCTGACCCCCGCTGGACCTCCAGGAACTTTTGGCCAGCTTGGGGGGGGGCCTCCTGACCCCCACAAGACTTGCCAAAAGTCCAGCGGGGGTCCGGAAGGACCTCCTGCTGTCCAATCGTGTTCGTCTATGGCCGCCGCCATTTTTCGGCGCCATTTTGGAAAATGGCGCCGGCTGAAGACAAGATTCAGTAGCAGGAGCCCGTTCCGGACCGCTGCCGTTCCGGACCACCGCTGGACCCGCAGGTTATTTAAGTCATTTGGGGGGGGGGGTTCGGGAGGGTGGGGGATTTAATTTAAAGGGTCGGGGGTGGGTTTTAGGGGGTTTTAATGTGCCGGTTTTGCGATTTTACGTTTTTTCGATTTTTCACGATTTTTCACGATTTTTCACGATATTTTACCCCCCCCAAACGGCAACAATACGATTCCCTCCCCCTCCCAGCCGAAATCGATCGTTAAGACGATCGAGGACACGATTCACATCTCTATTACACCCTCCCTCTTGGGTTCTATTACTATTTGTTTGTGCAGAGCCCCTTAAAAGACATCCACTATCTCTCTAATTCTTTCTTGATTCCTCAGGTGGGATACTCTAGTGTACATATGGTGATTAAAATCTCCAACAAGCAACACTTCTCCCTTCTTCCCCACCTTTTGGATATCTTCTATCAGTTCTCTATCCAGCTGTTCTGTCTGAATCATTGGCCTGTAGATCACCCCAATGTAAATAGAAGCATCATCATTATCTATTTTTAGGACAGACTATAATGCTTCTTCTCTACCCTACATCCCTTTCATTTCAATTGCTTGGATATTGTTTCTGACATAACGTGTTACTCTTCCCCCTTTGCTTTCCTCTCTGTCCTTTCTTAATAAGTTTTATCCCGGGATCGCTGTATCTAAGTCATGTGACTCTGTGGACTATGTCTCTGTAACTGCAGCAATGTCCATGTCCTTTTGCACTATTAGAGCCTACAGATCTGGGATTTTATTGCTCATATTATCAGTATTTGTGCTCATAGCTTTTCAGTTTCTATCCTTCAGTTTACTGTTCTTCTTGGATATATTTTCTGCCCTATTAAGTTGATTTTTTAAATTATTTCATTCACTTCTTGGAGATGTCAGGGGTGACATTCCAATTTTCTTCAGCCACTCCCATTTGAGAAGTGAAATGCTAAAAGTCACAAAGAACATCACATGGGAAAACTGACATGCAGTTTCCAGTGTATTACTTTTTCTTAATTGTTAAATTAATTTTAGTGTTATAACTGTGATTCTGCAATGAAATGTTACTTGAGCCACTTCTGATTACCAATGTTTTATTTTTTAATGTATTTCATTGTAGTCAACATAACATATTGTTCCTTCATCCAAGCTTATATGGTTCAGAACTGGATATGGATTGCTGTTCAAAATCAGACCTGTGAAAGATGAACAAGTCTTAATAAATATGTAATTTCTTTCCAGATACATATTTTAGTTTTTAAGACCAGACTGGATTATTTGCAGCAGTATACAACAATTAAGCAACAGGATAGTAATGAATATAACCAGTTTTAATAGCATTATTTCATGTTAATGTGCCATGAAACTGACTTCCTAGGGACCTATGCAATAAATTGTACATTCTAAGAATAATGTGCTATGCAGAAAGGACTTAATGTGCATGTTAGCATGGTCCTAGAAAATGTCAGCATGAGCTTGCAATACTTTTTAAGCTCTTAGATGAAAATAAAGTAATGTAGTATGAAACAATGTTTAGCATGTACTTTGCAAATACCATAGTATGCTCATCCACCAAGATATACAATGTGTATGCTAACGGAATGATATTTAATACCTACAGTATGTCAGACTGGTGTGAACTTACTAAAATAAGGATTTTACTTAGTAAGGGGAAGCTGCATAATGTGATCATACCTAATTGATCATGTACTTCAGAGTGGTCAACTAACTGCAATTAGTGGGCCTGAAACATGAAGGCCAGCTACAGGAGATGATACTAAACAAATTTGCCTACAGGCTGTAAGGGTACTTTTTAGGGGTGTGCATTCGTTTTGAACTTAAATGTAAAACGCAACTTTTTTTTTTTTTTTAACTTAAAAAAGTGATGAGGCGTAAACGATCGGATTTCCAACCCCAAGCTGGCCAAAAGTGTCTTTTGGGCCCAACGAGGGGTCCGGGAGTGGACCCGCGGGGAATCACGTGACGCCGCGTCACTCCGACGTGGCGCCGACGTCACGTGATTCCCCTCGGGTTCGCTCCCAGACCCCTCGTTGGGCCCAAAAGGAACTTTGGCCAGCTTGGGGGAGCCTCCTGACCCCCCCAAGCTGGCCAAAAGTGCCTTTTGGGCCCAACGAGGGTCCGGGAGCGGACCCGAGGGGAATCACGTGACGCCGTGTCACTCCGACGTGACGCCGACCTCACATGCTCCTTGCAAAGGAGTTCAGAAATGGCGTCCTGACCCCGCTGGACCACCAGGGAGTTTTGGTAAGTCTTGGGGGGGGTGGGATTAAGGCGGGTGAGGGGTTTAAATTTTTATTTGCACATATGGACATAGACTCAACTTATGGAATTCTCCATATGTCCATATTGACCGCAAATGACCCCCCCTTTCGACTTATGAACTTAAACTTTTGGTCTGCACATCCCTAGTACTTTTCCCATGTAGACCTGTAAATTGATTTTCAAAGGGAAACTCTCCATTAAGTTTCCTTTTGAAAAGTATGCAACCACTTACGTATAGGAAAGAATACACCAGGATTTAAATTGAAATCCTGGTGTGTAGATCAGTGAGCCATGTTCCCAGTACCACCCTTTTTTTTTTCCCCACAGGGAAAAATATGCAAACTATAGTCAGGGCATATATTTTTCTCCAAAGAGAGGGAAGAAGAATTTCAAAAGGTTTTTTTTTTCTGTGAATAAATACTCATTTACTTATGGAAATCATTTGAAAACTAACCCCTTAGAGGTTGGAAAGGAGGTCATTGTAAACAGTTATTTAGAATGTTCAGAAAATTGTGAATATATATTTCTGAGTTTCAAAAAGGAACAAGAAGGTCAATAATGAGTTTATAATGAAGCATTTACAGTTGGCCAGGATCCAAGTTTCATTAATATCAAACTCATTGCTTTATGGTGGAGACTCAGTATGCATTTTCAGATATGCAAAGTCAAGTTACTAATGTTATTCCCCTCTAGAGGAAGGTAGAGGATATCAATGTAGGCCAAGATATCAATGTGAACTAAGGACAATAAACACTTCTATATATTTTATTGAAACCTTCCTTTATTTGCATAACCTGAATCTATAAAATATAATAAAGAAAAGTCACATTGAGATATATATATATATAATACATCAACATAGTCCCAAAAACACCTGCACCACTTATCCATAGGCATGTGCAAACTCAAAAAATTAATTTTCATTCATTCATTTTGTAGGCTGCAGTCATTCATTTCTTAAATTCAAATGAAAAACATTTGTTTCATTTGTTAATTTCTTTAAATTAAAGTCAATTGAGAAGCAATAAGGCCTATTTAGGCTCCCAAGTTGGATTTTTAAATCATTTCTTTTTTTTAATTATTTTTTTATTTATCATTTTACAAAAAAATAAACAAAGATAGATTTTGAATGAAAATTGTAAGGGAATATGACAAGAAACAAATGTCAAGTTAACATATTATAAGAACTTAAGATAAGATATACATTACAATCATGACCCCTTATAAATCCCCTTCATATCCCTTACTCAAAAAAATACAACATTGGAGGAGTATTTTCTAGTACTTAAGGAACAAATAACAACAAATATCAAGAAATAGATAAGTGATCATTACAAATCACAGCATTATTTATTTATTCCCTAGGGGGTAGATTTTGTAAAACTGCGCGATCGCGTACTTTTGTTTGCACAGCAGGCGCAAACAAAAGTACGCTGGATTTTATAAGATACGCACGTAGCCGTGCGTATCTTCTAAAATCCTGGATCGGCGCACGCAAGCCTGCCTATTTTGGGCAGCCGGCGCGCGCCAAGCCATGCAGCCTGTCTCCGTTCCCTCCGAGGCCGCTCCGAAATCGGAGCAGCCTCAGAGGAAACTCTCTTTCGCCCTCCCCTCACCTTCCCCTCCCTTCCTCTACCTAACCCACCCCCCCGGGCCCTATCTAAACCCCCCCCCTACCTTTATCCATGGATTTACGTAATCCACGCGCTGCTGGTGCGCCGAGACCGGACCTGGGGGCGGTTCCGGAGGGCGCGGCCATGCCCCCGGAACGCCCCGGCCCAAAACCACGCCCCTGGGCCCGCCCCCGCAATGCTGCGCCCTGCCCCCAAAATGTCGTTTCGTTCGGCCCCGCCCCCAACACACCCCAGGCACGCCCCCTTCCGAAAACCCCGGGACCTACGTGCATTCCGGGGTTCTGTGCACGCCGGCGCCCTATGGAAAATAGGCGCGCCGGCGTGCAAGGCCCTGCTCGTGTAAATCCGGGCGGATTTACGCGAGCAGGACTTTGAAAATCCACCAGTAGATGTTAATCATTAGCAGTTTGTTGACTTCTACCATCCAGGAATTCCCTCAGGTGTTCTGGATTGAATAAAATAAATGTATTGCTGGAAATTTTTATAACGCATGAGTATCGCAGCTGGAAAACACCCCCAGCTGTGTTTACCTCAGATCTCATGGAAATAAAAGCTTTATGCGTTGGCCTCGCCAGGTCAGGAAATATACGAACAGGTTGATTTTGAAAATTCACTTTCAGATTCTTGAAATATGCTTTCAGATTTAAACTAAAGTCCTGTTCAGAATAAAGAGGCACAAATAGCACGGCTCTTTCTATAACTTCAGGATTAGAATTTTCCAAGTATTGGGTTAAATTTAGGAAATCTAGCCTAATTTCTGTCATTCCTTGAGTTTTATCAGTTCTCTGAACTAAAAAACTGATCTTCTTAACAGTTGGTATCTTGAGTTGAAGGAATTTTTAAGGCCTCTTGGAGGTAATGCTTAAAGGTTATAATAGGCAATTCCCTCATAATCTTTGGAAAATGTAATAATCTAATGTTCAAATGTCTTAGGAAATTTTCTACTAATTCCAATCTCCTAGAGGAGATTGTAGTTTCTTGAACAAGGCCAACAGAAATGTCATTAAGTTTTTTAAAATCCGTTTTTATAGATTCAGTGGCGCGCTCCTGCTCCTGCAGTGCTAGTTGGTTACTTTTCACAACTGAATCTGTTTTATTTTCCAAAACATCCACTCTACGGGTTTGTTCCTTGAGCAGTTTTGACATACCTGCCATCAGATCCCATAAAGCATCCAGCGTGACAATCTCTGGTTTAACAATATCCTCGGGCTGAACGTTGTTCAAATCTCATCTTCCCAGCACCAATCCTTCCTCTCCCGCCTTGGGGCCGGCACCTCCAGCTGCTCCCCTCAGCGCAGGTTCCTCGGAGCAAGTAACCCCCAATGCAGAGATCTCTTCCTGGTCAACACCAGCATTCCCAGCCGACCTCATTTGACGGATGCTTTCTACGTCTTTCCCCTTGGTAGCAGCGGCAATTCCCAGTGAGGAAGTTAACGAAGGTTGCCTGGGATCGGGTGGGCTGAGCGATACTTCTCCCGGCGATACCGGGTCTCTTCCACCCTTAGCGCCAGTGGGGCTAACAACCCATGGTACCTGTGCTGGAACGGCATATTCAGATATAAGTCTCTGCTCCGTGGAAATTGCAGGTTCAGCCAGGTAGACCCTTATCTTCCCTTTACATTTATGAGGCATTATTTTTTAGGATTCCAACCAAGGAACCCATGAAAACAATTCTTTTTCTGGAATTTGAGCAGGAGCAGTGGTGAGCACATCCGTTCAGATCGCCATTTTGAAACTCCTCCAGCCTTTTTTTAAATTATTTCTAATGATACTGATAGGTAGATATCATCAGAAGATGGAAGCCTTGTCAACACATTAAGACTAGATCAAGATGGCACCAAAAGTGGCATGAAGAGCTCAAGGACCCACAATGTGCAATATAGTGCCAGCAGTGGCAGGATTTCTCCAAGGCATCGCCAGAGGAGAAAAGCAGCAGCAAGGGAGGTCAGAGCACCCCAAGGCTACAAAGTGGGACCAAGGGCACCAAGTGTTGCATGAACAGCTCAATGCACCATGAAGGGGGGAGCAATGTACCAAAACAGACCAAACCCCCACCAAGTCATTGATAGAAGGTCAAAACAACTAAAAGAGTGGTATGAAAACCCCAAATGCATTATGAGAGGCGCAAAGCTTCCGCCTAGAGTGGCAAAAATACATGAAGGCTCTAAATAAGGAATAAAGTGCAACTAAATTGGTAGAAAGCCCTAGGCATAGAGAAGCCAGAGGAAATCATTGGAGGAGTCCTGATGTCATTTCTGTGTGGCATTACTAGGAAAAGGAGCTGGCTGTACAGGTTTATGAGATAATTATCAAAGTTAATTTACATGTGTAAATGTAACATACTTTCATGACAATTTTCAAAAGCCATTTACTCAAGTATAGTGCACTTTCATGAGTAAATCCTATGGACAATTCAATGGAATATATTGTAGCAATTTTCAAAAGCCCACTTACTCAATTAACATGCATTTACTTGAGTAAAACGCAGTTTTACATCTGTAAATGCTTTTTAAAATCAGGCTCTTAACGTTGCTCTTTAATAGAGACTAAAATTCAACTAACTAGAGCACCAAATGCTTTTTAACTACTAGCTGTTTAATATCCTGTGATTCAGAAGATCCAGAGCATAATTCTCTTCTAAATTAGTTTTTGTAAATACTGCTTCCATTATCTGAGAAGCAGTAATAATGAAGGAACATGATCTTGGTTTTGAGAGCTGTACTTCTGCTGCCTTTCTCTTTTGCTGTAGTATAATCTGTTAAAGGCTAAATATCATAAGAAACCAAATAGTCATAATAACCTTAAGGGAAGGCAGTTTGAAAACAATGTCTAAGAGGTCATGAAGCCATTAAAGATAAATAAGTAAGTTCTGTGTGAGGCAGTGAAATGCTAGGGCAAGTCCAAGAGCTGGCAAACACTATAAGAGAAGGGATTTGGAAAAACTTCAAAGCAGTTTTAGCAGAGTAGAAAAGACACTGAACTACCAAGACTGACTTGAAGCAATGACAGCAGCACTGGTGCTGGTGATTAAAATCAGAATTTCACCAAGGGAAGGTCCTTTCAGATGAATCTGATAGACGTTTTTGATTGGGTGACTAAGAAATTGGATCAAGGAAGAGCGCTTGATGTCATCTACTTGGATTTTAGCAAAGCTCTTGATACGGTCCCGCACAGGAGGCTTGTGAATAAAATGAGAAGCTTGGGAGTGAGTGCCAAGGTGGTGGCATGGATAACAAACTGGTTGAAGGACAGAAGACAATATGTGATGGTAAATGGAACTTACTTGGAAGAGAGAGCAGTGATGAGCAGTGTCACAAGGGTCAGTGTTGGGACCAGTCCTGTTCAATATCTCCATGAGCAACATCAGGGATGGGATAGAAGGTAAGGTTTGTCTATTTGCGGTGATACTAAGATCTGCAACAGAGTGGACATGCTGGAAGGAGTGGAGAGAATAAGACGGGATTTAAGGAAGCTGGAAGACTGGTCGAAGATATGGCAGTTGAGATTCAATGCCAAGAAGTGCAGAGTCATGCAGATGGGGTGTGGAAATCCAAAAGAAATGTATTCAATGGGGGGCAAAGGGCTGATGTGCATGGAGCAGGAGAGCGACCTTGGGGTGATAGTGTATAACAATCTGAAGTCGGCGAAACAATGCGACAAGGCGATAGCTAAAGCCAGAAAAATGCTGGGCTGCATAGAGAGAGGAATAACAAGTATGAAAAGGGACGTGATTATCCCCTTGTACAGGTCCTTGGTGAGGCCTCACCTGGAGTACTGTTTTCAGTTCTGGAGACCGTATCTCAGAAGGGACAGAGACAGGATGGAGGCAGTCCAGAGAAGGGCAACCAAAAAGGTGGAGGGTCTTCATCGAATGACTTATGAGGAGAGATTGAAGAATCTAAATATTAGGGATGTGCAGAGCAAAATTTTATGTTCATATTTTTTATGTCCGAAAGGGGGTCCCACTTGCGGCCAATATGGACATAAAAAAAATCCAATGAGTTGGGTATATGTACATATGTGCAAAAAAAAAATTTAAACCCCCTCACCCTCCTTAATCCCCCCCCCAGACTTACCACAACTCCCTGGTGATCGAGCGAGGAGTGAGGACGTCATTTCTGCAATCCTTGGCGAGAAGCATGTGACGTCGGTGGCACGTCGAGTGACGCGGCGTCACGTGATTCCCGGCTCGTTCGCGCCGGACGGCTCGTTCGGCCCAAAAAGAACTTTTGGCCAGCTTGGGGGGGCCTCCTGACCCCCCCAAGCTGGCCAAAAGTTCTTTTTGGGCCGAACGAGCCATCCGGCGCGAACTCGCCGGGAATCACGTGGCGCCGCGTCACTCAGACGCGACGTCACGTGATTCCCGGCAAGTTCGCGCCGGACGGCTCGTTCGGCCCAAAAAGAACTTTTGGCCAGCTTGGGGGGGCCTCCTGACCCCCTCAAGCTGGCCAAAAGTTCTTTTTGGGCCGAACGAGCCGTCCGGCGCGAACGAGCCGGGAATCACGTGACGCCGGCGTCACTCGACGTGCCGCCGACGTCACATGCTTCTCGCCAAGGATTGCAGAAATGGCGTCCTCACTCCTCGCTCCATCACCAGGGAGTTGTGGTAAGTCGGGGGGGGGGGGGATTAAGGAGGGTGAGGGGGTTTATATTTTTATTTTGGCTCAACAATCACGATTTCCCACATATCGAACATATCTATGTTCGATATGTGGGAAATCCGATCGTTTATGTCGAATCAATTTTTTAAGTAAAAAAAAAATATGAGTTGCGTTTTACTAATGCGGTCAATCCGAATGCACACCCCTACTAAATATGTATACCCTGGAGGAAAGGAGGAACAGGGGTGATATGATACAAACTTTCAGATACTTGAAAGGTTTTAATGATCCAAAGTCAACAACAAACATTTTCCGTTGGAAAAAAATCAGCAGAACCAGGGGTCATGACTTAAAACTCCAGGGAGGAAGACTCTGAATCAATATCAGGAAGTATTTCTTCACGAAGAGGGTTGCGGATGCCTGGAATGCCCTTCCGGAGGAAGTGGTGAGGACCAAATCTGTGAAGTATTTCAAAACGGAGTGGGATATTTATTTATTTATTTATTTTACACTTTTCTATACCGACCTTATGTTCTTATGACCTTCATGAAAAATTTTATATCAGATCGGTTTACATGTAACAAAGGGTATAACTTAAACAAGAACAATTCACTAGAAGCGGAAGTTACATATAACAAGGGTAGTAACTTGGAGGCTAGGCTAGTCAGAGGTATAGGACAGTGTAACTGAAGAGAACTAGAAAAGGCAATGGAACAAAAGAAACGGCGGCTTAATTATAATGTTTAAACATAGCGGGGCGTTAGCCGGTAAAGCAGAGTCCTGTCCGGATAAACGCTGTGGATCCATAAAGTCTTGAGGATGTGAATGAAATGAAATGAAGAGAAGAGGCATGGGGGTGGCTTGTGGGAATTATGGCTACTACCCTTGTTCAATAAACATTCACAAGGTTAATGCAACTCCAACATTGCTCTATGCTTCAACGGCAAGAGGAAATGTTGGAAAAAAGATTTGCATTCACAAATAAGCGTGGGAATAACTTGCTTGTTGCGGCAGTTATTACCCCAAACCAAATTAGCCTGATGCTTCACTTTCATTGCATATCCAAGCAGCTCTCTGCTTCAATGACAGGGGGATGAAGAAAAGAGGATTTATATTCAAACAACCAACAAGGACTAAATCGCACAGGCTGGAAAAACAAATAAGCATGGGAATAGCTTGCTTGTTGAGGAGGTTACTACCCTGAACCAATCAAGCCTGATATTTCACTTTGAATACATATACAGTGCAGCTCACTGCTTCAACGGCAG
This sequence comes from Rhinatrema bivittatum, assembly GCF_901001135.1. Taxonomy (NCBI): domain Eukaryota; kingdom Metazoa; phylum Chordata; class Amphibia; order Gymnophiona; family Rhinatrematidae; genus Rhinatrema; species Rhinatrema bivittatum. The sequence continues at coordinate 326,374,533 of NC_042615.1, read as the reverse complement.
GAGGGAATGAAGAAAAGAGGATTTATATTCAGACAACAACCAACAAGCACTAAATTGCCCAGGCTGGGTAAACAAATAGGCATGGGAGTAGCTTGCTTATTGTGGCGGTTGCTACCCCTGGCCATTTAGGATTGATACTTCACATTGATGCAGCTCCAGCACTGCTCTCTACATCAATGGTGGGGGTGGAAGGAAATTGTAACGGAAAGTTACCAATAAGGACCCTGACCTCAGCGTTCAGAGTAACAGATAAGTATAGGACCCTGACCTCAGCGTTCAGAGTAACAGATAAGTATGAGAAAATTAAGTACGAAAGCTTGCTGAGCAGACTGGATGGGCCATTTGGTCTTCATCTGCCATCATTTCTATGTTTCTATGTGAATTGGTAGGAGCAGAGCAATTCAGCAAGAAAAGTAACTGAGGTGAGAGGAGAAAGAAAAAGCAAAATCTGAAGGCATCTGGAGGCACAAAGCAATACCAGGAGTGGCATGAAGGTCTTGAGGAGAATTGCATCAAGCATGCAAAGCAAATTATTTCCAGGGCAATATCAAAAGTAAGTAAGAATTGTAGGGGAAGGGGATTTGGAAAGAAGCTTGAAAGCAGCTTGAGCAGAGGAGAAGTACCCTAAGTTAGCTAGAATGTCTTCCCCTTAAGGTCCCCAAAAAAGGACTGTGTGGTGGGAAGGAAGCTACCACAAGGGGCTGTATTCAGTACAGCAAGGCCAATTCATCCAGCAGTTCACTTAGGGGACCAAGCACAAATGCAGGACCAGATACTTTTACAGGTATATGGGATAAATAGAGAGTCAGTGCCATGCACACACACATGTTCCTCCAGCTTTTGTGACTTTTCTATCTTTAAAGTAACTCTGGGGAGGCTGAAGAAGTCCCCCCTTGTTTCTCATTTGTGCCAAGGACCTCCCTTCTACTGAAAAGCAAGTTGATTGACAACTTACAACAGTGTTGGGGTGCCTGTTACAGTTGGAGGCATGGATATTCTGTTGATTCTACCAGTTTTATATACTTCTATCAAAAAGTAAAGATCGAGCCATGCACATGTTAAGTACACATAGTCAGTGCAGTGAAACTGTAAATGGTTCATTAAATCAGTTATAGTTCCATCTGTGGATTGTATTATTTTGGTAGTTTTAATGCTTAAACATGCTGAGTGCTGATCCCCAAAATATAGTGCAGGGAATCACAAACAGCGCAAGAGCATCACAACCTCTAAAATATAGAGTGTGGTCAATTGCAAACAGCACAAATTTTTCAAAACCTCCAAGGGATACAGTGTGGTTAATTTCAAATATCACAAATATGTCAAAACCTCAAGGGGAAGAGTGTAGTCAATAAAAATGGCACAAAGGTGTCAAAACCCCCAAGGCATGGATAGTTGAACATTGAAAATAGCACAAAGGCCTAGAAATTCCTAGACAGCAAGATATAAAACAGAAAAGAAGTTGGTGGGAAGAGAAACTTGTGTTTTTTTTTCTTTCTTTACATTTTTATTTTGAGGACAAAACACCCCAATATAAAAAAAAAGAAAGAGAAAAAAGGAAATACGTCTGAGATGGTATAGGGGTAGAATTAAATAGTTTTTTGAAAACAGGTGGAATGAAAGAAGAAACTTGTATTTTTTCTTTCTTCATATTTTTATTCTGGGGAAAAAAACATCCCAGTTTAACAAAGAAAGAAATAGGTTGGAGAACTAGGCTGGGATCCAAACAGCAAATAATACAAAGGCACCACAGTTCCCAAAGTGTTATATCAGAGGTATGGCAGACAGATATAGTATCAGAAAAACCCAGTATGACATGTTCTTATGTTCTTAAATAATTGAGGATTCATGTTTTAATGTTTCACGCATGATGCATATTGGCTGTTGCAAACTACTTAGAAAGCCATTGTAGGATGCAGTCTATGGCATTATTTATCAATAAGAATACAATTAGTAGGTCTCAGACCTGCATGTCTACAGTCCACCCATGTTAACCTTGTGCCCACCCAAAAAAATAGTTCTAGCTAAGCCACTATCTGGCATATACCCAGATTACGTTCAGAAATTTTTTTATTAAGAAGTATATTATAGAATTTCATGCGGAATTTACAAGTCTTTTTATAGTGATTTAATAGTAGTATTTTTATCTGAATCAATTGATTGCTTTCATTTATTCTAATGCAGATATGATTAATTTGATTATAGATTATGTTAAGTTTAAAGAATATTTTAGATAGTAGTCACATAATAACATTTATGAGAAATAGGGAACATGAACAAAACATAAGAAATTTACCTTTCTTGAATTGTCCAGAGAACAAATGCAGTAAGGGCTGATGATGCGCGTAAAGCCCTGGGACACGTGTAACTCCCGGGGGCTTGCAAAAAAAGGATGGTCCGGGGCAGGGTGGTGGCAGGGCCAGAGGCCTCCGACACAGCAGCCATTACCGCTGTGTCGGAGGATTGTATGCCGGCAATTTGGGGGGTTAGAGTAGGGCTGGGGGGGAAAGGTTAGGGGAAGGGATGAGAATGTCAGGCTAGGGGGACGGGTACAGGGGAAGGCAAAGGGGGGGTTAGAGTAGGGCTAGGGGGGAAAGGTTAGGGGAATGGGTGAGAAGGTCATGCTAGGGGGAAGGGAACGTGGGAAGGCAGTGTGGCTCTGCGCACTGCCTAGGTGCACAATTGTGCACCCCCTTGCATGTGACGACTCACGATTTTATAACATTCACGCGTCTGCACAAGCATGTTATAAAATCGCGTGTCCATGTGAGTGCGCCGGGTAGCCATGTCTTAAAATCTACCCCTAAGGTTTTCTTATTAGTAGCTTGGCATTATTTCAGGGAAGTTAAACAAAGAAATACCTTCTGAGAATATTTAGTCTAAAAGGTATATAACTTCAGTATACAGTAGAATTCCTGGTTAGAGCTACACAGAATAGCACAACCAGCCTGGCAGAGATCCAGAAATCCCTGTGTAGTCTAAACTTCCAGAAAAGAATAGCTTGATTACCAACAAGTGAGAAGTTTTGGGAGGCACTTTTCAAGAAAGTGATAACTTTTCTAGGCCTTTGTACATTAATTATACACTATTAGTTGGGGAAATTACTCATTTATTTGCTGATATATTGTAAAAATTCTGTTTTGATATTTGTCTCAGGTGTTTTCATAAGCACCTGTTTTGTACATATATTATACAGAAAACATATGGCTTTTCATTATTTCGCATAAGACATAGTGAGTGTTGTTATTTTCTTGGACTGTCTGAGTGATACAGACCACAGGGCAAATACCCCATACCATCAGAACCCACTACAGCGGGTTAGTGTGTTTTTTTGTGGTTTAGTGAGTAAATATTTACCAGATCGGAAAACAGTTATACCAGCCAGACCTGGAACAAGATCCCAGGCTGACTTTCATTAAAAGGAAACATTACATAATGATCTTTCTGATCGCTATTGTTTCATCTCCTGCTCCTAGAGACAGAAGTTGCTATTTCATCAGCAGCACAAGAAATGAGATTTGAGGTTGAGCAATTAGAGCAATAACTAGCCTATGGTCAATATGGCCACGGCCAAAGATACCACAGCTCAAAGGTGTCACTAGCTCACTGCGGGGGCTGGCGGTGCAAGAGGAACGTGTGCATGCTTTCCCTTTTCCATCCATTCTTGGCCATAGGCTGGTGTCCCTGCCAGGCCCATAGTTGAAACTTCAGCCCTGCACTTTGAACTGCAGGACTCTGTCTCAACTGACCCCTGCAGGATTCAGACTTCAGCAGTTTGACCATGCAGTTCAAACAGCTGTTGTTTGAGCCTCATGGGGCTCCATAGAGAAGAGCCCAGTGGTTCAAATAGAAGCTCAGACTGGAAGAAGAAAGAGGTGTCATGCCTGCAGCAGGAGGCACACACAAGAAAATAAGGACATGGGGACTTATGGGGGAGAGATCTGAGAAACAATTGGAGACTGGGGGAGTGGAAGAACAGGAGATAAAGGGCACTGGTGGGGAAGAACAGGGGAAGAATGAGAACTATCACTGGGGCATTGGGGAGAGCAGGTGAAGACGAGAGCAAGGGAGGAATTGGGGCTGGGGTGTAGAGCAGATGAAAAACGGGGGCTGTGGTGGGAGAACAGGAAAAGAATGGGGAGTAGGGCATGAGAGAAGGGGAAGATCAGGGACTTTGGCATGGGAAGAGAGAGAACAGGTGAAGAATGAGGACTGGGAAAGAGATCAAGTGAAGAATGGAAACAGGTAAAGAATGGAAATGGGGCGGGGGAGACAAAGGAAGAATGGGGACTGGGAGGACAGGAGAGCTGGGGAAGAAAGTAAACTTGCAGAGGAAAAACAAGGCTATCACTGGGGGACTGGGGTAGGAAAGCAGGTGATGACTAGGCATTAGGCACTGTGGTTAAAGCAGGGGAAGAATGGGCAGTGGATGGGAGAGCAGGGTAAAGAGCAGGGAATAGAGAGAAGTGGGAAAACAGGGGAAGAACGGGGGAAGAACGGGGGAAGAACGGGGTCTCATGACTAGGGGAATTGAAGGGACTTGAGGATTAGGGATGGGTGGACTCGGAAGGGCTGTGAATCTGAGAAAGAGTGGGGGAGCAGAGCAGGGACTTATAGATGCAGAAAACAGGAATTCAGATACTGAGCAAGGATTTGGGGCAGGCAGTAAGTACTGATATCCACCCAATGGGTGTATTAGATGGGCTGGGGAAGGTATCAGTGAAGGTGCGAATGACCTGGACTGCTGGAAAGAGTGTGAGAGAGGAAAGAAGGTTGGATGTTGTGAGAGAGAGGCAGTGAAAGAGGGGTAATAGGAAGCTCAGTAGGGTTTAAGAAACAGAAGAAATGGGGCCAGGGAGGAAATGAGTGGCTGGGGTTGCTGAAGGAATGGGAGGCAGAGGCAGGTAGAAGATTGGGGAGGATAAGGGTACAGAGGATGGAAATGGGGGACTAAGGAGTGGGTGAAAAGCAGAGGAGGAATAGGAGGCTGGGGAGGCAAGAAAGATATGGGAATGGGAATGTGTGAGAGTTAGGAAAAGGAAGCTGGTATGTAGGTGAGAGAAAGAGGGAGACTGTGGACTGGAGGATGACAGAGGAGAAGAAGGGGTGAAATTTAACTGAGTGGATAGAGATGCAGAGAAAAGAAAAATAGAGGAAAAATGAAAGGAAATGATCAGAGTCAGAGAAAGATGCAGGAAAGGAAGGGGAAAAACAGGAGGAAAGAGAAGAAATAGAAACTGGGAAGGTGATTCTGGAAAAGAACTTAAAAGAAGCCTTAAAGAGAGACTAGTATCAAATAAATTGACCACACAACAAAGGTAGAAAAAAATAACATTTTATTTTATTTTCAGTTTTTATGGAGAGGAATCTGTCAACTTTGAAAATGTGTATTTCTTATATCTTTGTATATTGCTCAGAATAGGTGGACATTCATTTCTATTTCGAAGAAAATAAGAAGTTGCCATACTGGGTCAGACCAAGGGGCCATCAAGCCCAGCATCCTGTCTCCAAAAGTGGCCAATCTGTTGCACTGGAAGTGGACCCTTGGCCTGGTGCACGATTGGTATGGCCCTCTGGTTGGACCCGGAGAGCGCCTGCCATCAGGAGACTGAGCACAAGAGAAGACAGAGGCTAGCTGGAGCTTCACCAATAGCAACCCGGGGTTCCCTCAGGTAGGAGTGTGCATTCATTTCCAACGTATTGATAGTCCGCAATGTATAGGGCTATATTTGTTGTATTCGTGGGGAAGCAAAACGTATTGCGATTCCCCACGAATAGAACAAATCTTCACCGAATTATTCGTCCGTTTAAAGGTGTGAATTTAAACAAACCCCCCACAAACCCCCCACCATAGCCTTTGCCCTCACTATGTCACAGGGGCCGACCAATGGCACCGGTAGCCCCTGTGACATAGTAAGGTCAAAGGCTATCGGCGCCATTTTGAATACTGGCAGCCAACGGCGTGAGTGCAGGAGATGGCTCCCGGACCCCCCGCTGGACCACCAGGAGTTTTGTTAAGTCTTGGGGGGGGGGGGGGGTCAGGAGGGTGGGGGGTTGTAGTTAATTCAATTTTAGCCGGGAAACAAATAAGAATGAACACATGAACGTATCGGGGCCCCCCTTGCCGAATGCAATGAATCTGCCCCCCAACGAATACGAATACCGAATGCAGCATATGCTGTCCCTCTGCACATTCCTACCCTCAGGTTGAGCTCTTGGTTACCCGGGCTGCCTGGTCTTAATTGGGCTTTGCAGGGTCTCCTAGAGAGAAAGTTCAAGGGAGTGCTCACTATGAACAAGGGTGCGCAGTCGGTGTTCAAGTAAGGAAGTCCAGAGGTCACAGGAGGCCAGAACAAAGTGTCCGAATGTATAGCAAGAATCAATGCCAGAGTCTTGCGTAGAATGGTCAGCCAGGCAGGGTTGGTAGCAGAGAGCTGTCAATGCATAGTCAGAGTTCCAGGAAAAGGGCAGGGCAGGCAGCAATCAGAGAGTAGTCGGTGTTCCAGGCAGAGGTCAGGTCAGGCAGCGATCAGAGAGTACTCGGTATCCAGGCAGAAGTCAGGTCAGGCAGCAATCAAGGAGTAGTCAAGAACAGGCAAAAGTCAGTACTGTGAGATCAGTCCGAAGGGTACTACCAGGAATGGAGAGACGAAGAAGCAGGAGACAGTGGAACAGGAGACACAGGAGACGCTGGGACTGGAGGCACAGGAGATGCTGGAACTGGAGACACAGGAGATGCTGGACAGAGAGACTGGACCAGGAGATACAGGAAATGCAGGAAGGCAAACTTGCCATCACAACGTGATCAACCCGATTGACAAGGCAAGGAAGTGGGGTCAGACCACTTCCTTTTAAGCAGCGATCAATCAGGGAGTGCCGCAGAGCTGGGATCTGCCCCTGGTCCTTTAAGAGGCCAGGCGGTTCGCGTGCGCGCACCTAGGGGCGGGGCCAATGCCAAGCCCCGCCATGAAGCCTGGTCCGGAGCGGGAGCACAGGGGAGCCGGAGACGCTGGAAGCCCAGAGTTGGTGGAAGGCGTAGCAAGGTGAGCAGGCCCAGCCGCGGTGCGAACGTGGCCGGGAAGCACAACATAATCTAGGTCACAAATACCTGGTAGGTACTCAAGCATTAAATAAATCCCATGGTCTGTTTCCTTTTCTCATTTGTTGCACTGCTCATAAGGTCTGGCTTCTTGGGGTTTCCATTCTAATTTTTGTTTGCATGTTTCTACTTCAAATTTGTGGTCCCTTATTCTGTATTAGGTAAGGGTCAGCCTGTGTACTACTTGTGTTACTGCAGCAAGAGATTCTGCTAGCATGTGGTGTCTGCATAAGGATCTATACTTTGTTCTATTTTTTTCAGTAGGAGGACAATTGGTGTTCTAGGATCTGTAGTAATATTTGCAGTGCTGCCCTTTCATAGGTAAGGTTGTTGTTTTATGAGTCTTGAGCGTTAGTGCCGTTATAGTATGACAGTTTGCTAAAAATAATTCTTATTATGCTTTTGGCAGGATTTTGTAGTGAATCACAAAGTGCCTGGTAGTAGAGGGAGTTTGTTCTGTTGTTGCTTAAATCTAGACCCTATTTAGATTAATCTAATAAAAAATCTTACAATTCAATAGAAGAGAAAAATGCATGACATTATGGTTTAAAGGCACACATTTCTTTCCAACCCCTACTGTTTAACAAGAAAGAGATCATTTTATATTAGAATATGTTGGGGGTAGCTTGTAGATTTAATAATTATTGTGCACTGCTTAGAGATTTATTATATTGAATGAAATAATGAATAAATAAATTATCATTTGTGCAGTCCTAAGGATCACACTTTTGGGATCAGGGTCACAATTATGTTTATTAATAGATTATTCGATGAGTGAGGTTATCAAATTTGCAGATAATACAAAATTGTTCAGAGTAGATAAATCACAGGTGGATTGTGATATATTGCAGGAGGACCTTGCAAGACTGGAAGATTGGGCATCCAAATGGCAGATGAAATTTAATGTGGACAAGTGCAAGGTGTTGCATATAGGAAAAATAACCCATGCAGAAGTTACATGATGTTAGGTTCCATATTAGGAGTTACCACCCAGGAAAAAGATCTAGGCATCATAGCAGATAATACACTGAAATCGTCAGCTCAGTGTGGTGCAGCAGTCAAAAAAGCAAACAGAATATTAAGAATTATTACGAAGGGAATGGTGAATAAAACAGAAAATGTCATAATGCCTCAGTATCGCTCCATGGTGTGTACATTTCTGGTTACCGCATCTCAAAAATGGTATAGTTGCACTGGAAAAGGTACAGAGAAGGGCAACCAAAATGATAAAGGGGATGGAATAGCTCCCTATGAGGAAAGACTAAAGAGGTAAGGGCTGTTCAGCTTGGAGAAGAGACGGCTGAGGGGGGATATGATAAAGGTCTTTAAAATAATGAGAGGTCTAGAATGGGTAGATGTGAATCAGTTATTTACACTTTTGGATAATAGAAGGACTAGTGGGCACTCCATGAAGTTAGCATGTGGCACATTTAAAACTAATTGGAGAAAATTATTTTTCACTCAATGCACAATTAAGCTCTGAAATTTGTTGCCAGAGGATGTAGTTAGAGCAATTAGTGTCACTGAGTTTAAAAAAAAGGTTTGGATAAGTTCTTGGAGGAGAAGTCCATTAACTTCTATTAATTAAGTTGATTTAGGGAATGGCCTCTGCTTCCTACTGACATCAGTAGCATGGGATCTTCTTAGTGTTTGGGTACTTGCCAGGTTCTTGTAGCCTGGTTTGGCCACTGTTGGAAACAGGATGCTGGGCTTGATAGACCCTTGGTCTGACCCAGTATGGCAGTTTCTTATGTTGTTAAATAATTGTGTTATATTTTAAGTTAGAAAAATTTGAGAGCCTCCAAGCTCCTGCTGTGCACAGGATGAAGGCATACTTTCTTACTTGCCATAGGTGCCAAATTGCTTGGCTACAGCTCTGGTTTGACTGGCCAGCATATAATAAGCAACACAGAGATCACATACAACCCACTTCAAGGAAGGAGATTTTAAGTAAGTTCTGAATATCTGCTAACTCCATGATGTTGCATTAAGGTACATGCAATGCTGATTTGAAATGGTAAAAACAAAGGCAATAATCAGAACCATTTCTATGAATAAAATGCAACGTTTTCCATGTGAATGGATTTTTTTTTATTATTGCCCATTTAAAACATGGATAAAAGAATCCATATAAGTCAGAGAAGTGATTAGGTTTACCTACATATCTTTGGGGATGTTCCCAGGTTTCATCAGGGAGGTATGGGCATTTTTGAATAATCAAAACTACCTGCTTTGGTTTGCTTTAAAAAAAAGTGCACACACGCAAAGCAGGTGCAAGTTTGTGGAGGTACATTATGTGGCGCAATAATCAAAGCAAAACTTTCCACACATTTTTACTTTGATTATTTCAGCAATCCCTCTCCAAGTAAAGAAGCACACCCATGAGGTTTGCCATAATGCAAACAGTTTGATTATCACCTCCCCAGAGACTACAAGTACGATAATGCACTGGGATGTAAATTTAATAAAAGAACAAGCAAAAACTTTCCCTCTTTTCACTGGGTCCCTGTCAGCTTGGAGAATATAAAAAAAAATTTGAAACCTCAGCGTAAATCTGTAGGCAAAGGGCAAGATAACTCTGTGCAAGCCAATGGAACTGCCTCTGGGCACTCTCAGAAATCTGTAATCTTTTAGTATTTTGTATCCTGCATATTAACCCACACGCACAAATGAAAGTAAATGCAACAGACATTTTCGTATGTTGTAGACATAACATATATGCTATAGTTGTTTTTGGCTCAGTGTAATGAAATTTATTTTCCCAAACTCCAACTATTGTAATTACTGTAGGTGCACAGGAAAGTTATTCCCTAAACATTACATTCATAACAATTGCAATTAGTATTTATAATATAAGGGGTTGAAAGAAATTTCCCGGAATTTCTACATAAATTGGTCTGATAAAAGCATTCTTTGGTTACTCTGTTCAGTATTGCACATAGATTTGCACTACAGGAAATAAGCCTTTAGTATAGTGCAGTAGTACAAATCGACATAATTGAAAAATAGTAGTCATTCCTTTTCATGAAAAAGTATCATTTTTTACTGATTGCTTTTGGTCAACAAAAAAATAACTTTAAAGTGTAAAGTAATATTGCTGCAAGATTTAAAAAAAATTTGTCTTCAGCATCTTATCATTGAGGTTACAATCTAGTAAACAGCACTTTATCTTGCCTCACCTTATAAACTGAAGTATTTTGGCCATCATAGTGCTCTGCATTTTCCTCATGCATTCACCAAGAAAAAAAATAAACATAGTATACCAAATACATCTGGAACACATTTATGAGATAAACTTATTGAACACCTAAATAAAGACACAGAAAATAGTATTAATAGAAATGTGTAGCATAACCTTGTTTTTCACCACTCATACACAAAAAACTTTAAATCATATTGCATTCTAACTGTTTTCATTCTAAAATATGGTCAGAGTCTAGTAAATGAGGACAACAATTGATCATTTTGATGTACTGTGTCATAGCTTATCTGCAGGGAAGCTATTACATGGATGCTTCACTAGCTCACAGAATAAGAACCTAAAAGGGTACAATGAATTCCTCCAACCTTGTCAGTGGGAGGTAGAGATCTTGCTTGTGAGATTGTTCTTGCCAGGAATGTGACTATGCAGCAGGTTAGTAAGAAAACGTCATCATGGCACATGTGTGACTGGCAATGAGCATAGGCCTATATGAAACAACCTTGAAAGCTACACTGTCAGCAGCCATTTGTGCTGATAGCTGTCACCTTCAAACTGCCAGACGAGCACAGGATGCAAGAATCATGTACAGACCCTGAGAACCTGGGCAGCACATTCAGAATTCTTATGTATGAATCCTAGACTACCTGCACATTTAGGGAATGAAAGTGTGGTTGCAGAATGAGCCTTTGCTTTTGCTGAATGGGATAATCTCAACATGTGTGCAATTAATTCCAATGAGATTACTTGTAAAAGTAGAGTAGTAATAAACTTTTCTAGCTCCCACAGAAGCATTCACCTGTGCAAAACCAGAACAGAGGTTGGCTTGCCCACTTTGAATTTCTGTGAATAATTAATAGGGGCGAGTGGAGGAAAAACATTTTTTGGTTCATTCATTCATTCATTTTATAGGGCACCTCCATTTGATTCATTAGACTAGGTCTGACCAGACTGCGGAAGTATGTGCCCAATATTCCATACAACTATGCCCATGTCTTTGATGGGTTCTGTGAGATACTGGGTTACAGAAATTTGTGTTGGGGTCTCCTTTGCTGGGGTGGGGTAAGGGTCTCTCTTTTCAGATGCTTTAGCTATGGTCCTGTGTCAGTAGAGATGATTCTTTGCGGTCAACATGGCTTTGGCATATTGAGGTGCAGGGAGGAAGTAGTAGATGACAAGATGCTGCTCCTGCTTGTACTACTCTCTAAAATGTCCACTCTTTCCTGTGCTACATTGTCACTGTGCCTCTGCCTCTGGTGCTTCTCTTCATGCACCATAGCTATCGACATCTCCTCCATGAATATGAGATGCTGGGAGTTGAATGTGAGATTTCCTTTCTCTCATGGATCACACAGTATAGCAAGTATGTATGTACTATTTTGTGCGAGCAGTTTCAGTCTCTTTTGCGCCTGCTGCTTCAAGGAGTCCAGAAACTGCAACACCTCTGCTTCCATTCCCTCTTGTTCATGGAAGCCCTCTAACCTTTCCTCCAGAACACTTACTATAGGGATTACCCAAACCACAGTGGTGCTTGTGGAACTCAGATCCTTCTTGAAGGGCATCCTTGAAGGGCTTCAGGATTCATAACAGCTGCCACATCAGTATGAATAATGATGCCCCAGGGGGCAATGTATACCTATATCTGCTTCCAGAGACAGATCATTAAGGGGTTTCTACTGCTCCACTAACTTCTGCAGCATTGTATAGTTGGAATTCCAATGGGTGGCAATATTTTGAATCAGATACTTGTAAGGTATCCCAAATTCTTCCTGCTTCTCACAGAGAAGCTGGACCTCCTTTACACTTCTATGGAAATGCCCTGCTATTTTACTACTCCTCTCTGTCATGATCCTAAGGAATGGATTCCCACCAGTGCTGAGCCCCAGTCCCAGGGTATCCCTGACTGTCAGATGCAGCAAGTATGCAAAACAAGGGATACCCTAAAAGATCCCATTGTCTATTGTCTTTTTCTTATTTCCATCAAGGTTTGTCACAAAGAAACCTGCCTGAAGACTCCTGCCTCTCTGGTCTAGCTGCCAACACTCTGGCATCTTTCTTATGACTGATGGAGTATTGCATGAGATATGGGTCTATGCATAAACTGGGTATGCAGCAAAGCCTACCTATACCCTGATGCTCTGTCCCCACTAGAGTTGCTGCTGGTCTGTGCCTTAGCCAGGTCCCACCAGTGTGCCATCAGGGAGAGATAAGCAAGCATAGTGTTCAAGTAGGGATACACAATCATTTTTCCCGAATTAGGCAATGTCAATGAAATTGCCTAATTCGGAATGGTTCGGGAGAACCGAAAAACGATTGAATTTTTTCTGAAATTTTGTAAAAAAATAATTTTTGAGTTAGTGTGCGTTAATGGGAGTTAGTGCGCACTAATTCCCGATAGTGCACACTAACCTGAAAATTGGGGCCCCCGAAAAAAGAACCCAGAACCGCGGGAAAAATGAAATTCCTGTGGGTGGGCCCCGAAACAAAGACTGACACAAAATGTTTACCTGAAGCACATCTCTAACATTTAGGATTTTGGCACCCATAAGCAGAGTGCCATGGCAGCACCCTTTTGAAGTTGTGTTGGCATACTGACTTAAAGCAAGTGAAAGCAGGCTCCTATATGTCCAGGAAATTTTGCCCCTTCAAAATTTGGCATCCTAGGCAGTTGCCTATGGGGTAGATTTACAAAAAGGGCGCCCTCACGTACTTTTGTAGGCGCATCAGGCGCAAACAAAAGTACGCGGGATTTTAGAAGATACGTGCGTAGCCGCGCATATCCGCTAAAATCCTGGATCGGCGCGCGCAAGGCTACCGATTTTGTGTAGCCGGCGCGCGCCAAGCCGCGCAGCCTACCTCCGTTCCCTCCAAGGCCGCTCCGAAATCGGAGCGGCCTCGGAGGGAATTCGCTACCGCCCTCCCCTCACCTTCCCCTCCCTTCCTCTACCTAACCCACCCCCCCCCCGGCCCTGTCTAAACCCCCCCCCTACCTTTGTTGGGGGATTTACGCCTCCCAGAGGGAGAAGTAAATCCCCGCGCGCCAGCGGGCCGCTGGCGTGCCTAGATGCAACCCGGGGGCTGTTCCGGAGGGCGCGGCCACGCCCCCGGACCGCCCAGGCCGAAACCACGCCCCCGGGCCCGCCCCCGAAACGCCGCGTCCTGCCCCGAAAATGGCGCGCCGCTCGGCCCCGCCCCCGACACGCCCCCCTCGGAAAACCCCGGGACTTATGCGAGTCCTGGGGCTCTGCGCGCGCCGGTAGGCCTATTGAACATAGGCGCACCGGCGAGCAGGGCTCTTAAAATCCGCCCCTATGTTTCCATTGCCTAAATCCAGGCCTGTTTGCAGGGGCTGGTCATCAACAGCAATCATTTCCCTAATACTTCTTGTTACTATTATATATGCTGCCTGTCTCTTTCTCTGAGATAGTGCTATGGAACATCATCCCATTTCCTCTATGGTGGATTTCTGCTTCAGAAGTATGGCTGGGGACTGCTGGCCATCCACCTGACTGCTGGAAGGAGCTGTTGGATCAGCTTAGGGAAATATCTTCCACTTTTAAACCACTTTCCTCTGGATTTTACTTGGAATGGCAGAAGGAAGCCCCAGGTTATTATTGGCACCCTCCCCTTATTCCATTACTAGTGGGTGCTGCTTCTGCTGGTAGTGCTGCATTCCAGCATTTGTGAGATCCCTGACTTGCTTCCCTCAACTGATATACTTCCTGTAGTGAAAACACTGTCTTTCCTCACTTTAATGTGCCTCCAGATCAAGGACTTCTTCCACAATCCTTCGTCTACTTCCTTAGAGGCTGATATTGGCTATGGAGTTGAGGTAGAGGGTGGATCCTAAAGAAAAAAGCCAGTGGCATCACTCTTACTCTCTACTAGAGATGTGATTCGGCTGAACCTTTCGGTTCGACCTTCGTTATCGGCCCGCCGCAGGAAATTTCATTTCCTGCGGTTCAGGCCGATGTTTTGAAAAACAAAAAACCCCACCCAACCCTTCAGATTTAATAAATTACAACCCCCACCCTTCTGACCCCCCAAAATGTACCGAAAGTCCCTGGTGGTCCAGCAGGGGTCCCGGGAGCGATCTCTCATTCTCGGGCCATCAGCTGCCAGTAAACAAAATGGTGCCAGTGGCCCTTTGCCCTTACCAAGTGACAGGGGCTATCGGTGCTATTGGCTAGCCTCTATTACATGGTAGGAGCAATGGACAGCCGGCACCATCTTAAAAAATGACTCTCCCATCTTTCCCCTCTTCTCCAGAACAAGAAGAAGATGAACATGTGGTGGAGCACAAACTTTCCAAATTTCATTTTTTTTTCTAAATCAGGTTGCCTTCCTCTCCTGCCATTCTGAACCTTAAAAAGTTCCTCTTCAATTTGGGTGTGATCTGACTTTTTTTTATTGCTGATCCTGCCAAAGCTGCCAACTCTGCCAACATTATTTATTTATGTATTTAATTTCTTTTACTATACCGATGCTCAAGACTAGGTCTTATCGTACCGGTTTACAATGTAACTGAGGGGAAACCAATTAACATCAAGGTAGAAAGTAAAGTTCTTTTCCTCACATGATAGAACTTGTTGAAGTGCACTGCTTACTGAGGGTTAAGATATTACAAATTAATTTATTGATACTGTACCTTTATTCACAGTAACACTCACTGTATGAAGAACTGTGTGTTCTGTGCTGTGTGCAGTAGTATTGATTGACTTAACACAAATAGCCTTTTAAATACTAACAAACCAAAAAGATTGGCAGCTAGTAGGTAATAGTCTTCTCTTCAGTCGCTGAGCATGCTTTGCTCACCTCACTGTTCAGAGACAAAAAAATCACTAGCAATGCTGCAACCATAGGGCCTCATTTTCTAAAGTATCGCAGGCCTGCAATACTTTAGGGAATGAGGGGCGGGGGGCTGAAATGGGGGGCGGGCCTGCGCGAGCCTGCAGCGATCGCACCGTCGCGGTGCGATCATTGCCGGTTTTGCACCCAATAGCGCCACCATAGGAGGTGTAGCTATTGGGAGCGAAATCGGATGTGAAAAGGGCCTTACCTTTTTATTGTCCACGGCATCTTCGCGGAGTCGGCCCCGGTTACACCCCGACTCCTCCTCTTCCGGGGCCGACTCCGCCCCCATTTTGGTATTGCACGCGAAAAGGGACATTTCGCGTGCAAAATGTCCCTTACCGCATGCGATACTTTTAGAAAATAAGGCCCATAATCTCTATACTGTCTCCCACCCTGACCCTCCCCCAGGGAAAAGAAAAATCAAAATCAGTAGCTGTGCATTGCCTCTTTTTCTAAAACAATATGTGAGATAACTGTAGCACAGAAAAGATTAGAAGTAATCCTTTTCCTGTGTCAAATCCAAAGATAAGCATTTAAAAATTTTCAAAGAGCTTCTCCCAGCAAATACTTCTCTATGAAGAGTTAGAGTAAATACAAATTGCTTCATGCACATACTAAGTCACTATAGTGGGAGGCCATCAGGTTTACTTGATCAAGATAGCAGCTATTGCGTAGTTTAAAAGATGCTGCACCATGATTTGCCCTCTGCCTAGTCTCCATGCATACTTCACCTGCCTTGGCTTTGACAAAGCTTTTATCATACAGGCAAAAGCTGGTTGCAGTAATAACCAGTTGTTGTTTTTTTCTCAGCAGTACACAGCCATAGACTTCAATGAATGGAAAACAAACAAATTGGATGCAAAATATTTGTTTCATTTATCACACCCTTCCTTTGGTTTCAGGGGGCCACTTATGAAACAAATATTGGCACATTCATTATGTTTTAGCCATTTGTTTCAAATTAATGCACATCCAGAATGATTAGTTGCCAAGATGCCAGAGCCATTTTCTTGTATAGAAAACATTAAAAATGTCATTGGCATTGGGTCAATTGGTGTCACTTTGAAATAAGCAACTGCTGGGCAGGAGAAACTGGGGTTGCTCCTGCATACTTTTTCTCTCTATGGATAGGGTAAAAGAGGTCTGGGGCAGAGTGGGGGGAATGCTATTGAAAGATTCAGGTTTTAGTGTCAGCAGCAGTATGTGTGTGTGTGTGTGTGTGTATGTGTGTGGTGGTAGTGGTGGTGGTGGGGGGTGAACAATGATGCACCTTGAGCTCGCCGAGCCGCACTGCCTTCCCCCATTCCCTTCCCCCTAATCTGACCCTAACCTTTCCTCCCCCCAGCCCTACTCTAACCCCCCCAAAATTTTTTATTTACCTTTAGCTCCTGCCTCTGGATTTACACACATAACCTTTTTAAAATCCTGCCCTTACTGAACTAAATAATTCCCACTCAGATACACTCAAACTAAAGTGAAGAATGATTATTTATGCATGTATTATTCCTCTTTCAAGTATTGACTTGAGTAATGAATATATTGAGCTGACCCATGAATGTATAGACCCATAGGGGTAGATTTTTAAACCCATGCATGCATGTCCATGTACACGCTTCCCAGCACTCACATGGGGGGGTACTTATGCAATTTTCACGTGACGATACATCTCGGCCTCCCCCAGTTCCTTCCCAGTCCGCTCCAATTAAGGAGCAGATTGAGAGGGAACTTCCCTAACCCTACTTTTTTTTCTTTTTTACTTCATTTTTTGCAACTTACTTCAGCTCCTGAGCTGAAGTAAGTTGCTCACGCCGGCAGCTGCCCGGCACGCGAGGATCCGGGACAGCGAACTGTCCCTCCACACCCAAAACATGACCCCGGCCCACCCCTTCCAACAAGACCGTCACTTAAGCACGTACCGGCCTTTACATGCGTGGCTGGGCCCATTGGAAAATTCTCACAGTTCGTGCAAGGCTAGGCCATGAGCGTAAAGGCCGGAATTTGCGCGCACTGGGCATTGAAAATCTGCCCGATATTGTATATATCTCCTCAAACTATCGAATAGCCATGATCTTGTGAACCATTGTGATCTTTATTAGGTATGATGGTGTATAAAATGCTTAAATAAATAAATAAATAAACAAATAAATAATGGACCATGTGGGGTACTAAAATCTGGCATGCTAAGGGACTAATATACTTAAAGGCAATAAGTTGTTTATTGCACAATCCATATGTTTTGGTTTGGATTTTTTAATGATTATGATTGCTTTTATGTAACCCTACCAAACTGCAGGTAAGAAATATTTAAAAAAATGTACTGCATCATATGTGATATGGTAAATGGAGTCTTTCTGACTGCAATAACATAGCAGGTTCATTCATAGGTAAATATGGCGATAGGCATTCTAATATTGAACAATGAGATGATTAGGCATTGCCATATTAAAGTATATTAAATTATGCAATATTTATTGTGCAATGAATATGTTGGAAAAAAAGGTTTGTCATCAGGAGGGTAGTTAAATACAGATAGCATGAAGTATAAATGATTAGACATACAAATCAGATAAATAACCAGTATATTAAATAGTATATATGGTGATCAACATGCAAATATGAAGGTGTTAGAGGCACTGCCAGCTGTGAAATCCTTTAAAAATAAAGTAAGATATCATCGTAAAAGGGTGAAACTTATTATGTCAACTTCAGTCTCAATGGTTAGAATCAAGCAAGTTGCTAATCATTGGTTCTCTCTTGTTAAGTCTCTTGTTGTAGTTTATAAATAGTTTATAACTCATAAAGTCCCAGTGTACAGTATATGCATTACGAAAACTGTGATAAAAAAAGTGCCCAAGAATCACTTTACTGTGCGCTATGAAATGTGCACAGTCCTAAGCATTTCAAAATATATTTCTTAACTGAATCAACAGACTTTCCTTCATCTTGGTGACTGCACGTAACATGCACTCGTCTATATACTTTTGGTCTATTGTAACTGTCTATATTCTGGGTTACTGAAGCAGGAATTTATCCATTGCACTTGAGCAAAATACTGTAGCCAGCTTGCTACTTGGGGCTAGACAAAGGAATCATATTACACCGGCCCTTCAAATCCCTCACTGGCTCCCAGTTCAATACAGAATTTAAGGCTTTGGCTTTAATGAAGACAGCTATTCACCAGAAAAAAAAGCCAACATATCTTTTGACCGACTGATTGTGCTTCTGAGAGAACATTACATTCCAGTCAGATTGTCTCTAAAATACACTGTTGGCAGTGGATAATTAGCAGAAATCTGGAAAAGATCCTTCTCTGCATTAGGCTTGACAATTTGGAACTCAATGCCTAGTAAACTAAGGCCTGGATTTATTAAAATGCTATAATTTCCGCATGTGATAGGAAAAGGTGTATGTTTTATGCTAATAGGCAGTTTATTGCAATTTGCACTAATACCTATGCAAAGAGCTAAGTTACCACAAATTGTGTTAACTTGCACTTTCAGATAAGTGCCATTTCCTACATACAACCACTGGGAGGACCATGAGAGTGTGTGAGAGAGAGAGAGAGAGAGAGAGAATACCTAGCTGAAATGCCCTGACCCTAGATAGGCATTTTCATCACATTTTCTCAACTTTACTTTTATATTGCAGCATCACTGTAGCACCTCAATAGTCCAGCCCACATTTTTTCATTTCAAATGTCACATACTGTACTTCCAAATTTTGCCTTTATCACCACTTCCACTATGTGTAGTGCCCAAATGAAATTTAAACAGAGCTTTTCCTTATCTTTTCATATAGTGTTCTGCAATGCTGAATCCCCGTGTCCTCTGTGTATGGTGTCAGCTCAAAACAGCTCTCTTTTACTTCCCATTCACCATATATGATGCCCATATGACATCTAAACCAAAGCTGAGGCTGTATCTTTCACAGCGACATTTCACTGCTGTAATGCTGGATCCCCACATCCACCACAAAAACATTCTTTCTTCCCGATGCTTCAGCGTTTCGGCAATCGACCTGCTGCCTGCTTCAGGGGAACTTATATCCAATACAGGGTCATTCTTCTCCACGCTCCTCATGTTCTCACATGCTCACATCCTGTCCCAGCATTCCTCCTTCTTCTTTAGTGAATACCAAACTGAAGTATTTGTTTACGATTTCTGCTATTTCTTCATTTTTCTTCACACATTGCTCCCAGTCACCTTTCAATTTCATTATACCACTACGGGCCTCCCTTCTTTCGCTGATATATCTGAAAAATGTTTTGTCTCCTCTCGTTACCTCTTTGACAATTCTTTCTTCCATTTGACCTTTTATTTTCCTGATGTCTTTCTTTCTCTCCCTCATTTTTACCAGGTATTCTTCCTGTGTTCCTCTTTTTGGGATCCTTTACACTTCCTGAATGCTGTCCTTTTTGCCTTTATTTTTTCAGCCACCTGCTTTGAGAACAAGATTGGTTTCTTTTCCCTCTTACTTTTGTTTACTTTTCTATCATATAGATTTGTTGCCTTTGATATAGCTTCTTTTAATTTGGCACCCTGTTGTTCCACCTCACCCATTTTCTCCCAGTCTTCTAGTACTTCCTCCAGGAATATCTCCATTTTGATAAAGTCTGTATTTCTGAAATTCAAAACTCAGGTCTTTGTACAACTTCTGCAAATCTTATTTGTGGTATCAAACTATACAGTCTGAAGAAGATCACTGGTGATCAGATGGGCCCCTACTCAGACATTAGGGACATTATCCCCATTTGTGAGCATTAAGTCAAGTATCACACCCACCCTCATGCGTTCCATTACTATTTGGACAGTGCCCCTTCAAGGGTATCCACTATTTCTCTACCTCTTGTAAATTCCATAGAAGAAATATTCCAGTCTACATCTAGCAGATTCAAAACTCCAACAAGCAACTCTTCTCTTTTCTTCCCCACTTTTTTGATATTTTTGATCTGATCTCTATCCAGCTCTTCTGAGTGAATTGGAGGCCTGTTGACCACACCATATAAATGGAAGCACCATCTTCTGTTTTAGAACAGCCTATACTGTTTCTTCCTTATCCCACATCCCTTGCATTTCAGTTGCTTGGATATTTTTTTTTTTTACATAAAGCATTATTCTTTCCCCTTTCCTGTCCTTCTTTAATAAGTTATAGCCTGTGACCCCATATTTCAATCATAGTTTTATCATTAGAGCCTTCAGGTCTGGGATTTTATTGCCCAGACTTCCAACCCGGGGGCTGGTCCGGAGGCCTGGACCACGCCCCTGGGCCGGCACCACGCCCCCGGTCCCGCCCCCGAAACACCGCATCCAGCCCCCGAAAGACAGCCCCCAACAGACAGCCGCGTCATCCGGTCCCGCCCCCGGCACGCCCCCAACACACCCCCTTCAAAAAACCCCGGGACCTATGTGCGTCCCGGGGCTCTGCGCGCGCCGGCGGCCTATGCAAAATAGGCGCGCCAGCATGCAAGGCCCTGCTTGCGTAAATCCGGGCGGATTTACGCGAGCAGGCCTTTCAAAATCCGCCCCTAAGTGAACTTAATAGCAGGTAATGGACTTCTCCTCCAAGAACTTATCCAATCCTTTTTTAAACACAGCTATACTAACTGCACTAACCACATCCTCTGGCAACAAATTCCAGAGTTTAATTGTGCGTTGAGTTCTGCCACCCCCATCCTCTAGTTTAAATGCCATATGGCAAATGTTATGATATTTTCACTTAGGATCATTTTTCCTTCCACAGACAGATGCTCCATATATGGCCCCAGCCCCAATATATCCAAAACTTTCTTCTTTACACCTGGTTTTGAGTCATGCATTAAAGTTATCGACATGGTTTTGCATCTCATTTCCCTTTCCATGAACAAGTAGCACTTCTGAAAAGGCAATAATCTTCTCCATGTGCCTAATCTGCTTCCTCTGAGTCGGGAATCTCCTATACAAGTTGGATGCTGTTTCTAGCAAGGTCATTGGTTCCCAGATGGATGATAACATTAACTTCAAAGTCCTTACTTTCTTCACTGATTGCATTAACTATCCTATTTGCGTTCCAACCAACTGAGGATCCTGGAAGATGTTTAACTGTAGTATTCACCTGGAAAATTAGTGCCTCTGATGACTGAGTCTCTCAGAAGAATGAGCTTTCTCAAATAGTTTTTGGTTGCCTTATGGAACTTCTATGTGTATGTTAGGAGCATGGTCTTCAAATCCTGTTAGGAGCGCAGAGGCATGGTCCTATTTCAAGGGAGGATGTGAGCCCTTGGATCACGGCATGGCTCAAAGAGGAGCCCCAAGACACACCGTGAGAGGTGAGCAGGTACAAGCACTGGCAGAGCAGGAGCAAGGCTGGACTGAAGACAAGGTGAGGAATATCTGGAACAGGAACAAGGCAGGCTCAGCTCTCTACTGGACCTACACGCACCAATGAGACCCAGCAACGCAATGCTTGTCTCTGGCCACTTGATAGCCCTTCTGGACCCGCCGCTTGGGAACGACGAGTGTGTGAGGCCAGACAGAGGCTGAGGGCAGGAACAAGAAGACTCAGACAAAGACTTGGATACTCCCCCATTAGTGCGCACTAAACCAAAAATGAATTTTTCCCAAAATTTCAGGAAAAATGCATTTGGGATTTGGGCTCCCCTACTAAGGATCCCCTATATTTATCACATACCATTCTCCAATCTTCAGAAAAAGATGATCCCAAAAACAGTAATACAGGGACACATCACTGGGAACTCTTTGACAAACTGGAAGGGAATAAGATGTTACAAGTAAGACACAGAGAGGATATTCTTCTCTGTTCTGATTGGGGAAAATTTTAGAAATAAATGTATCTCATAAAAGAAATAAATTCAACAGGAAATTCAGCTGAGAATTATCCTGTGTATGAGAAAAGTGTAAATAATATCTTTTACACACACAGACACACACACACACACAGAGGAAATGCAAAGGGAACCCCTAAAATCATAGCAGAGATCTGGTACTAAAGAAAGACAATATAAATATACATACTATTTAGGATAATCCTCATTCAGAAGGAAGATATTCAGGCAGAACAGAAAACTTGCACAGGAGACATCTTCTGAATGTGGGAAAGTCTTCCAAAGGAAGAGAAAAATAAAGGAACACTAGAAAATTGACTAAAAGAAGACAGTGTTCAGCTACAGAATATGAGTAAAGCTTTCTTAATAACGCAAATCTCACAAATAGCCAGGAAAGTGACACTGATGAGAAACAATTGTCATGTTCTGATTATGTCAAAAGTTTCAATTGGAGAGTAAATTTTGCAAGAAACCCCAAATTCCTCACAGAACCAAGATTAATTTAGAGGAGGGAATGCAATAAATTTATTTTACAGAATTAATACCGATGACAAATCATTGTCTTATAATAAATCTGACAAGTGACAAGTGCTTCAACTGGAAGATAGTTATCTCTCATGCTACTCTGTTTTGCTGCTACACCCTTTATTTTACATCTTCGCAGCCATACTTCCACTGAGCATTGCTATTATACCCAGATTTTGCATCTTGAAGGTCTTGTGGTCACTCTGCCTTTCTGTCATATCCCATTTTTCGGTGTTCTTGCCAATGTGGGAGGCTGCTTTGCACATCTCTTGCCGCCTTGGTATGTTGTTGCCACTCTTAGTGCTACTTTGTCCCTTTAGCAGTGCCTTGGGGTTTTTCCTTGCTTTGTTCTTCATTCTCAGTGCCTTAGGATGTTGATACCACCCTTGATGTCACTTTGCCTTTCGTGTTAACTTCAAGGGTTGTTCCATTGCTGTTTATTTATTTATTTATTTATTTATTTATTTATTTAAGGGTTTTTATATACCGCAGTACGTAAAGAGATACATCACCGCGGTTTACATTTAACAATAACTTAGCAACAGGCTTTACATTGACATTATTAATAGGTATTACATATACTAAAATCGATATAACAGTTTTGACAGAAAACAGGCTGGACAGATTGTGGACCATCCAATAATGTATAACATGCAATTAAAATATTGATGTAATTATTAAACCTTAAAAAAAAAAAAAACTAAATAGTATCTAATACAAAACAGGTTCTGAGAATGGATACAACTACTATATTGTACCGAGGATATTTCTGTTATTTAAAGCTAATTAATATCATAAGGGAAGGGGGGGCATGTAAGGTGAAGAAGGAGATTGAGGAGGGCATGTGGTTAGGGTGGGAAACAGGGCATGGGGAGAGGGTGGATAATTGAATGGCATTTCAGTTAAACGGATATCATTGTGTGAATGCTAGTTCAAATAACCACGTTTTGAGTCCTTGTTTGAATTTCTTATGGCAGGGCTCCAGGCGTAGGTCAGTGGGCATCTTGTTCCATAAGTTGATTCCCGCTATGGAGATAGCACGGTCTCTTGTGGTCACGTGTTTGATGTTTTTTGTTGGCGGGGCTGCTAATTTAGCTTGATGGATATGTCTTATGGGTCTCTTAGAAGAATGGAACACAAACTGCTCTGAGAACCATTGCATCTCTTGGTTATAGATCGATTTATGTATGAGGGAGAGGACTTTAAAGGTAATTCTAGAAGCTACTGGGAGCAATGCAAGAACATGAGAGCAGGTGTTATGTGATCATGGAGATGGGTATTGGTGATTAATCGAGCTGCTGCATTCTGTAACATCTGTAAAGGTACCCTCTTTTGAAGCTTTGGGGTATTCTTATCACTCTTGCTGATTCTTTTCTCCTATGATGATGTCATGCACAAATACTTCCACTGCTGGTACTTCTGTACCCCTTTATGATGCCTTAGCCTATTCATGCCACTTTTGGTGCCACTTTTCCAAAATAGCAGTGCCTTGGAGTTCTCTTCCCCTTCTAATAATTTATCCTCACAAGTTTCATTAGTACTGTTAAAAAAAAAAACAATTTTGGAGCCCAGAATCAGCTGCAGTGCTTCCCCCTATTGACTTTAATAAAACAAATAAACATTTCTTTTCAGTTGAAACAAACCAAATAAATGGAGGAGAGCTACAAAATGAATAAGTAAACTGAAAAGTAAATTTTGCTTCTCCACATCACTATTTAGCAGGCACTGACTGCTTTGGTAAATTAGGGGGCAATAAATGCATAGAAGATTCTTGGTTAAGAAAGAAATTAATTTAATAATGGAGGAAAGTAGACTTCAGGAGATCATTCAGATCCAGCATACGGAAGGCATTGGTGTGGGTGATGCCATCTTTGTGATGAAATAGGTTTGATGGCAGTAATTATTCTAAAGTGCTTTGAGGCCTTTAGGATCACTGAGCGATTTGCCAAGGTAAATTATTTTATCACTGGTTCTGGTGCAGCAGAAAAAGATCCATTTTGAACTTTAGCATGTACAAATATTTATTTGAATGGTAAAACTAGGTGGTACACTTATCATTTTCTGCCGTGTCCAAGTAGTTATGAATGACTTATAGGTCAGACCTGACAGAGAGACAGATTGAGATTTCTGGATTGGATTAGAGTTATATGTATTTCTTTAGTTCCTGCACTACAAATATAATTACTATTAGATATGCTGCTTTTATAATTATATTCTTCTTCAAACCAAATGACCTTCTGAGATAAATAATGTTAGAATAAGGAGATCCCTTGGAAAGAGCTGAACCCTTGTCAGTTATTTTATGGTCTAGTTTTTATTTCAACACTTATTATACACTCAGATATACTTAATTTCTTGATTTAACAGTTGCCTTAATTAACAAAATAATTCATCCTTTCCTAAAATCCCAATAAAATCAAAGTTAAGTTTCTTATGAGTAATTCAATTTAATTGCACATGAACGTTTGAATAGCAGGCTATCTGCAGGGCTTAGTGTTTGTTGGTAACAATGGTACAAGTTGATTGGTTGGTTTCCTATAATATTTCAGCCTGCAGCTTCCGGAGAGAGCCTTCCAATGCTCTGTAGAAACATTACTTGATTAGTAATGTTATATTATAGTCCACTTCTTCCTGTGATATTGTTCTTTCTCATACATGAAATAACTATTATATGGTGCAATAGCTGAAGAATTGGGAATATTCCTATCATGTTTTTAGCACTTTTTAATGCTTGATGTTTTATAAGAAAAATACTTATGTATTCACTTTGTCTGTCTGTCTTTATATAAATTATCTTCTGAAATATTCAATCTACAGCAACCAGTTTTTCAGGATAGGTACAGTAAATCTAAAAATAAGATAAAAACTCTTGGATGAAATAACAGAATTATCAGCCTTAGCATTCAATATAGTTTCTCAACTTATCCAACATCAGTGAACTTCCTCTTCAAAAATGAGTATGTAAAATTGCAGCTTGTCTGTATTCCTGTCAAAATAGATTTCATACATTAAAATCACTTTCCTGCTGAGAACCCTATGCAACAGACAGAAACCAATAAACTTATAAATCTAACAAAATATTAGAAAAAAAAACATTGAAAATAAAGAACTCATATGAATTACTCTGTAATTCTTTTCGTACTTGTTATGATTTGTTTAGATATTTTCATACAATGTCTAGATCTTACAAAGATTTTTGTTAATATAGATATCAAGTGCAGATATCTTTTCTGAAGCTCAGTTCCTTGCTTATGTGGACATAAAATATCTACAGTTCTCTAATGCAGTATCACATTAACCAAACACTAATACAAAACTCACTTACCTAATCTTTTGAATAAATAAATATATATACAAATACATTCTGTATATCCTTTTAAAATTGTCCTGCATACTAGATTGAATTGCCTGACAACGGGGTTAAAGCTAGGTCCTCTGACCATTGGTAAAATATGCTTTAATGTTCTCTTTTACATGCAACACCACCTTGAGGTGATATAAATTAAGCACTTGAACCCATTTTTATATACAATAACATCTCTATACATTGTTAAAATGTTTGAGTGGGAGAGTTGATAAATTAATTGTGCATGAATTATAATCAGTGAGAAGAGAGGCATAATCTTAGAATACATCAATGGAAAGATATAGCAAAAGCTAATCTCCTGTATATTTATGTGGGTGCTATTCAATGAGAAAACAGAAGCAGAAATATAGAAATTAAGAGATTTTAGAAACTAAACAGATTCCTTAGACTTTTCCTATATTCAGAATACATTTTTTCAAAGTAGACTCTTCAGATGAGATTAATGGGAGCCCAATTCCCCAAAGAATTTCTTCACTCTATGCCTATGGCAAAATTATTTTGAAAACAGAAAGATAATTTATCTTTATTTTGATATCAAAGAAAAAAGCTATTGCTCTATGAATGCATGTATCAACAACTGCATACTAAAATAATCAATCTCTGTGAATTAATCCTGAGAGTGTCATGCAAAAATACATTTTTTATATGATAAACGTGTAACTTTTTAAGGACAATTTTCAAAGGTCTTTACCTAGCTAAATAAATGTTTGAAGACCTGTGCAATAATTGAATGGACAGGTTAAGGCCTTCTACTTCTTCATATTAAAAATAGTTTGCAAAGCAATAAGGCCTTTACATGCATGGTAAAATGACCAAGAATATTTTTAGCATGAGCATGCTAAAATGTGCATGTCCGCACATGTATTTAAAGGAACATATATACAAATAAGGCTTTAGTGAGTGCAAGGTAAATAAATATACAAATAAATTCTGTATATCCTTTTAAAATTGTATTGCATACTAGATTGAATTGCCTGACAACGGGGTTAAAGCTAGGTCCCCTGACCATTGGAAAAATATGCTTTAATGTTCTCTTTTACATGCAACGCCACCTTGAGGGGATATAAATTAAGCACTTGAACCCATTTTTATATACAATAACATCTCTATACATTGTTAAAATGTTTGAGTGGGAAGGTTGATAAATTAATTGTGCATGAATTATAATCAGAGAGAAGAGAGGCATAATCTTAGAATACATCAGGGTCATTCTCTATTCTATTTATTAAGCTCTCTCTAATGGCATGCTATTAATATCTGCCTTGGACCAGGTGATAGCTTGCAAATGTACATTCTATTCAGAAGACTCAGCTAACTGCAAACAGAGGACCTAAAAATGAAAACTATGTCCAGTCAGGTAATAACACTGTTGAACTGTAAACATAGGCTCTTAAGGATGAATACATTTGACTATAATTCTCTTTGCCACAACAAAACTCAACAACACAAATTTTATAAATTAATTTTTACATTTTATAAAGGACTTTTTATACATCTGCACATATTCACATCATAGTCTTTTAAAATAAAAATGACATATCAAAGGGGTTTTTGAAGAATTTCTCCACACCTCACAATATATAAGTCACCGAGGCTGTATGTAAATGGAGAGACTATCTTGCTGTCCTGGTTGTGGTAAGTCTGGCCAATGAGCACTGCAGGCATTCTGAGGCTTGACCATGAACAATAATTGGGTGGGAATCCCAGCTCCATGCCCTGGTTAATCATAAAAGCAGGGGGGCCTCCTTCCAGGGCTCCTCTGACCACCAAAACAAGTAACTAGCAAGTGGGTCTCTCTTTACCTCTGTAACATAAAAATAATTTCCCATAGGCCTCAAACAGGCCAGATGAGACATGGAAAAAGGGGGAGAGAATGAATATGGGGAGAAGTAGATGACAGAGGAGAAAGCATTGACACACTTTAGCACTTCAGAAATAAATTTGTTTTTATTTACACAAGGCAAATATATTTCTGAGCAGCAATAGGTTTTCTGACATTCTTAGTGTGATCTAAAATCAATACAGCCATTCATAGTCTTGAGGAAAATGTCTAGGCCTCAAAAGCATCTATGTCGGTATCAGGTATTTTTATTTTAGTGCAGAGTGCTGCATCCCTGTGAGCTTTGAAGTGCTAGCAAACTATGTAGTGCAGGTTTTATGGTGTCAATACTACTGGGCAGATATAGATAGATAAATGGACAGATACCGGTGTGCTTCTGAGTCAGAACATCCAGATTCCTCCTTGAGTCATGCTCCTATTTTGAAATATCTCCACTGATACCATTCTTTGAAAACCCATGGTGACACTGAAAACAGGTGATTTTAATACACATTTATGTCAGTTTTCTCTTATCCTGGAACTCTGTTCTCCTGTCACTTCCTATCCTGGAATTGAATGGCTCTCCCACGTCTTTATTCAGAAGTGACAAAAACATTCAATATGCCAGGATTGCTTGTATAACGTATACCCTTTGGAGGCAAACAGGAGGACAAGAGGAAAAGAAAACTTAGTTATTGCGCATGCCAAGTTTTGCTTGAACATGTTATTTAGCTTTCCCCTTATAAATATATGCTTACACTTTTTTAGTAAATGAAGTTTTGGTTTTCTGAGCATGATAATAAAATGACCACACTATCGGGAGCATTTCATTACTATACACATGCTAAATCTAATTGTATCAATTATCTAGCAGCATTTTCATGTGCACATTTAATTATTTTGTGAAGGTACATTAAACTTTTATAAGTTTGAGTTTTATTGCATAGGCTTCTTACTTGGGTAGATTGCCATGGTGGAAGATTGACCCCCTTAGGATCATCTAAAAATACCCACAGGCTTTAACAACATATTTTATTTATAGCTTATTATAAAGAAGCATTCCCAGTGCTATGTTTAGGTCAAGGGAAGAAATTGTGTGTGTGCATTTGATTTTCAAATGCGCATCAATTTTTTTACTCTCTGTTGGCAGCCCACAGAAATAGCAGGTACAAAGTACATGGACACATAAGGCCTTTACAACAAACTTAATGTGAATATTAAGGCCCTCTTCTATATGATAAACATAGTGAGCTATGCAGGAAGGCTTTACACTGCACGTTAAAGGGCTTCTAGGAGACAGCCACATGGGTAAAAATAAATGCATGTATGCCAGCTCACGCCTCTGGATGCGGCCATTTTATAACATGCGCGTATCTTATAAAATTGGCTGGATGCACGTACATGTGAATGCCATTTTATATGCATGTACACAAGTGCCGCTGCTACTGCATAAGTGGGGGGGATTTAATATACACGTGTGTCGATGCAGTTACTAGTTAAACCAGTTTGTTTCCACTTTGCCCAGTTACAGGAAAGGACTTCCTAACCCCTCTGGCTAACTAACCTCTCTTTTACTCTACCTGCCCCAATCCTTAAAGCTCATTGACTAGCCTAGTTTTTTTGTTTTGTTTTATAACTTACATGCCATCTATAGCAGAAGTAAAGTTACACCATAGGGGACCCCAGCACATGCCTGTGCACATAAATACTTATGTGCTGGTTTCCATTTAAATTCACAGAATGCCCATGTCCTGCCCAGACCACATCCACATCTCGCCCATTTTTGGAATTTTTCTTTTGTGCATGTACCGGGAGATACACTGTGAATGGACACTTCTTAAAATATGCACACCATGCACCGGCCCAAGAGATTCGCGTATCTCCCTGATTTGGCACACACAGGGCTTTTAAAATCTACCCCTAAATTAGCATGCTAATTTCTCTTTTTCTCTTGACTTCTCCAGTTGTCTTTCAGAGAATACAAGGGAACTGACACATGGGGTTGCTTGTCAGTGCAGAGGGAAGAAGTGAGAAAAATACTAAACATGAGAAGTGTGGCCAAAGGAGTGTGCATGAGTACCTGAAAAGAAAAAAACTGACCAAAAGCATAATGTCTCAGATGTCACTAAAGAAAACAGAAAATGTAGAGGAATGTGAAAGAGTAGGCATAAGTAGAGGCAAAAAATGTGTTTCTGCTTGTAAAGTTGTTTTGTAAGTCACAGTCAATTTCTTCACTTCATTTCCAATGGAAAAAGAAAATGCTTATTTTTTTTATTTGTTCATTCATTTACCATTAAAGTCAAAGGGGGAAGCAATGCAGCTTATTTTGGCCCCCAGATTGGACTTTTCTAATAATTTCTAATGAAACTTAAGACAAGATATCATCTGAAGGGTGAAGGCATGACAATACATAGCACCAAAAGTGTCATGAAGAGCCCAAGGACCTGCAATGGGGCAAAACACCATCAGCAGTACCAGGAGTGCTCCAGGGCACTATGAGAGGAGAAAAGTAGCTACAAGAGTGGTCAGTATACCCTAAGTCTCCAAAAGTTGAGAAGCATAAACCCCCAAGGCTGTACAAGGGGAGCAAAGTTGCACCACATATGGCATGAACAGCTCATGGCAAAATGAAGTGGGAAAAAAAGCACCAAAAGAGGCAGAAAAACTGCCAAGGCTGTACTAGAGAGTGAAATCAAGTGAAAAAGTATTAAGAAGACCCCAAAGCATCATGAAAGGCACTAAGCAGCCACCCAGAGTGGCAATAACTCCCAATAAAGAACAAGGCATACCAACCAAATTGGTAGAAAGTCCTAGGCAGGAAGTCAGGAGATGCCTAGAGAAGGCCTGATTACATTTTTTTATGGCATAATTAGGTGAAGGATCTGGATGTTCAAATTTGAACCTGGTCTTCATTAGAAGCTAAGATGCTACTGACTAGCGGTACCAAATGTTCTTTAGCCACTAGCTAAAGTCAGCAAGTACTGTTAGGAAGGGGGATTTGGAAAGAAACCTAAAGACAGCAGGAGCAGTGGAGGAAGCAACCTAAATCACCAAGAGTGGCTTGGAGCAGCAGCTGCAGCAGCAGTGGTGCTTGTGATTAAAAGCAGAGATAGTAGGAGCAGATCAATTCAGCAAGAAGAGTAGCTGAAAATGCTTCAAGGTATGCCTTGAGTGATGAGGTGGGAAGCAGAATGGTTTAAAAAGTGCAAGGTACCAGGTGGTGAGAAGTAGTATCAAGAATGGCATGAAGGGTCTAAAGCGTTATTCAGCAAGTACGAAAAGAAAAGGAAGGCCAGGGCAAGACCAAGGTTTTGCAAAGAACCTTGAAAACAGCCAGAACAGAGGTACCAGTAATAGCTTCTCTTTTGTGTCCCCTCCAGAGAACTTTGTGGCATAGTGTGGGGAACTACCACCAGAGGCTGTATTCAGCATGGCAAGGTTGATTCACCCAGCAACTCATCTATGAGCCCAAGCACAGATGCAGAACTGTCTCCTTCTCCCAGTAGCTGGTCGGTGTCCAGGATGCACATGTTTCTACAATGATTGTGACTGCTCTCTAGAGAATGGAGCCACCTTGCTCCCTTTCCTGGGGGAGATCAGGGCAGCACCCCCTTCACCAGAAAGCAGATGGTAGACCCTTATCTGGTACATGGAAACCTAAAGAAGATTGGGGTGTCTGTGCCAGTCAAATGCATGGGTACCTGTATGACTTACCAGTAGAATATGCTTCTGTCTAAAATTAAGCCATGGCTATGTAATGTACACAGGACCGGTGCAATGAAACTGTAAATGGCTCATTAAATGAGATATGGTTTCATCTGTTATTTTGATAATTTAGATAATTGTAAAGTTAATACATGCTGAAAAGTGCTGATGTACAAGATATAGTAGGAGGATTCAAAAACAACACAAAGGCAACAAAACCTCTAAGCTATCAAATGCATGTAATCATTAAGCGCACCAAGGTATCAAAACCCCCAAGATGTAGGGTGTGTGAAATCACAAAACACAAAGGCATCAAAACTCCCAAGACATAGACTGCCTATAATTACTAACAGCACAAAGACATCAAAACCCAAAGTTGAAGAGCACATTTAATCACAAACAGTACAAAGGCATCAAACCCCCCAAATTATTGAATGCATATAATCAGAAACAGCACAAAGGTACCACAATCACAACCACAACTCCCAATGCACCACAACTCCCAATGCAGGCAATCACAAGCAGCACAAAGGCATCAAAACCCCCAAGTTGAAAAATGCACGTAATAACAAAGAG
Source organism: Rhinatrema bivittatum (assembly GCF_901001135.1). Taxonomy (NCBI): domain Eukaryota; kingdom Metazoa; phylum Chordata; class Amphibia; order Gymnophiona; family Rhinatrematidae; genus Rhinatrema; species Rhinatrema bivittatum. The sequence continues at coordinate 326,342,572 of NC_042615.1, read as the reverse complement.
CAGCAAGGCATCAAAACGCCCAAGTCATTCAAAGCATATTTATTTATTTATTTATTTGTTGAGTTTTATATACCGTCATTCGGTAGAGCCGTCATAACGGTTTACAAAAATATACATTTTTCTTAGCAGTTGTGTAACAGAAAAACAATGAGAACGTTATACATTTTCTTAGCAGTTGTGCAACAATAAAAAACAATTTGAACAATATCAGAAATAAGCATATCATACAGTCACAAACAGCAAAAATGCAACAGAACTTATAAGGTATAGAGTTGTTATTGTTTGTAAGGTTTTGGGTGGACCCTTGGACAGTGCGGGTCATTGCGGTTAAGGGCACTGTTAAAGAAGAGTAGTTCTTTATAAAGCTTCTATAATAGTTGGTAAACCCCAAAAATCGTCTCAGGGCCTTCAGGCTGGAAGGTTGGGACCAATTTTTAATACTCTCTAGTTTTTGAGTGTCCATCTGGAAGCCATCTTTAGACACGATATAGCCAAGAAAAGGCACAGAGTCTTTATGAAATTCACACTTGGATAGTTTGGTGTAGAGCCGGTGTTCATGGACTTGGCGTAGTACTTGCTTGACATCCTCTAAATGAGTGGGCAAATCCTGATAAAATATCAGGATATTATACAGGTATACCATGACACTCTTGTACAACAGGTCCTGCAAGATGTCGTTCATCATGTTCTGAAATACAGCAGGTGCGTTGCACAGGCCGAAGGGCATTACTAAGTACTCAAGATGGCCGTCTCGAGTGTTAAAGGCTGTTTTCCATTCGTCGCCACTGCGAATGCGAACTAAGTTGTAGGCCCCCTTCAGGTCAAGTTTTGAGAATATTTTGACGCCCTGAAGCCAGTCAAACAGCTCTGAGATTAAACACAGTGGGTAGCGGTCGTGATCTCGTTCAGACCTCGGTAGTCAATACAAGGATGTAAGGTACCGTCCTTCTTCCCTACAAAGAAGAAGTCTGCGCCAGCTGGAGACTTTGATGGTCTAATAAACCCCTTCTGTAAATTCTCCTTGATGTATTCAGACATAGCCTTGTTCTCAATCACTGAGAGTGGATAGACATGTCCTTTAGGAGGTTCAGTATTGGCTTTCAGTCTTACGGCACAGTCATAGGACCTATGCGGATGAAGAATGTCAGCAGCTTCTTTGGAAAACACATCACTAAAAGATGCGTATTGAGGAGGAAGTCCCGGCATCGCTGGAGTTGTAGGCATGCAGATGTCAGGAGCAATCTCCTTAAGTCACTTTCCATGACAACCTGGGCTCCAGCAGGAGAGTTCTAAGGAATCCCAGCCGAATTGGGGTTGGTGCGACTGCAACCAGGGTAACCCCAGGATGATAGGGTACATGGCCTTCATTAACACAAAGAAGGGAATTGACTCTGTATAGAGAGCTCTGGTGTGAAGGGTTACCGGTTCGGTTTGGCAAGTCACATCACCCGGTAAGGGCTCCCCATGGATGGAAGATAGGAGTAGTGGAACCTTCAAATTGATGAGGGGAATCCTCAAATGTTCCACTAGGCATCGAAGAATAAAGTTGCCTCCTGCCCCTGAATCCACCAGGGATTTATAGGGATTTATAGCTGACAGCATGTTGCTTGTGCATGTACTACTTTCTGAGATGGCCACTCTTTCCTATACTGCATCCCTCTGTGCCTTTGCCTCTAGTACTTCTGTTCATGCACCCTAGCCACTAGGGATGTGCATTTGTTTGCAATGAAATAGGAAATAAAGACAATATTTCCTATTTCATTGCATTTTGGGGGGCTGACAAAACAAAAGAAAATCCCACAAAATTTCATGTTGTTTTACTATCATTTTTTGGGGGAGGGGGGAGAAAGGGCACATTAAAAAAAACAAAACCCCAAACCCACCCCAACCCTTCAAATGTAATTATTTAAAACCCCCACCATTCTGACCCCCCCAAGACATGCCCAACCCCCCCCCCCCCCCCCAAGACTTGCCAAAAGTCCCTGGTGGTCCAGTGGGAGTCCCGGGAGCGATCTCCCTCTCTCAGGCCATCGGCTGCCAGTAATCAAAATGGCTCCAGTGGCCTTTTGCCCTTACCATGTGACAGGGGTTACCGGTGCCATTGGTTGGCCCCTGTCACATGGTAGGAGCAATGGATGGCCAGTGCCATTCTTAAAGGCAGCCCTGCTAGTGAAGACAAATTGACACTAACTGCAGAAGACTCAGAAATTGTACAGGATCTAGTAAAGTCAGAACTGAATGCACCTAGTTTGGCTCTTGTTGATTTAAGTTGTGAGATTGATCTGTGGGTATATCATGGTACTGAAGGATGGACAGCGGCTGGCGCAGGCCATCCATTGCTCCTACCATGTGACAGGGGCCGACCAATGGCATCAGTAGGCCCTGTCACATGGTAAGGGCAAAGGGCCACCAGAGCCATTTTGATTACTGGCATTCGACGGCCCGAGAGGGGAAGATCGCTCCTGGGACCCTTGCTGGACCACCAGGGACTTTTGGTAAGTCTTGGGGGGTTGGGAGGGTGAGAGGATTATAGTTAAATAATTTGAAGGATTGGGGTGGAGTTTTCTTTAATTTTTGGGGGCTTTTCCCGAAATAGAAATGAAAAAAGTTTTCGGGTTTGGGGAGTGGACCGAAATGGCCCACCCCAGACCCCAAATCGAAACACCAACGAAAAAAAAATGTGTGCACATCCCTACTAGCCACAGGCATCTCCTTCATATATGTGAGACTCTGGGACTGGAGAGCTAGACTTGTTTTCACTTGTAGATCAATAGTTGCAACCATATATGTATTGTTTTCTGTCAGAGGATTCAGTCTCAATTGCACCTGCTGCTGCAAGGAGTCCACAAACTATAACTATTTCTCTCTTGCTCATGGAAACAACATTTTCTTCCAGAATATTTACTGTTGGTATGACTCTATCCAGAGTAGCGCTGCTCCATAGCATCCTTGAAAGTCTTTATGATTTGCATCACTTGTCTTATCACTGTGCAGTCATGATGCCTCCAGGGGATAATTCACACCTATCTCTTTTTCCAGAGACAGAATCAGAAGGGGTGTCTGCCACTCCACTCACCTCTACAGCATCAGATAGGTGGAATTCAACTGGGTGCCAGCTTCTTGAATCAGATGCTTATGAGACAACCCAAATTCATCCTACTTCTCACAGAGAAGTTGCACCTCCCTTTACACTTTAATGTAAATGTTCTGCTATTATCCTGCACTTCTCTATCAGGTAGTTCAGGACTGGAATTCCCTGGTCCTTGGGCCCCTATCTGAGGGAATCCTACAGTGCCAGGTGCAGCAAGTATGCAAAACAATGGATCCCTTGATAGTCCCCATCTTCCTCTGCTCTTATCATATTTTTTTCCCACTGTCTGTCAGAAAGAAACCTGACTAACGACTTCTTCATCTCCAGTCTAGCTGCCATCCCTCCAGCAACATTTGAATGACTAGTAGATTATTGCATGGGGAATGAGGGCTATCTATCACCTGGGGAGGCAGTATAACCCACCCTTATGCTTCGTCTCCTCTAATTAAGCTGCCTGCTCCTGCCTTGATAAAATCCCATCAATGTGCTATCTGAGATATCATAGCATTTGTAGTGGTCCAGATTTTGCATGTGAAATGCATGCTATTCCCATCTTATTTAGCCAGCTGAGCCTATATTCACTTAAAACACCAGTTAAGAGGTTAGGATAACCTGTCTAATAAATATATTCCCCAAGAGCACTTTGTAATTGGGGACAAAAAGTTACAGCAGATACTTAAAGACAGGTTCTCCACTATCTGCAGGGTCTGGTCATTTAAGGCAATCATTTCCCTGATGGGACAGTGATAAGGAACAACATCCCATTTCGTCTATGCTGGGTTGCCACTGCAGACACATGACAGGAGACTGCCAGCCTGCTATGTGATTGGTGGAAGCAGCTGCAGGAACAGCTTGAGGAAAAAATCTTCTCCTTTTAACTCCTTTCCTCTGGTTTTCCTTTGAGTAGCAGAGGGGGTCTCCAAGATAGTACTGTCACCCTTCTCTGATGTCAATGCTAGTGGGTGCTGCTTCTGCAGGTGGTGCTATATACCAGCATTTTTCAGATGCCCCAGTATCTTTCCTTGACTGATTGCCTTATTGCATTGAATATACTGAACAAAATGTGGGTCCTCCCATAGTTTAAAGACATACCAGACCAGTGATACCTTGCACAATCTCTCTGCATCCTTAGGTGCTGAGTCCGGCATTAGAATTGTGGCTGAGGGCGGACCATGAGGATAATGTCCATGGGGAATACTCATGCATTCTATGTGTACTTTCTGCTCTTCCTGGGGGTTGTTCTCCACATCATCAATATCATATAATGACACCATCTACTCACTGGTGATTAAGACACTACTGATTATACCTTCCAAATTTGCTTTAGCTACTAGCTCTTCAATTTCAGATTCAGGGGATCCCAGATAACATTCTGCCTTAGAATCAGTTGTTCAAAATAGTGCATCCATTACCTTAGAAGCAGTAACTATATAGGAATGCTCTGATGGTTTTGGGTGTTGCACTTCTGCTGCCCCTGTCCTTTCACTGCCCTGCTAATTCCAGCCTCAGATTGCTCTCCCACCTTTTTCCTATGCTTCAAAACAAGAGTGAGAGGAACACGTAGCAGTGGTTTATGCTCTCCAAATTTCAATTTCTTCTGTTTTGAGCTGGCTTCCACTGCTGGCATTCTGGTGCTAAAAAAGTCTCTTTTAAGTTTAGGGGGAGGACTACCTTTTTTTCTCATTGCAACTGCTTATTGTACTTATGATAGGCTGGGCTGACTACAACAACACTCAATCATCTGTCCCTGCCATACCCTCCTCTGCACTTTCATCACAGTGACATGGTGGAATTTGTAGGGCCTACTGAGAGTTTTGATATCACAGAATAATGTATTGATATTGTACCAGTACTCACAGTAGCATTATATTATGTTAAAAAATGGCTATCTCTGTCTTTCACACACACATACACACACACACATACACACATATACATATGCATACATACACACAGACATATACAGTGTACAGTATATCTGTGTACTGCTGAGAGACTTCTTTTGTACATATACAAAAATTGTTAGAAACAGAACAAAGAAGGCTAGCAAGGCTCTTCATCTCTTTAATCTACCTGCAGATAAGTTCAGAAAAATCACTGCCACTGCTTCTATCTGCTGTTTACTCCTACTGTACCCCCAGTGAACACAAAAAGCAGTGCCACTGCCTCTCTGTTTCTATCACAGTGAATAAGAGACCACTAATTGCAGTAAATAAGATCAAATAAAGCCTTTTACCATTGCTAAAACCTTCTCTAAGAGAACTTTTGAAAAGAGATTTTTCTCTGCAAACTGTCAGAGAGCAAATAGAGGTTATCTTGTATATGCTCAGACATTTTAGTGGGAGAACATAAGCATCCTTTGTTGATACAGATGGCAGCTCTAGGCTAGTTAAAAAGATGTTTCTCTTTAATTTGCAATCCATCTGGTCTCTTTGCCAACTTGTCCTGCCTTGGCTCCCAGGAGGCTGTGATGTCCCACAGGCAAGAGAAGGTTGCTATAGTTCTCAGGTAGACCCTACATCTGTTGTAGGTTTGCTGAACATAGCAATAGACTTGAATAGGAAATCTAAACAAATAAGACAAAAATTTGTGTTTAAATTTGTGAACTCTTCCATTCATTTCAGGAGTTCATGAACAAAACAGAAATGGACTCATTAATTGGATTTTTCCCATGTGTTTCAAATGAATTCATCTCCCTTTGAAAGAGTAAATTACAGCCTGCCAGGAAAATCCAGCTGCTAATTTTTCTGCATTCTCTTTACTTTTTTGCAACATTTAGGATATTCATAGATAATCCCTAGATGCAAAAAATAAATATATATGTTACGGCTATGGCTGCTGTGCAACCGCCTCACCACCAGGGGTCCTTCAAGAGTAGGCTCTCCTGACTGGCCCAGTCCATCTTTCTTGTTTTCTCTATGTTCTGGACTTCCCTTTATAACCCTGCATGGCAGTTCCCTCGGTGCTTCGGCATCGAGCTCACCTGGGCTCCCTGCTCTAGCCTTCTGCCTTGTCTTGCGGTGTGTGTGGTCTTCGGGCCTTCTGCCCTGCTTTGCCTTGCCTTGCTGTGCGTGTGGCCTTCGGGCCTTCTGTCTTGCCTTGCCTTGCTGTGCGTGTGGCCTTCGGGCCCTCTGCCTTGCCTTGCCTTGCTGTGCGTGTGGCCTTCGGGCCCTCTGCCTTGCCTCGCCGTGTGTGTGTGGCCTTCGGGCCCTCTGCCTTGTCTCGCCATGTATGTGTGGCCTTCGGGCCCTCTGCCTTGCCTTGCTGTGTGTGTGTGGCCTTCGGACCCTCTGCCCTACCGTGTGTGTGTGTGTGTGGCCTTCGGGCTTTCTACCTTGCTATAAGGTTCCTTGACCCTGCCCGGATCATGACACTGTTTGCCTGCCGCCTGCCCTGACCCAGCCTGGACTTGACACTGTTTGCCTGCCGCCTGCCCTGACCCAGCCTGGACTTGACACTGATTACCTGCCGCCTGCCCTGACCCAGCCTGGACTTGACACTGTTCGCCTGCCGCCAGCCCCAACCCAGCCTGGACCCTGTCGCTGTTTGCCTGCTGCCTGCCTAGACCCAGCCTGGACTTGGACTTTGTCCCAGCCTATACCCTGCTCCACATATTCACAGCCATCGTCAGAGACCTTCCAGCCATCCCTGTCTCTCTTCACCTGGAGCCACCCTTTTGGGTGGTGTTCACGACACCGGACCACAGCTCAAGCGTAACAATATAAATACAAAAATAGCAGCAAAATTAGCAACTGGAACTATCAAGTAGGCTGAACTTTAATCCTTTTCTTTTGATGTCCATGATAGCCTTTCTTGTGTGAGGCACAATACCATATCTCAAAAGCATGGGGTATCATCCTAGAGGAGCTCAACCTAGGGGAAAAGGATTAATAGGGTCCTCTATTCCTTCCCCTTCCTTAAAAAATGAGTTTCACTGTGTGCCAAGAAGACAGGAATGACATGGATAAAAGGGAGTGAATGACATAGAGAAATAAATCTGTATTTACAGAAGACAAATGTAATATCATTGAATAGATTACCAGAGAACAAAGGTATTTTCTGTCATTGACATTGTCACAATAACCAAAGATCACTGTGAGCATTCAGAGACTTGAGGCTTAACAGTAGTTTGAATCTCAAAAGATTTTGGAACTCACTAAAGCTCATGTCTGTCAGCTTGGAGTTTGTAGCAGACAGTAGGGTACAGGGGTGGCCAACGTTGGTCCTTGATAGCCACACACAGGTCAGGATTTCAGGATATTCATAATGAATATAGATGAGAAAGATCTGCATGCACTGTTTCCATTGTATACAAATCTATCTCCTGCATATTCAGGATATCCTGAAAACCTAGCCAGTTTGTGACTTTTGAGGACCGGAGTTAGCTACCCATGGTGTGGTTTTGTGGCCTTCAGCCTAGCCAGCAGCTTCTGTGAATACTGATCTAGTACCAGTATCTGTAGCTCAGCATCCAGATGTGGACCCAGACCCTCTTGCTCTGCAATCTTCGCTTCCAAGCTCTGACTCAGATCCAGGCACTCTGCTTCCAGACTCTGCCTCCAATCCCAGCAGTCCACATCCAGGCTTTGAGTCTGATCAGGGCATTCTGTTTCTAGGCTCCACTCCAAACTCACTCTGACTCTGCTATTGATGCTTTGCCCCAGTTGGATTCTCACTCGGCCTCAAGCATGTCATTTTATTTTATTTATTTATTTGCTTATTTATTTATTTATTTAACGTTTTTCTAGACCGAAATTCGTTGGGAACATCACATAGGTTTACAAGGAACATGAAATACAGTGTATAGGGTTTACAATGAACTGAGTTGAAAGCATAGCAACAACGTGTGGCAGGTTGATAAATAACAGGGGTTGAACCGTGTAAATATATAGGTAATAAAGGTATAGGTATAACATAATATATAAATGAAGATAACATATTTACAAGGTAATAAGGAGAGAGAAGATAGCTGACCAAGGATATATTGCGGTTAAAGTGGAATTGTATTATGCCTTTTAAGAGAGGGGTAAGTGGAAGGGGGGGAAGGCAGGTGATATTGCGTGGTAAGGTAGAAAAGCAGAGGTGTTATTGCTGGGCAAGCGTGTGGGTGAGAGTGGATCAGGAGAAAGCCTGTATGAATAGCCAGGTTTTCAATTTTTGTTTGAATTTTTGTAAACAGTGTTCTTGGCGAAGGTCAGTAGGCATAATATTCCAGATTGCAGGCCTTGCAATGGATAGAGCACGCTCTTTCGTGGTGGTATGATGAGTAAGTTTAGGAGAGGGTGATTGTAGGGTTGCCAAAAAGTGAGATCTAGTGGGTCTGTTAGTGGTGCAGAAAATTAGGGAATCATTAAGCCAATGCATGGTTTGGTTGAGTAAGGCTTTGTGTATGATAGAGAGGCTCTTATAGCAGATTCAATATGGGGTTGGGAGCCAGTGTAGTTCTTTGAGAATGGGGATAATATGCTCATTTTTGCGAGTGTTAGTGAGAATATGGGCGGCGGCATTCTGGAGCATTTGGAGTGGGGAGATTGTATTTTTAGGAAGGCCTAGGAGGAGGGTGTTACGGTAGTCAATTTTTGAGAAAATAGTGGACTGGAGTACTATGCGGAAGTCGAAGTGGAGGAGGGGTTTTAGTTTTTTTAGCGTTTGAAGTTTGAAATAACATTCTTTAATTGTGGAGTTAAAACATTTTTTTAGGTTGAGTTGATTGTCAATGATGATTCCTAGGTTTCGTGCGTGTTGTGTGATGGAGATTGTAGGAGGAAGGGTGTTAGGTTGGGAGGGGGTGAAGGGGTTGTGTTGGGGTGAAATGATCATGAATTATGTTTTGGATGTATTGAGTGCGAGGTTGAGGTTCATGAGGAGATTGTTGATTGCAGAGAGAGAGAGGTTTCCCAGGTTTTGAGAGCTTTGGGTAAGGAATCGGTACTAGAGATGAGGATTTGTACGTCGTCCGCATATATGAAGTGTGTCAGACCAAGCTTGGAGAGGAGGTGGCAGAGTGGCGTAAGTAGATGTTAAAAAGAGTAGAGGATAATGAAGAGCCTTGTGGAATACCTTGTGATAGGTCTATTGCTTTGGATTCACTGTTACCTATTCTAACTTTGTATTGTCTGCTTTTTAGATAGGATTCGAACCAGCGGAGTGGGATTCCTGAGATGCCTATTTCATTGAGGCGGTCGAGTAGGATGTTGTGGCTTATAGTGTCAAAGGCAGAGGATATGTCTAGCAGTGCAAGTATTTAAGAGTGGCCTTTGTCCAATCTTTGAGGAGGTAATCTGTGAGTGAGATCAGGAGGGTTTCCATACTGAAATACTTATGGAAGCCAAATTGGGATGGGAAAATAATATTATATTTGTCTAGATAGTCGGTTAGTTGGAGGTTTACTACTTTTTCCAGAATTTTTGATAGGAAGGGTAAGTTGGAAATTGGGCGGTAGTTGGTCAGTTCTGTGGGGTCAAGCTTTGGTTTCTTTATTATAGGTTTGGCTATAGCTTGTTTTAGTGAAGTTGGAACATTTCCAAGGGTGATTGAGCGATTGATGATGTTAGCTAGGGGTTGGGATATTGTGTTAGGGATGGACAGGAGGGATTTAGCGGGAATTGTGTCAGATGGGTGTGATGAGGTTTTCATTTTCTTTAAGAGTGATTCTATTTTGGTGGGAGCAGAGGTCTCAAAAGAGTTTAGGGAGGCATGTGGGTTTTTTGGAAGGTCTTTAGTGGGTAATGAGGCTGTTGGAAAACATGTCATGAGTTTAGATATTTTGTCGTGGAAAAATTGTGCTAGGTCTTCACATTTTGTTTTGGCATCTTTGTCAGGAGTGGGTGTGGGGGAAGTTTTGGTTAGGTCTGAGATGATTGCGAATAAGACTTTGGCACTGAATTGTAAGTTATGGATTCTCTGAGCATGGAAGTCTTGCTTGGTATTAAGGATGGTCTCACGGTAGATGTGTAGGGCGGATTTGTATTTTGCAAGTTGTGTAAGAGAGGGGTATTTGCACTATTTCTTTTCCTGGCTTCTTAGGTCACACTTCAACATTTTTAATTCTGGAGTGTACCAGGGTTTTTTTGTGTTGAGTGAAGGGTTTATTTCTTTAGTATGTAACGGGAAGAGTTTGTCAGCAATGTTGCTAGTTAGCTGATTCCAAGATGAAAGTGCAGATTCGGCATCAGTTAGATCAAGTTTATCAAGGTCATTGGTAAGGGCTGTGATTAGGTCGTCTCTGGTAAAGGGTTTTCTGAAGTGTATAGTGTTGTTTTTTGTGTGTGTGACGGGGGCTGTGTTTTTTATTGAAAAATTTGCTCTAATGAGAGAGTGATCAGACCAGGGTACAGGGGTGCAGGAGGATGAGTCTTGGAGAATAAGATCTAGGGAGTGACCTGCTTTGTGTGTGGGGCTAGTTATTATTTGCTTAAAGCCCATCGCCTGGAGTGAGGCCAGGAGTGCATCACATGTGGGTGAAAGTGGTATGGAGTCTACATGTAGAATGAAATCCCCAAGAATGATAGCAGGAGTGTCCATTGATATGTTCTCAGCTATGTATTCAATGAGGGGGGATGAGTTTCTGTCGAGGAGACTTGGAGGGGTGTAGACTAAGCAGATTTGTAGTTGCGTGGATTTAAAGACACCAATTTCGAATTTAGGAGCAGTGCTGACAGTTTTGGATATCAGTTTGAGGTCTTTTTTTTCTGCAAGTAGGAGACCTCCTCCTCTCTTTTTGGGTCTTGGTATGGAAAAGGTGTCATATGTGTGAGAAGGGAGTTGGTTTAGTAGCACTATATCAGTTTGTTTGAGCCATGTTTCTATTATGGCACAGATGTCGGGTTTGTCATCCAGAAGGATGTCGTTGAGTATGGGGGTTTTTTTGTCAATGGATTGGGAATTGAAGAGAATGAGGGTGAAAGCTGTGAGGCCAATGAATTGTGTAGGCGGGGTTAACATCATTGGTAGCAGAGATCTGGGGTGAGCACTAGGGTGGGTAATGTGGGGTATGTTGCGTTTGGAATAGTGGTGTTTGAGTGCAGGTATTGGGTGTACCAGCATGGTTAGCTTGGAGGAGGTGTGATAGGAGGATGGTTATTAAAGGTGGGTGTATAGTGCTCAAGCGGGAGACTTGAAGGGGGAGGTAAACGGTGGGTAAGAGTGGAATACGAGGTGGGAAGATAATTGAGAGGGATGGATGTACGTCGGGGGGGTGTGGGGCCCAAGGATTGTGGGGTAGGATAACTGAGTGTTAAACAATAATGATGAGATTTAAGTGTGAAGGGGGGATGGGTGGCTTAAGGAGTGGTGAAGAGGGTTGATGCTAAGGGGCGCACCAAGTGGCTAGCTCCTTGGTCATGCTCCTTAGGCGCATGACGCCAGAGGATTTGACTTGCCTTTCAAGGCCTCCGGTCATCGCCGATGGTGACGTCGGTCGGTGGGCGGGTTTCTCGTCCGGGTGGGAGGTGTCAATGGCATGACTACAGGTAGGCCTCAGGCAGTCGTGGGTTGGGCCGATCGCAGGAAGGGCACTCTGACCCCGGTGAGACAGCACCGATAGCGCAGGTATGGCTGGCTTGGGTTCGGCGAGGAGAAGGGCCAGGTAAGGCCCCCAGTCATCGCAGTTGGTGACATCGGTCGGGGGGCGGGTTTCTCGTCCGGGTGGAAGGCATCGATGGCGCAGCTGCAGCTAGGCCTCAGGCAGTCATGGGACGGGCCGATTGCAGGAACAGCACCCTGACCACGGTGGGTCAGCGCCAATAGCGCGGGTGCGGCTGGCTCGGGTTTGACGAGGAAAAAGGGGCCAGGTAAGGCTTTGACTTGCCTTTAAAGGCCTCCGGTCGTCACTGATGGTGATGTCGGTCGGTGGGCGGGTTCCTCGTCCGGGTAGGAGGCATTGATGGCCCGGCTGCAGGTAGGCCTCAGGCAGTCGCGGCACGGACCAATCGCAGGAAGGGCACCCTGACCTCGATGGGTCAGCGCCGATAGCGCGGGTGCGGCTGGCTCGGGTTCGGCAAGGATAAAGGTCATCCCAGTTCAAGGCCTTGATACAGATGCCCTCGCAGTTGGAACCTGGGAGGAGGAGGTACTCTGTGGGGATGTCTTGAATACTCCCCTTTTAGGGAGGATAGTGTAATGATCCTGGCTGCTATGTGGCCCTCCTGCCTGAAGAGGATTTCAATTGGATGTAGTCTGAGCTGCGCAAACTAGCCTCTAAAGGCACATGAGGCAGCACTGCCAAGACTTAAAAGGCTTCCTTGCTCACAGTTGCCTGCCTCATCATTGAGTCTCTTTCACTCCCTGCTATGGCCATCCTAGTGCTTTACCTTTCCTTGTCTAGGTTCCTGTTTTGTTTGTTCCTTTTGCCTTCTATTTTTCTTGGCTTCTATTCCTATGTGTCTTTTCAGTGACCCTCCTGTCTGTTTGTTTCCCTATCCACTGTGGGGCCTCTCAGTGACCCACTTGCCTTATTGTTATCTTTGTCTTTGTTTCCTGTGTGGCCTTCCAATGGCCTGCTTGCTCTGTGCCTGTTTAGATTTGTCCGTGTCTCTTGGTGTCTGCCTGTATGGTACCTGCTTTGCCCTTGCACTCTGTTTCAGTTTGTCCTCCCTTGGTCTTGCCCTCTGCTTGTTCTGCCTTGTTCCTGTCTTTGCCTTCTGGTATCTTGTCTGTCTGGTCCATGCTTTGCCTTGGACCCTGTTTCAATTTTGCCCTGTCTTGGTCTTGCCCTGTGCATGTTTCACCTCTTTCCTGTCTTGTCTACGTGTTGTCAGTCCTTGGTGCACTCCTTGTTCCATGTCTTAAGGGAATCCTATGTTGCCCTTGTAAGTTTCCTCTTGTACCCCAGCCTCACGTGCATCTCCAGCTAAGTCCTACCAGCCAACAGTATCGGTGGGCTTTAACCAAGGGGGAGGTGACCGGTCAGGCAGAAGACCCTGCACTGCCCTGTTCTTGAATTATATGCTGCTTCTGCCCAGTGATGGATTTAGGATATGGCCTCCCTCTAGGCACTGTTGCTGATGTCACAACCCCTCCCCTCCCCCCAGATAAGGAACAAAAGAGCAGAAAATCTAAGACACAGCCTTCTGTCCTCCGCTCATTTTGCTCCAGACTCTTCTTCTCCCCTCATATCCCTGAATGACAGAAGGAAAAGGGCTGGATTAGAGAGTAGAGTAGCTTTTCTTTGTACCCTTCTGTGCACTCTGGTCTTACCCCTCTCCTGCTGTTCCCTACACAGTACAGGAGGGGAAGGGTTGGAATAAGGAACAGAACAGTTTTTCTTTTCTCAGTCCCATGCAGTCTCATGCCTCCCTTCCTGTTCTCTACACTGGGATGGGAGGACTGGAGCAGGAAGTAGAAGGTTATTCTCTGCTAACTGAGATTCAGCACAGCTAGAAGGCAGCATATTTATTGCTCAGATATTAATGCCTGCCCGGAGCAGGTGTTAATAGCTGAGCGCATGTAAAAGAAGTATAAAAAAGCAGAAAAAACTGCTTTTCTGTACTTCTTTAGTAAAAAAACAAACAAAAAAAATACCTCTGCAGACCACCAAGTTATGAAGACCTACACCGGTAAACTCGGTGTCTGTTTTCATTACTGGCAGATGTCCGGTTATGAAAACCAATGCCGAGTTTACCGGCGTCGGTCTTCATAACCAGCAGCCGCAGTGGGGTCGTGTTAGCATAGATGTGTTAAGGTCGTGCAAGCGACCCTAGCACCTCCTTGCTAGCATGACCCCCTAATTTGCCTATTACATGGCGCCCTCCCCCACTTGCGGGCACCATGTGTGCATTAAGAAAGCGGGCGCTGAAAAGTCAGCACCCGCTTTCCTTGAAAATTATTGCATCGACCCCTCAGTATGCCTGAAGTAATGTGAAAAACAAGCAATCACCTTATGTCTCTTCAGGCTTGGCCATTAGACTTCATGGCCTTCTCAATTATGACAACACATAACACCAAAATCTGGGTCATGTGGCTATCCTGTCTCTAGAAAAGCTTCTTCAACACTCAGCTCTGCTGTGCCTTCCCTGGATGTGCATAAGTGATCAGTGTTCTGCTTTGTGTGTGCAGGAAAATGGAAACAGGTTGCCACCCCTAGCTCAGCACAATTTCTAGGGGAAAAGTAGAACTAGTGTACACAGCTGGATATACTCCACTTCCTTGGGTCCCAGAAAAAACCCTGAAAAAATGCAATCTGGGTTGTTATCCCAAAATTAATATTGAACAGATGTACAGTAGGGATGTGCAGAAGGAAAAAATATGTTTCCATTCTTATTCATTTTGCCAGGACCCAAATTTGTTGCATTCATTTCATAGGGGAAAAACCAATTCATTTGATTTGTTTTATTTGGGCGCTCAAGCAGCGAAGGCGCATGAGCGAACGCCATGACCTCGGAGGTCCATCCAGGCGCTCAGGTCACGGTGTGCGCTCATGCGCCTTCGCTGCTTGAGCGCCCAAATTGGACGTGCCCAAAAATTGGACTTGCGTTCATGAACCTTTGCCGGCGTTTGGGTGCTCAAGGGTCAGGGGTGATGTCACAAGCTGCAAGATGGCGCAGGGGAGGCAGTGAGCGGCGGAACGGAGGGAGGCAGGCAGGCAGGCCTGCCGGAGCTGCCACGCATGCAGGAAAGGTAGGGGAGCCGCCGCCCCCTCCCCCCCCCCTGGCCCTGGCTCCGCCGCTCTGGCAATCTTCCAGTTGCCTGCCGGTGCAATTTTTTTGGCATGATGAGCTCGCACCGCCTGTACGTTCCATTTGGGTGCTCAAGCCAGCGAAGGTGCCTTGAGTCCCCAAATTGGACGTGCGTTCATGCACCTTCACTGGTGGGTCTCCTGGAAGCCGCTTTCGCCGCCGGCTGCCCCCGGGAGGCAGGGGAGCCGCGGTGGGCGCCTCGGGAGGAGGGGAGAGAGGACTGGGGCTGCTGGAAGCATGCAGTAAGTTTACTTTAGTTACAATTTCTATTTTCTTAATAACATGTCGAGTCGATTTTCGCCCTGCGCCTTGCTTCGGGATGGGGGGAGAGAGGACTGGCAATACCCGATGCCTGAGCGTAGGAGAACCATCCACTTCCTGCTACCTGTCATTTCAAATGTCATTTGAAATGACAGGTACCAGCGCACCCAGGATACTGTATAGGCGCTGTATACAGTAAAATGGATTGTGCTTCATGGATGCAGCTTGCATTTGCATGCCATTTAAATACTGTATCATGTGGTATGTGATCCAAACTGTGCACGCAGCAAATGAGGGTGCGCCCGGCTCTACCGCAACCTTACTGTATCAGCCTGTTAGCTTGTACCTGAGGCAATGTAGGGCAAAGTGACTTGCCCAAGGTCACAAGCAGCAACAATGGGACTCAAACACAGGTGCCCTGGTTCATAGCCCACTGCTCTAACCACTAGGCTACTCCTCCACACCTTGGAAAATGACCCTATGAATTTGAGGAAAATGGTGAACATGCAAGTTCAAATTCTTAGAAAAGTTTTTCAAATTTTCAATCCTCCTGAAGAGAATGTTAGATCATTCATTTCATTGATTAAGCTGAACTTCTTTAACTTCAGCAACAGATACCTCCAAATCCGTTATTTTGTTCTCACAATCAAATGTCAATCTTGATTTTGGATTCTTGAATGTATATCTAGTGTGAGAAGGATAAGAGAAGATCAATGGCCACCAATTGCTGATAAAATATCCTTAGTCGCAGAAGAAGGCTGAAGTAATGCTGTTCTCACCTGAAGAACTGAACTGGCATCTGGACCTCCTGTGTACCGACCTTTCCTGATTTCTTTTGAGCCACTCAGTTTAAAAAGAAGATATTTCTTCAAATGAAGCAGCAGGAATAAAGCATCAGTCGTAATTTATTTTTAAAGGTTTCAGAACTATTTTTCTGCCACTGAATTCTAATATCTAGCAGTGGCATGTTTTTTTTTCCTGGTGGAGGCAGATGCAGTGGCCAAAGGGCCTGGAAGAAGGGTTGTGTTTCTTCTTTCCCCGGCACCACTGCAATACTTCCTGATACTGCTCAGGCTCAACTGTCACTGTCATGGCCTTAAATATCTGACTGAACAATAATGCTGCTGCTTTCTAGCTAATGGAATACAGTTTCTGCTTTTATTTAATGATGACACCGGCACAGCTGATTGTTTCTGTGGCTCACCACTTCTGTTCCCTGTCTCTCGTTGCAGCTCAACCTGGAGCAGCTTTATATCTCCTCTTCTCCTCCTGTCTGCTGCTCTTCAACCCAGTCAGAAAAAAAATAACAAATATCTACTTGGCCCGGCTCTAGATCAAGCTCTTGCCTGAGGCCTTCTCTTAGATGTTCCCCTTAATTGGAAGAAAGTTCAGCTGTGCAGGGGGGAAAGGACACAGATAGAGCAAGCTATGCAAATCAGTGAAAGGACTAAGGCATTATCAAAGGTGGGATGGGTAAAGAAAGAGAGTACTGGGTCAGAGAAGAAAGGGGATGGGGAGAATGCTGGAATTATGGAAGGGGAGACAGTGTGTGTGTGTGTGTGTGTGAGAGAGAATTCATCCACTTTGGCTTGTATAGAGCCCTCCCATTTTAACCTTGACCCTTCCTGAGTTCCGACACTTTTCTCTCTAGAAGAACAATATCAAAACTTTTACATAGAAACATAGAAATGACAGCAGAAAAGGACCAAATGATCCACCCAGTCTGCCCAGCAAGCTTACGCCAGTATCTGCTGCACTGCGCAGGTTACCCTCATGATTATCAGTTTCCCAGACCGTAAAAGACAGGGCCCTCGGATGCTGTCTGAATCCAATTTTCCCTAATCCCCGCTGTGGGAGCAGAGAGCAATGATAGAGCCATATCAAAAGTATCTGGCTTAATGATTAAGGGTAGTAAAAACTGCCTCAGTAAGTTATCCACATGTTTATTTGTTCCCCAAACCATAAAAGTCATGGCCCTCGTTGGTTGCTGTCTGAATCCAGTTCCCCTTTTCCCACTGCCGTTGAAGCAGAGAGCAGTGATGGAGTTGCCTTAAGCCTTGATACTGTTACTTATTAAGGGTAGTAACTGCCACACCAGTAAGTTACCCCCATGCACTCTTTTCTTTAATTCCATCCTCTAGCCCTTAGGGATCCACAGTGTTTATCCCATGCCCCTTTGAATTTCTTCACTGTTTTTGTCTTCACCGCTTCCTCTGAAAGGGCATTCCAGGCATTCACCACCCCCTCCATGAAGAAATACTTCCTGACATTGGTTCTGAGTCATCTTCCCTGGAGTTTCATTTCATGACCTTTAGTTCTATTGATTTCTTTCCAATGGAAAATGTTTGATGATTGTGCATTGTTAAAACCTTTCAGGTATCTGAAGGTCTGTATCATATCTCCCTGCACCTCCTCTCTTCCAGGGTGTGCATATTCATATCCTTTAGCCTCTCCTCATAAGTCTTCCAATGCTAACCTCTCACCAATGTGGCTGCTCTTCTTTGGACTGCTTCTATCCTGTCTTTATCCTTTTTGAGATACAGGCATCAGTACTGAACACTGTACTCCATGAGAGGCCTCACCAAGGACCTGTACAAATGCAATATCACCTCTTTTTTCTTACTTGTTATTCCTCTCTCTATGCAGCCCAGCATTCTTCTGGCTTTAGCTATCACCTTGTTACATTGCTTTGCCGCCTTCAGATCACCAGATACTATCACACTAAGGACCCTCTCCCAGTCTTCACATATTAGTTTTCCACCACCCATCACATACAGCTCTTTTGGATTGCTGCACCCCAAATGCATGACTCACCACTTCTTGGCATTGAATCCCAGCTGCCAAATCTTCGACCACTCTTCAAGCTTTCTTAAATCACTTTTCATTCTCTCTACTCCTTGAGGCATGTTCACTCTGTTGCAGATCTAGAAAATAGACAAACTTTAACTTCTATCCCTTCCGCCAGGTCTCTCACAAAGATATTGAACCGAACCGGTCCCAAAACCAATCCCTGTGGCACTCCACTTAACACTATTCTTTCTTTGGAGCAGGTTCCATTTACCATTACATGCTGTCTCCTGTCAGGCAACTAGTTTGAAATCCATGTTACTACCTTGGCACCCATTCCCAAGCTTCTCATTTAGTTCACAAGTCTCCTATGTGGGACCATATCAAAAGTTTTACTAAAATCCAATTAAATCACATCCAGCGTTCTTTCCTGATCAAATTCTCTAGTCACCCAATCAAAACAATCAATCAGATTTGTCTGACATGACCTTCCCCAGTGAATCCATGCTGTCTCGGGTCAAGTAACCCACTGGATTGTAGATATTTCACTAATCTTTCCTTCAGCAGAATCTCCATTAATTTTCCCACCACCGAGTTGAAGCTAACCAGCCTGTAGTTTCTAGCCTCCTCTCTGCTCCTACTTTTATGAAGCAGGACCACCACCACTCTTCTCCAATCTTGTGGCACCACTCCCATTACCAGGGATTTATTGAACAGGCCCTTCAGTGGACCCGCCAGCACATATCTGAATTCCTTCAGTATCCTGGGGTATATCTCATCTGGCCCCTTGACCTTGTCCACTCAGTTTTCCTAGCTCTTCCAATATATTCTCTTCTGTAAATGGAGTATCATCTTTTCCACCCGCATGCCCAGACTTGTCAACTAGCAACGATCCTTCTCCAGGGCCTTCTTAGTAAACACCAAACTGAAGTTTTTGTTTAATATTTCAGCCATTTCTTCATCTTTCTCCATACATTGATCCATATCCTCTTTCAATTTCATCATACCACTTCGGACTTTTCTTTTTTCTCTGATATATCTGAAAAATGTTTTGTCACCTCGCTTTACCTCTTTGGCAATCCTTTCTTTTTGCTTTCTTGCTTTCTTTCTTAGTCTCCCTCAGTTTCTCCAGATTTTCTTCCCTGTGTTCCACTTTTTGGGATCCTTTATATTTCTTGAACACTGCTTTTTTTGCCTTTATTTTATCAGCCACATCCTTTGAGAACCAGATTGGTTTCTTATTTCTTTTACTTTTGTTTACTTTCTCACATATAGAATTGTTGTCTTTGTAATTGCTCCTTTTATTTTGGACCAATGTTGTTCCACCTCTCTCATTTTTTCCCAGTCTTTTAGTTCTATCTCCAGGTATGTCCCCATTTTGAGAAAGTCCATATTTTTGAAATTCAAAACTCAGATCTTTGTGTGACCTTTCCATATCCTGTTTGCTATATCAAACCATATAGTTTGATGACCACTGGTGCTCAGGTGGGCATTAGAGACATTATCCCTGTTAGTGAGCACTAGGTCGAGTATTACTCCCTCCCTCATTGGTTCCATTACCATTTGTTTGAACAGAGCCCCTTGAAGGACATCCACTATCTCTCTACTTCTGGTAGATTTCACAGAAGGATTCTCCAGTCTACATCTGGCAGATTAAAATCTCCAACAATCAGCACTTTTCCCTTCTTTCCCACGTTTTGGTTGTCTTCAACCAGATCTCTCTCTAGTTCTTCTATTTGAGTTGGAGGTCTGTAAATCACTCCAGTAAAAATGGATGCACCATCATCATTTTTTAGGATAGCCCATAATGCTGCTTCTCTATACCACATGCCTTGCAGTTCAGTTGCTTGGATATTGTTTTTGATATTAAGAGCTACTCCTCCCCCTTTTCTGTCCCTTCTGTCCTTCCTTATCAAGTTATAGCCTGGTATGGCCGAATCCCTATCATGAGACTCAGTGAACTAGGCCTCTTTAACAGCTTGCCTCCCTAGGATTGCTGCTCTTCTTAATCATGTTTTCTGCTATTTTGAACTGATTGCCTTAGTTGTTTTCTTCCAATTCCTGTCTTGCTTGGGGGTGACATGGCAATTTAATTGGCCACCTCCTGCTATTCCCGCCTTCAATTTAAATGCCTCATAGTATTCTCTGAATTTCTCACTTAGTATCCTCTTTCTGGCCAAGGACAAAAGTAGACCATTCTTACAGTATAACCATTCACTGTTCCATACAGGGCCCCATTCACCAAGGTAACCAAAGCCACTTGATTTGCACCATGTTTTGAGCCAAACATTGAAGTTATCTATATGGCAGAGCCTTTCCAGCTATGCTGCTGAATATCTGTGCACAAATCACTACTTAGCCAGATACATTATATCCAACTAACAGCATCATTCTTCAAAATGTGTTATTGCATAAAGCATTTTTGCATATGTAAAATGCCTTAACGCATGCGATAAGTACCATAATGCATGGCGTGATGCAAATATTTAAAAGCTTGATGTTACTCAGGTAGAGAGTCCATCAAGCTAGGTTGAGAGAACATTGTACAAATCTCATCTTCCGAAGGACATCAAATCTTCACAAGAGTGTACTGTTCTGTTTGTGCATCTCACTCTGCATGTAAAAGTGGCCCCTAACACCTATATTACTACCTAAACCTCACCTTGAGTTACTAGGTGGGCCTCCTTTAGAGATATAAATAACTAAGTACTACAAGGGCCTTGTAGATAGTCTCTCTCTATTTCTCTCACTGGATGTAAAAAGTAAGGTTTATTGCACTACATGGTAAAACTTACCACACAGTGTGATGATACAAAGCAGTAACTCCTAAACATGCCCCTTTTTCTTGGCGTTATTAAGAGGAAAGACTAAAGAGGTTAGGACTTTTCAGCCTGGAGAAGAGACGGCTGAGGGGGGATATGATAGAGGTGTTTAAAATCATGAGAGGTCTAGAACGGGTAGATGTGAATCCGTTATTTACTCTTTCGGATAGTAGAAAGACTAGGGGCACTCCATGACGTTAGCATGGGGCACATTTAAAACTAATCGGAGAAAGTTCTTTTTTACTCAACGTACAATTAAACTCTGGAATTTGTTGCCAGGGGATATGGTTAGTGCAGTTAGTATAGCTGGGTTTAAAAAAGGTTTGGGTAAGTTCTTGGTGGAGAAGTCCATTACCTGCTATTAATTGAGTTGACTTAGAAAATAGCCACTGCTATTACTAGCAATGGTAACATGGAATAGATTTAGTTTTTGGGTACTTGCCAGGTTCTTATGGCCTGGATTGGCTACTGTTGGAAACAGGTTGCTGGGCTTGATGGACCCTTGGTCTGACCCAGTATGACATGTTCTTATGTTCTTATGGTAAGTTATGTTATGGTTTCGAGGTGTTTGAGTGGATTCTTGGGTACTGCAGCAATGGCCACTCCCACGGGGAGAAGCCCTGTGAGGAACCGCAGTACTAGGTTAGACTCTATACATGCAGACACAGAGAATTCTTGTTTATTATACAGCTTGGTGGTACTGCCCAGGAGATGGCAGCAGTGAGGTAACCCAGTAGAGTAGTCCAGTGGTCCTCGGCAGAGGAGACCCGTCCCACACTTCAATGATGGTAGGCAGTGCTGGGTAGAGGAGAGAGTCCTGGATGTAGACTCGCAGTGCTGAAGCTGAAGGTGAGACAAGCTGACAAGGTTAGTTTACTCACTGAGTAGATAGCTGTATTAGATGATGTTCCTGGCAGGTAGAAGTAGTTGGAGTTGCAGGCACCAAGGCAGGGAGCAGGCCCTCGAGGAGTGAGTACCCAGTATCCCAGATAGGCACCTGAAAGAAAGCATAGGGCCCCCAAGGTGCGGGTACCCAGGTTAGAGGTGAATGGCGCCAGAGGGCAGAGAGAACTTCCAGCGGCAGCAAGGAAGCAGCAGAGCAGCTTAGACCGGAGGCAAATCCAATCCTTGCTAACTCAGTTTGTTAGCAAACGAAGGGCAGGCTAAATACCCGGATGGAGTGACGTCACTCGGAGGGGACGCCCCCGAGGTTCCCGCCATGATGTGGATAAAGACGTGGGTGGCATGCACGCGCGCGCACCCTAGGAGGCCCTCAGGAGAAACATGGTGATCACCGTCGCCGTAGCTGTTCCGGGGACGCTGGAGAGAGCGGCAAGATGACGCGGCAGCAACCATCTTCCCAATGCTTGTGGATAGAGAAGGAAGAAAGGTGAGGCACATAGGTCGAAGCCATCTGAGACTGACGGACGCAACAAGTTAGACCAGCTCTATGGTTGGTTTAACTTATCCAATTAACTTAACTGTATAGGTATGAATATTTCTACTTATACGGTTAAGTTAACCGGATAAGTAGTACCACTTTGATCCGTCCACTGTCTGCCCACATTTTATGCGGCTAAAAGATAGATGGATAAGTGACTTATCTAGCTATTGAGTGGCCACTGAATATACCTGGATAAGTCTTATTTATCTGGCTAATGAGCGCTGAACACACTTTGAATATGCTACCCAAAATTAATACATTTTTTTTTAAATTCTTACTCTAAATTGCATTAAGCAATACTATTTTTGCTAACCTCTAAAAAGTTTGCAATATCTCAAAAGGTATAGTTAACGTTTTTGGAGAGCATCATCCAACCAATGTCTCAATGCCAAGCCCCCTTAGCTCAACAAGGGCCTCCCCTCATTGCTTAAGTCCTCCCCAATGAATGAAAAGGCTACTGCAGTTGAGAGCTTAGCATGTATCTCCAGGTCCCTGTGTCAGCTTCTCTCTGACCCCAGGAGGGCCCCCATACCCTGAAAGATTAGTTAAGGGCTTGCAGCCCCTAGGCCTATGCTCCCTCCCACCCTCTCCTGCCCCATTTGAAAGGTGCACTAGGTCTTTCGGGCGGGAGCAATTGCCAGTCTCTCCTGCCTCATTGGCTCTGATTCTCAAAATGTCACCAGATGACTTGTGCTGCACATTAATAAATAGGACCGTGCTATGTTTCTAAAGCTTTTCCATTTATGATCTGTTATAAAATATCAACCTTGTTCCTTCAAAATAATGACTACAAAAGGTACCAGCATTTAAAAATAAGTTCTAATCCATTCTTTTTGTAGGAAAGAGCCAGTTCTAGACATTCAATACCATCTGTAGCTTTCTCCTGTTGGAAATTAATTATTCCATTGGATTCATACCAATTGGAATAACAAAAGGTTGATGTTGTTGTCCATATTATTACTTGCATAGCTTATGATGGCACAATGCCTTCTGAGCAAACTCCATTCCCCATGATACAGCAATGTAACCTGTTATTGATTAGACAGTCTAATTAAATCTTGCTTTAATCTCTCACAAGCATGCCAAGGAAAATCAGATAGGCATATCCTGAAATAGTTAAATATAATCATGTGGCAGGGTGTAGCAGCTGTTAGGGGAAGAAACAATAGTGCCTTCCATGAATCTTGACTTTGAATAGAAGAGATATTGCATTTCCTAACTGCTGTAGAGATTTCCACAACAGAAAGGTAACATTTTAAACTGATACTTCTGCAGATGGGAAAACTTTATAAACTGAAAAACCTTTATTAAAAAAAACAAAACAGCTAGTAATATCTTTGAAATAATCACATATTTACTTTTTGGAGACAAGTTTAAAAAGAATGACAAGTGTAAATGTAACATTATTGAGGCTATTTTAAAAAGTCATTTACCCATGTAAAGTATACTTACATGTGTGTATCCTTTGGACAATTCAATGGCATATATTGTAGCAATTTTCAAAAGTGCATTTACACAGGTAAAGTGCATTTAAAATTGGGACCTTTATTGTAAATCTAAGGCCTTGATTCACTTAAAATTAGTACTTTTAATAGACTTTGACAAATACAAATAATCAATTCCATGTTAAAAGCATGGCTGAAAGGACCTAAATGTCTTGAAAAAAAACTGACTTAGTCCAAGCACAGATGAGCTAAATTCTACCTCCACAATTGCTCCCAACCTTAAGAATTTTGCATTGGTAAGTTTACACCAAACATTCAGTTTCTTTGTTTTTCCCATTCTTGTTCTGCCTATTTCTGGGTGTTGAGAGTTAGGCAATCAAGGCCTCATCATGGTGCTTTTGACCTTTCCTTGGAAAATACCACAGAGGTTTTTTCATTGCCTTATGCAATCCACAGTACTCAGTTGCCAATCTAAGTACAGGTTCAGACTTTCCCAGGTCAGTGTGTTGTTGGAGGTGTAACTCCTGTAAGGTGGAAAATATTGCTGCAGCATTATTATTACAATATCAATATAACGAGCATGCAATCAACAGGTACACATTAAGGTGGTATTAAAACAAAGGGAAGATACATTTCATACCTCTTTGCAATACTGGATTTTTGTGCATTTGTAGATGGGCTGGGATTTATCCCAGTATTTTAGCTGCAGTTTATAAAATACAGTATAGCCCAGCTGCAGTTTATAAAATATAGTATAGCCCACGCATATGTTTCAGTACGAACGAATATTTGCAATTAATTTAAAGCATGTACTTTCTCTATTTTATAAAAATTGCACATATATTTTACATGTGAAAAAATTACATGTATGCATAAAACCATGATTATATGCAGAAGTATATATATTTTAAAAAATGTGTGCATACTTGAAATCAACAGTTTGCCAATACCTCAGCCAGTTCACCCAGTCCGTCTTCAGTTCACTAGTTTACCCTGAACTCATCCCAGTTACCCAGACTTCCCACACAAAAATATCAGGCAATAGAAGAGTCTGATACCAATTGTGCTAGTCGACATGTGACCCAAATGGTATTCATACCTCTAGAGAGGGGAAGATCAACTACAAAGTCAGTAGCAATATGTGTCCAGAGCACTTTCTTCCTGAGGTGTTTAGGCACAATGGTCTTACCAGTAGGCACAGTATGAGTAGCTGCCAAGACAACTTTCTTCGGGTCAATAATATGCTGAGGTTCTTCTGGAACATCCTCCGAGAGAAAGGACCATGGCAGGGCATCAGCTCTGGTATTCTTGTCTCCGGGGCGATATTTGAGCATAAAGTCAAAATGGTTAAAAAATAAGGACCATCTGGCTTGTCTATGGTTAAGACGTTGCGCATGGCAGAGATACTCTAGATTCTTATGGTCCGTAAACACGGTAATTTGATGTTGAGTGCCTTCGAGCCAAGGCCGCCATTCCTCGAATGCTAACTTAATAGCCAGGAGCTCTTTATCTCCGATCCCATAGCTCTTCTCTGTCGGAGAGAAATGTCGCCAGAAGAAGGAGCAGGGACGTAAGGAATTGGAGTCTCCGGTTTGGCTCAATACAGCTCCCACACTGACATCAGAAGCATCGACCTCCATGATGAATGGCTTGTCGGGGTCTGGATGACGCAGGCATGGTTCGGTGGAAAAGGCAGTCTTTACATCCTCAAACGTTGATATGGCCTCCGCAGACAATTTAGAAGCGTTGGCCCCTTTCCAGGTCATTACAGTTAAGGGCACAGTTAAAGAAGAATAGTTCTTTATAAAGCTTCTATAGTAATTAGTGAACCCCAAAAATTGTCTCAGGGCCTTCAGGTTGGTAGGTTGGGACCAATTTTTAATACTCTCTAGTTTTTGGGGATCCATCTGGAAGCCATCTTTAGACACAATATAACCAAGAAAAGGCACAGAGTCCTTATGGAATTCACACTTGGATAACTTGGCATAGAGCCGATGTTCTCATAGTCTTCGTAGTACTTGTTTGACATCCTCTAGATGAGTAGACAAGTCCTGAGAAAATATCAGGATATCGTCCAGGTACACTACGACACTCTTGTACAACAGGTCCCGCAAGATGTCGTTCATCATGTTCTGGAACACAGTGGGTGCGTTGCACAGGCCAAAGGGCATTACTAAGTACTCGAAATGATTATCTCGAGTGTTGAAGGCTGTTTTCCATTCTTCGCCACTACGAATGTGAACTAAGTTATAGGCCCCCTTCAGGTCAAGTTTCAAGAATATCTTGGCATCTTGAAGCCAGTCAAACAGCTCTGAGATTAAAGGCAGGGGATATCAATATTTGATCGTGATCTCGTTGAGACCTTGATAGTCGATACAAGGATGTAAGGTACTGTCCTTCTTCCCCACAAAGAAGAATCCTGTGCCGGCTGGAGACTTTAATGGTCTAATGAATCCTTTCTGTACATTCTCCTCGATGTACTCAGACATAGCCTTATTCTCTATTGCAGAGAGTTGATAGACACGTCCTTTAGGAGGTTCAGTGTTCGGTTTCAGCCTTATGGCACAGTCGTAAGATCTGTGTGGAGGAAGGATGTCGGCAGATTCTTTGTTGAACACATCAGCAAATGATGCGTATTGAGGTGACAGCCCTGGCATCACTGGAGTTGTAGGCATGCAGAGGACAGGAGAAACCTCCTTAAGGCACTTGCCATGACAGCCTGGGCCCCAAGGGGAGAGTTCCAAGGTGGCCCAGTCAAATTGAGGCTGATGCAATTGCAACCAGGGTAACCCCAGAACGATAGGGTGCATGGCCTTCTCTAACACAAAGAAGAAAATTGACTCAGTATGGAGGGCTCCAGTGCGGAGGGTTACCGGTTCGGTGCAAAGGGTCACTTCACCCGGCAAGGGCTCTCTATGGATAGATGATAAGAGCAGTGGAATCTTCAAAGTGACGAGGGGAATCCTCAAATATTCCACTAGGCGTCGAAGTATAAAGTTGCCTCCTGCACCAGGGCAAGAGTTTGAATTTCAGACAGTCCGCAGATCAGGGAGACTGGGAGAGAGGGCGGAGGAGAGGGCGTAGTAAGGCCTAAGAACAGTCCTCCCGCAGGACCTAGGCCCGCCTGTTTCCCGGATGAATTGGGCATGTTGGGACATCATGATGTTACGGCCCCTGGCCATGCCCCGGGTCCTCCACTTACCTCGAGGCCAGCCCGGGCAGCCGAGACACCAACAAGGCCTGTCCTGGCCTCGGCCGTGGCAATCCCTCCTCGAGGGAGATGCCTGCCCCCTAGGCATGCACGTGCACACAGGGGCTCAGAACTTAAAGGGGCCAGCACGGGAAACTAGAGGACTGCATCCCGATGATGTCAGATGCTGCAGGTCTACATAAACCCTGCAGCTAGGCTCTTTCCCTGCCTTGCAACGAGGTTTTACTCTTGTTAGAGTCTCGAGTTGCTGTTCCTGGTTCCTGGCTGTCATCTGACTTCTGGCTCTTGACCCTGCTTCGTCCACCAACTCCGGCTTCAGCTTCCGCTCCTGGCTTTGTCTTCAGCATCTGACTTCTGGCTTCCGACCTTGGTTCGCCTCTGGACTCCGGCTTCAGCCCTCTTCTCTTCTTCAGGTATCCTGCGTTTCACTCACCTGGAGATTTTGCTTAAAACCCTGTGGCTCGGGTCCTCATGGGCTCCTTCCGGGGGGACCGCGGGCTTCCGAGGGTGAAGTCTCTTCTGGTTCTCAGCCGCAGAGGATCACACCTAAGTCCAAGAGCCCTGGATCCCTACGGGCTCCTCCTGGGGGGATCTCAGGCTTACAGTGGTGAAGCCTTCTCAGGAATACCTCTGCTCCGCCGCCTCCCGGCTGCGACATCCACTGTGGGTAGCCCACAGCGCAACACCGTCTGTCTCAGCTGGCCCAAGGGTCCACCGTCCTAACATGTGATCAGCTTGTCCACAGTACATACACAGGCCATGCCTCTTCCGAAGTCTTCTCTCTTGTGAAGTCAGGTGACTGCGACCAAGTTGCATTGGTTCATCTCCACTGGTGGCAGATATTGCTGGAATCATCTGGAGTGCAGGTTTAGCACAAACCTCCTTCTGAACCGGTCCTTTACTAGGCTTGAGTTCTTTCACCTTATCACAAAGCCTGAGGTCAATTCTAGTGGCCAAAGCCACTAGTTTATCCAGCGAGTCAGGTGTCTCTCGAGCGACCAGCTCGTCCTTCAAGTGAGTATCCAGACCTCTGAAGAAGAGGGTTTTCAGACATTTAGAATCCCAGCATAATTCGGTAGCAAGAGTCTTGAACTCTATTGCAAAATCAGCCAGTGGTCGGTGGCCTTGCTTCAGGTCCACCAGAGCAGAACCAGCAACAGTCACTCTAGCAGGATCATCAAAAACAGATTTAAGCAAATCCAAAAATCCGTCGCTATCCTGCAGAATTGGATCCTTACGTTCCCACAGCGTTGAGGCCCAAGACAAGGCCCTTCCATCAAGATAAGATAGAATATAAGTAGGGTCTTGGTGTAGGCTGTGGGGAAGTGAGAAGGCTGCAATGCAAAATGCATGCAGCACTGATTTAGGAAACCTCTAGTTCTTTGAATCTCTCCAGAGAAATGAATTGGAGCAGCCAGAGGTACCATAGTCTTTATAGTTACTTCAGGTAACTGACCTTCATTACTAGAAGCAGCGCTTTGATTCTTCTGTGCTGCTGATGGAACGCAGAAGTGAGTTTCTCCAATGCATCCTGTTGTTCAGCAATGCGCAGGGCCAGGCCGGGAATGGCCTGCAAGGAATTGAGCTGTGCCGGATCCATGGAGTTAACAATCTGTTATAGTTAGTGAGGTTTGAGTGGACCCTTGGACAGTGTGGCAGCTCACCACGCCCACGGGGAAAAGTCCTGTGAGGGGCCACAGGTCAGGCTCAGCTCTGGACACACAAACACAGATAGTTCTTTATTTAGACAGGTTATGAAACCACCAGAGGTGGCAGTAGTGAGTAGATGTTGTAGCCCGGCTGGGCTAATAACTATCCCTCAGGGTGCTGGAACAGCGGTTTCTTTGGTAGCAGTGCTGTAGTGGAGAGAACTGAAAAAGTGAGTACAATAGAGCATTCACAGAGTCCCAATATGGAGAAGCCCTGAGATAGGGAGATGGCACTGGTGCTGGAACGGGGGCAGGCCCTCGAGAGTGAATACCTGCTTCCAGGGAGACAGCTCTGAGGATTAGATGGTGATAGTACTCACTGATGGTGTCTGTAGCAAATTCTTCCAAGTAGAAGGGGAGATAGATGCAGGCAGCGAGGGAGAGAACATGGGCCCTCGAGGAGTGAGTACAGGTTACCTGACAATGACCTGAAAGAAACAATGAGGCCCTCGAGGAGCGGGTACCCTGTTAGCAGAAAGAGTCCAATAGGAGTTGGAAGGCAGAGTAGCTGGGTACGGAGAGCGAATCCCATCCGTAAGATCACCCTTGTTAACTGAACGGCTAGCAGTAAACAGTAGGCTTAAATATCCAGGCCGCGTGACGAAATCACAGAGGGACGCCCCTGAGGTACGCGCCAATGAGGAAATAAGAATGAGGGCCGCGCAGCACGCGCGCCCTAAGGTACCTGGAGAGCATGGCGGGAGGCAGCGCCCAAGCCAGTCCGAGGATGCCGGAGAGGACTGCAGATGGATGCCGCGGCAGCCAAGTGTCCATGAAGAGCAGGAGGAGTCGCAAGAAAGGAAAGGTAGGCGGAGTGAAGCCATCGGGCAGTGATGGTCACAACACCTTCTGAGCTTACCACCTGTCAAGCCATTCTGGAGATCTTTTTCAAGAAATGGTTCCTTGTATAAAGCTGGGCATGTAATTCTGTTGACCATCTAAAGCCTTATGGAGCAACTCCTCGCAGTATGGGAGCCAACATTTACATGTGGATTATACCTGAGATGCAACTTCCTTTTCGACCTTATTAAAGGATCTTCTCTCATCCATCTGGCCTTACAAGAGTTTGGGTTCAGTAACCCTGTGAATCTCTCCTTTTTATCCATCAACCGCAACTCCATGTACCATCTATCATCAAGATTATAAGATTGCCCCAAGATCAGCTTTCCACCTTTGGAGCAATGTTTGGATTGTTTAGTTCCACCTACGGTTCCTCATACCATGTTCATCTAAACAAGTGATAATCTGCAAGTTTGCATTCTCCTGGTATATCATCTTGCATCCAAGATCCCAACAGTGATGCCTTAAACTTAATATGTGGCTATTGCCCTCAAGAAGAAGATGCTGTGGAGGTGTTCCTCTCTCACGTCTTGTTTTAATAATAATCTGAACAGGACCATCCCTTAAGATGCTATTAATACTTCTGTGCCTCCAATTCAACCTGGGTCATGTCTTTTCCTGAGTTTATTGTGTTTGTCATGTCTTCAGTATGTTGCTTCACCTCATCATTTCAGCTCCTTCCAAGCTTTGAAGATCTTGTGTTTGGACCCCCTAGCTTTCCAGCTGGTATAAAGTTATGCCTTCTTGTCTTCAGCCATTGAGAAGAGGCTGAAGAGGAGGGCTTTGAGGAGGGGGTGCTGTTAGGCTCCTTCCCATGAACCCCATTCCTCAGCAAGGCTATCACTCACCACCAGGCCATCCCCGGACTGTGCTGCTGCTTTGGTTTGTCGCTGTTCCTGTCCCGAGTTGCTGCTTCCCGGGGCCTTGCCTGTGCGGCCGGGTGCCACTGTCACCTTCTTCGCGGCCTGCAAGCCACTGCGGACTTCCATCTGCTACAGCTTTGGCTGACTATTCTGGACTGATACTCTGGCCTTGATCCTCGCTATTCACTCGGACACTCTATTCTGGCCTCCTGCGACCTCTGGACATTCTTGCTTGGACATCGACTGCACATCCTTGTTCATGGTGGGCACTCCCCTGCGCTTCCACCCTAGGAGACCCTGCGAGGCCCACCTAAGACTAGGCAGCCCGAGTATCCAAGGGCTCAACCTGCGGAAACCCAGGGTTGCTATTAGCGAAGCTCCAGCTAGCCTCTGTCTCATCCTGTGCTCCGCCTCCTGGTGGCAAGCACTCTCTGGGTCTGACCAAAGGGCCGTACCAATCCTGCACCAGGCCAAGGGTTCACCCCAGCGCAATAGTACCCAAATACTAAGAAGATCCCATGCTACTGATGCCAGTAATAGCAGTGGCTATTCCCTAAGTCAACTTGATTAATAGTAGTTAATTAACTTCTCCTCTAAAAACTTATCCAAAGGGCTTACAATCAAAAAGGATAACTTTCAAACAACTGTGCATGGCAGCATATACACACATATATGACCACACATAGTTTTACTATAGAATTTTATAACCCACGTATATATCATACACACATTTTATAAAATATGTGTATTTCTACCCCACAACATACTTGCAAATATAGGCTTATGTGCAAATAAATGCAATGCCTTGAAACCACATATATCAATGCATTGAACATATACTTGTTACACCCGTAGGTCGCAGATGGCTGCAACACTTCTGCTCACCTCTTTCTTCACTTCCCTAACTCCATGGGGTAGATTGGCAGCATCCGCTAGCTACCTATGACCTGCCTACTGCTTCCAGGCCTCCCGGGTCAGCATAGACGCCGCCAACTGCCATCTTGCCATCTGATCTCTCTAAGTGCGTGCGCATTGACATAGGCCGGTCTTATCCATGTCATAGCGGGAGCCTTGGGGGCGTCCCTTCCAGATGATGTCAAGATCTGTGGATATTTAAATCTGCTGGCCCTCTTCAAAGATGATTTGGCAAAGAGTGACGTCCTTGCTATTTCCGCCTCTCTTCCTGAGGACCCTGCATTCCAGTTCCAGTTCCGACGTGGAAGTCTCAGGTACCTGATCCTCGGGGGCCTCTCTCTCGTCCTGGCTATCTGCTCCTCGGAGGGCCTGACACCTGGAACTCCATCTGCTTTGTTCCTCGGGGCTTCCTGGAACCAACTTGCTCCTTGTGAGTATTCCGCCCTGCGGATCACTTTCTATCTACCAAGTGCCTATCGGGTGTACCCCGTGCTGTGGGCCATTTCCATCACTACAGACAGCTCCATCCAAAGTGCCTGCTCTACGGACCTTTACCTTGCTATGGAGGACCTCACAAGCTCACCCCGCCTTGGGGACCGCAACCAGACTGACCGAGGACCCTCTCCGGTGTACCCCACACTGTGGGCCATTACCACTTCCACCTAGGGCCTCGGATGTGCTCCTCACTCTATGGACCGCTGTCACCTCTTCTGGAGGCTTCATCTGCATATCCTACTCTACAGGTTTTACCATCTTTACCAAGGACATCATTGGTGTACCCCACCTCACTGGCCCCTACCATCTCTTTCTAGGTCTCTTCAGTGTACCCCGCTTCGCGGGCCACTACCATCTCTACAGGAGACCTCTCCAGTATACTCGCTTCACGGACTACTACCAGCACTACGGAGGTATTTCCTCAGGGCACTACCTATCCTGTCGATCCTGTGTCTCAGGGTCTGTGTGGACTCTCTCTCTCTCTCTCTGGCACCCCCCGCTCCATGGGTAGTGCTTCTACCCCTTTAATAAAGACTCTATTCATTCTGTGTCTTCCTCTGCTGAGACCTAGCCTCCCGACATTGAGGCTCACGGGGCTCCTTCCCGTGGGTGGTACCACCTCTCACTTCGGCCCAGGGTTCATATACCTTCTGACATCACAGAATCCTAACAATACTTTACCTATATATTTTAAAAATAAAAAATATACGTGCTTATATTTTATGCAAGAAAGTAGAGTAGGACTTAGTCGTGTAAGACCCAATTTATGCAGGTAAGTTGGCCAATCTTAAATTTTGTGTGCATAAATTAAATTAACCGATTTACCAATTAGTCCACCTGTTCACCTAGTCCTTGTCCAGATTAGCAAGACCTTCAGCCTAAACTCCTCTCAGTTCACCCAGACCTCCCATCCAGTCAGTACTAAACAATTAACACATTTAATATCACTTAATCCAGATAATTAGCAGGTGTAAAATATGTGAGAAAGTTGGAAAATGTTTGCATGTAAGTGTCTCTTAAAATAGCAACTTATGAATGTAAGCACTGGTCCCTCCCTGAAATGCCCCAAATCCACTTTTTTTTATAGATGAATATGTGAGTGCAAACATTAAAATACACATGTATTTTTTACTTTTATGAAATACGGAGTGCTCAGGTAGAGGTTATTTATCCATGTATATCTTAATTTTTAGTGCTTAACATTTCAAAAATTTACCTTAAAGTTTGTATCTGAGCTGCAGCAGGATTTGAATCCTAGCTTCCCTAGTTCACAGCCATTGCTCTAACCGCTAGGCAATGAAAGTTGAGTTGCTATATCAGAATAACATTTTTTATTAACTCTTTATTTATAAAACACAGTGAAACAAAACAATATCATATAGGGGCAGATTTTCAAACGGTTACGTTCTTACATTACGCGTGTATCCCCGAAAACCCACTCCTGGCATGCCAAGACTATTTCGCATAGGCCCGGCAACACGTGCAAGCCCCGGGACGTGCGAATGTCCAGGGGCTTGAAAAAATGGGTGGGGAGTGGGTGGGCCATGGGCGGGGCGGGACTGAGGCCTCAGGCACAGTGGTCATGCCGGGGGCTTGTGCAACCTACACTTGTCCGGAGGCAGGCACAACTTCGTCAACAAAGGTGAGCGGGGGGTTTAGATAGGGCTGGGGGGGGGGGCGGGTTAAGTAGGGGAAGAGAGGGGAAGGTGGGGGGACAGAAGGAAAGTTCCTTCCGAGGCCACTCTGATTTTGGAGTGGCCTCGGAGGGAACAGGGAAATCCATCGGGGCTCCCCTAGGGTTCGGCACGCACAATGTGCACAAGTGTGCATGCCCTTGTGCACGCCAACCCCGGATATTATAACATGCATGCGGTTACGCGCACATGTTATAAAATTGGGCGTAGATTTGTGCGCGATGGGTTGTGCGCACAAATCTATGCCCGCACGTAGGTTTAAAAATCTGGCCCATAGTGTATAAAACATCTTCAAATACTGGTATATCATCAGTATACAAGTTAGCTGGAATACACAAAGACAATACAGAATTGAAAATAAGATCCCCCATTTAGAAAATAGTCAAATAGCAAACAGAGGTATAATTAGCTTTAACCCGATCCAAATTGTAATATCTGTTATAACAATGCCAAATAGCATCATATTTATGAATCTCACCCTTTATCGCATAGCGAAGTTTTTCAAGCGTAGAAACAATTTGACATTGCTTTTTCCAATAGTCAACCACTGGGGAGAATTTGCAAAGGTAGTGACTGTAACTCGTGCTGCGAGAAGAAGTTGCGCAACCAGGAAACTTTGTTTAGAGGGGACTAGTGATCCCTCCCATTGCCAAAGAAGCCCCTGGCAAGGTGTCAAGTAGATGAGCAAGTTAATAATATCAGAAATCTCTTGTGCTTCCTGACCCCAGAACACCCTTACCCTAGGACAGTGCCAACACGTGTG
The DNA here is from genome assembly GCF_901001135.1 of Rhinatrema bivittatum. NCBI lineage: Eukaryota > Metazoa > Chordata > Amphibia > Gymnophiona > Rhinatrematidae > Rhinatrema > Rhinatrema bivittatum. Next base: position 326,308,557 of record NC_042615.1, on the reverse strand, counting down.
TATATATGTTCCTTGCTCTCCACAATCCCTCCAGCAAGAAATATCAGATCCGGGAAACAACCTAGCAAAATAAACCATGTTCAGTAAGTTCTATGTAGCAGTTTAATAGAGACTTCAATCCTACTAGTGCAAATCGAAGCACTATGTGCAGTTTCCCAAATTGCTTTCCAAACATTTTCATCAAAAGAAGTTCCTAGATCGTTATTCCATTTCCTGATGATATCAGGAGCTGTAACTGTTCCTTTTTTTGGCCATAAGTATACCCCAATATATATGAGATCCCTTTTTTGGTAACATGTATTTTTTACGGAATCCTCCAAGTCAGTAAGTGGTCTTAAAGTTGTACAAGTCAAAAAAGGCAGCCAGTACCTTCCTCAGCCTGTTATAAACTACCTGAGAAGTATCCTTAGGTTGTATTCCTCCTGAAGTGTTAAGAAGGATATGAACCCCTCATTATCCCAAAGATGTGCTAATACAAAAGAACCCTTATCCCTCCATATTGCAAACATAGGGCGAAAAGTATTCAGGGCAATATTTGGGTTATTGTATGTAGTGGCCAAGGGAGAAAAACTCTCTGCAACAAAGCCAAAAAACCGAGAAATCTGTTTCCATATCCCCACTGTATATGCGAGAATTGGACTTGCTCTACATGCCAGATGGCTCAGACAGTTGCCAGCAGGCAACATTAATAAGGTCACCAATTCAAACGCCCCTGCCTGTTCTTCATCCATTGGCAACCATGTGTCGTCTTTATTACCAAACCAGGCCTTAAGGCATACTAATCTAGCTGCCCAGTATTAAATCTATAAATTGGGCAAAGCCAGCCCGCCCTGACACTTGGGCATCCATCGTTGTCTCAGGGAAATCCTATCTGGTTTATTATTCCATAGAAATTTAGCCATTACTTTATGCAACTCATTGAACACTACAGCGGGGACCGTGCATGGAAAATGTTGAAATAAATATAATAACCTAGGTAAGATATTCATCTTTAGCAAGTTACATCTCTCCATCCAGGAAATTGGTAAGTCCACCCATTTATTAATATCCTTTCTAATCTTGGAAAGCAGCACACCATAGTTTACCTTATATAAATCAGCATAAGAATGAGGTATATGAATACCTAAATACTGGAACCCACTCTTAACCACCCTAAAACCAGAGAGACTAGGGGTATAGTTATTTTATCACAAATAGGAAAAATCTCTGATATTTCATAATTCACCTTATATCCAGAAGGACTTTGATAGGTTGAAAGGTGATGCATAAGTGCTGCTCCTGACAAAGAAGGTTCAGTCATATAAATCAGAACATCATTGATGAACAATGAAATCTTATGTTCCACCCCACCCAATTTAATCTTATCTTATAGCAAGCACAAGGGGCTCTATTGCAATGCCAAAAAGAAGTGGGGACAATTGACAACCATGCTGGGTATCGTTAACAACAGAGAAAAAGGAAGTGAGGGATCCATTTATCAGCAATTTGGCTCTAAGCCTTTCATACATAGCCTCAATCAATTGTGTGAATCTGCTAGGGATTCAAAAAACAGACATTGTCTCAAACAAAAATTTCCAGGATATTCATTTGAAGGCTTTGTCAGCATCTAAAGAGATGATCAGACCACTTAGTGAGATGCATAATATTAAAAAGCCTCCTCATTTTGCAAGTAGAAACTCTCTTCTTTACAAAACCAGTTTGGTCAGTATGTAAAAGGGAAGGAAGAACAGCTTCCAAATGCCTTTGCAATATTTTAGCCAATTTTTTTATATCAGTATTCAATAATGTGATTGGACGAAAGGAGTTACATTCCAAGATATCTTTAGAAGGTTTGGGTATTAATGAAATGTTAGCATCAGTCAAATTTCCCAGAGGCCATGAAGAAACAGCTCCATTATCTATAGCCAATAAATAAGGAGCAAACAAAAAGCATGTTTTCTGAATAGATCCACCTGATAGCCATCAGGACCTGCGCATTTTCCATTTGGTAAGGCCATGATGGCAGCGTATACTTCATTTAACACAATAGGAGCCAACTCAAGACCATAAGGATGGATCGCCCCACAACCATCCTTTGCCTTTCCATCATCCATGAGAAAACTTCCACATCCCTCCACTCCCAAAAGATAGAGAAATATATGAAATACCAATGCTGTTATATATTTAATATAAAAAAGGAGCAGTGCCAGTATACCACACAGCAAACATAATCTAAAAGGGCCAGTCCTTCTTTTCAAGTGCTCAATAAAAATCCAGGAGAATAGAACCAAAAATACAGGCCAATAAAAGGAGAAAACAACAATAAAAAATAACAGTGGAAAAATACAAGTGGATAAATAAAATGAAAGTCAAATAGAATTCCATAGCATGTGTCCATTGGGAGCAGAAAAGAAAAAAATGAAACTCCCAGTACAAATTCAAGTAGCTGCCTCCAGAAACAATCCTAGATTTTGTGAACCCTCCTGAAAAAAGGATCATCCTGAACATGCATTTCATTAAAAAATACTGTCACCTTCACAGAACAAGTGACTCATCCCTGGCCATATGATCCACTGGTTACATATTTAGCAATGTGGCCACTGCAAAATAAAAATGAGATAAGGTGAAAAACCAAAAAGAAAGAATACAGCCATATGACTAGTAGGAGTAGTAAGCAATGTATTAAATCTGACAATAATGAAGGAAGGCAAAGTTGATCGACTTCCAGTGAAGAAAGAAAACTCCAAACTGCACCTGGCTTAAAACCCCACCAAGTGTATCAGACCCAAGGAAGACATTACAAAATGGGGTAGATTTTATAAATTTATGCGAGCGCGTACTTTTGTTCGCACACCAGGCGCGAACAAAAGTACACTGGATTTTATAAGATACGTGCATAGCCGCACGTATCTTATAAAATCCGGGGTCAGCGTGTGCAAGGGGGTGCACATTTGTGCAACCTGTACGCGCCGAGCCCGGTGCGCGCTGCCTGTTCCCTCTGAGGCCGCTCCGAAATCGGAGTGGCCTCGGAGGGAACTTTCCTTCCGCCTCCCCTCACCTTCCCCTCCCTTCCCCTACCTAACCCACCCCCCCCGGCCCTATCTAAACCCCACCCTACCTTTGTTGGCAGATTTACGCCTGCCGAAAGCAGGTGTAAATCTGCGCACGCCAGCGGGCTACTGGCGCGCCATCACCCGACCCGGGGGCTGGTCCAGAGGCCTTGACCACGCCCCTGAGCCGGCACCACGCCCCCGGACTGGCCCCGAACCGCCCCTGACCCCGGACACTCCCCCCAGACACGCCCCCTCCCACCCTTTTTACGAAGCCCCAGGACTTACGCGTGTCCCGAGGCTATGTGCGCGCCAGTGGCCTATGCAAAATAGGCGCGCCGGCACGCGAGTGCCCTGCGCGTGTAAATCCGACTGGATTTACGCTCACAGGGCTTTTAAAATCCGGCCCAATATATGTAACCCGAGAAAATCTGCCCCGTGCGTGCTGAGCCTATTTTGCATAGGCTCGGCGGGGAGCGCAAGCCACGGGACGCACGTATGTCCCGGGGCTTGCAAAAATGGGCGGTCTAAGAGTGTTGTCGGGGGGCGTGGCGGAGGTCCGAGGATGTGGCAGTGATCCGGGGCAGTCCGGGGGCAGGGTCAAATGCTCTGGCACAGTGGCCTGTGCTGGGGCATGGCGTGCTGGCAGCGTAACTTTTGGAGCAAAGGTAGGGGGGGGATTTAGTTAGGGATGGGGGGGTGGGTTAGATAGGGGAAGGGAGGGGAAGGTGGGGGGGCAGGAAAAAAAGTTTCCTCCAAGGCCGCTCCGATTTCAGAGCGGCCTTGGAGAGAACGGGGAAAGCCATTGGGGCTCCCCTCGGGCTCGGCACGTGCAAGGTGCACATGTGTGCACCCCCTTGTGTGCACTGAGCCTGGATTTTATAACATTTTATAACAGCACGCGCATGTTATAAAAACGATTGGGCACACGATTCACATCCCGAATTGGTAGTGTGTTTAGAAAGGAACCAATAAAACTGGTGACTCTATAGAGAAAGAAATATAAAACAGTAGGGATGTGAATCGTTTTTTGACGATTTAAAAAAAATCATAGGATATTTTTTAAATCATCAAAAATCGTTAAGAGTCGCGATACAATAGAAATTCCCCCGATTTATTGCGAAAAATCGTAAATCGGAGGAGGGGGGAGGGCGGGGAAAACCGGCACACGAAAACAACCACTAAAACCACCCGACCCTATAAAACTAATCATATGACAGGGTATCCGTGCCATTGGCCGGCCCCTGTCACATGGTAGGAGCCCTGGCTGGCCGCCGCCATCTTTAAAGATGGCCGGCGCTGTCTTTAAAGATGGCCGGCGCCGTCTTTAAAGATGGCTGCCGCCGTTGTAAAGATGGCCGCCGGCCATCCAGTGCTCCTACCATGTGACAGGAGCCGGCCAATGGCACGGATACCCTGTCACATGGTAAGGGCAAAGGGCCATCGGCGCCATCTTTATGAGTGGCAGCCGAAGGCCCGAGAACGTGAGATCGCTCCTGGGACCACCACTAGACCACCAGGTAATTTTAAAATGCTTTGGGGGGCTCGGGAGGGTGGGGTAAGCTAAGGGGTTGTTTTTAAAGGGTGGGTGGTTTTTTTTTTATCGGGCCATTGGCGCCATTTTTGAGTGGCAGCCAAAATGGCGCCGATGGCCTGAGAGCGGGAGATCGGTCCCCGCGCCCCCAGTGGACCACCAGGTAATCGTAAAAAGTTTTGGGGGGGGTTCGGGAGGGTGGGGGAAGGTAAGGGGTCAATTTTAAAGGGTCGGGCCTCATTAAAAAAAAATAACGATGTGAATCGGAACCGATTCCGATTCACATCACCACCGATCAGATTTTTTTCCCCCTCTAGCCGAACCCAATCGTTAAGATGATCGGGCACACGATTCACATCACTATAAAACAGTGGAAAAATTACTGGGAAAATTGTTGCAACAGACTTGAAAAGATCTTCATATGATATTGAACAACGCTAAACTCCTGCCTTCTCTATTCCTCTCCTCTACAAGTAAACAAAAGAACAATAATTTAGAAGAGCCAGTAATAAGGATATATTTGTGTTCTGAACATTTATCAACATCTACTAGACTCAGTACTATTATTGCACATGCTGTCAAAAGCAGCAAGCAATCAAAAATATAGACTGTACATTCTGCTGTCTAGAATAACTATTTTCTAGGGTACAGGTCTTGTTATGGCTTGTTTCTGTTCATTTTGAATGGATATTTTTATTTGTTTATGTTTTCTTTTTTTTTTTTTTTTAATTCTGCTTCACTTTTTTCATGTTCAGAGGTTTGAGTGTACAACTTCCAATGTGTGCATAAAAAGTGTTTCTTTTTTGTGCATGCAGCTATGAACTGCATGACCAAACAAATGAAAAGAATGCAAATGGAAATTTTTCTTCTTTTTGGAGGCAATGCTGATTCAGTTTGTACCCCCCAAAATGAATTTATATAAAACAAATATACATCCCTGCCATTTTCTTCTATGAAAAATATGAGTGTGTTGATACTAAAAAGTCCAAGATCAAAATCAAAGAAACACATTCCTTTCAGTTTCAAACAACAGGGATGTGAATCGTTTTTTGACGATTTTTGACTTCTAAATAATAAATAAAATATTGTTTCATGCTAGAAAATAAAATGTCCCTGTTTTCACTACTTCAGTGGGTTTGTCCCTCTTGCAATTTTGCACCAGAGGGGTCTAAGGCAACTCTGATGTTCAATCATTTTGACTCCCAGTGCTCTATTGGTTTTACTAAGATACAACACATTCCAGGTCTTATTATGAAATAGAAAACATATGTAGAATAGCAGTTTGTAAAAAAAATAAAAATAAAAAATGCAAGCTCTATGTCTTTCTTCATCTTTTGAAGGAGAGAGACTGAGAATATGTAGAACAGTTTCCACAAGGGGAATGACCTCTCAATTTTTAACAGCCTTATGATTATTTATTTATTTATTTATTTATTTATTTATTTTGAGGCTTTTTTATACCGAAGTATAGCGGGATGCCTTCACTCCGGTTTACAGGATAAACAACTTATACATAGTGGTGACCAATTGGTAACTTATACAAATATGAATATAACATCTTATATAACTTAAATAACTTGGTAAACAGGTTGGTGACAACAGTCACTGGGGCACTCTAGCAGGGAGCTGAGATAGGGTGGGGGGGGGCTAGGGGGAATCAGCTGAGGCGGGCTGGATAGAGGGCTGTGTAGCAAAAATTGAAGAACAAGAGACAAGGAGGAGTGGGCGGGAGGGGGGGTGAAGGAGGATGGGATGCCATAGGGGTGGTAGGGAGAGGGGAGGGGTGGGAGGTCAGGGAGGGGTTGGGGGAGGGTAGGACGGGGGAAGAAGGTGGAGGTGTTTGGGTATAAGTTAGGGAGGGGGGTGGTAGAAGGAAAGGAGGGGGGAAGAGGTGGGAAGAGGGATGTGGATGGCTTAGCTGACTCCGTCGCGGAAGGTTAGGTTGAAATACCAGGTTTTGAGTTCTTTTTTGAACGATTTGCTGTCATTGAGTGATCTTAAGTAATGGGGAAGGGTGTTCCATAATTTGGGTCCTGCGACGGAGAATGCTCTGTTCCTCGTGGCTGTTAGTTTGGCTATGCTGGGGGAAGGTATGTCTAGGATCATTTTGCCTTCTGTTCTGGTGGTCCGTTGTGCTTTGTGAAGGTGAATCATGTCAATTAGGGCGGGGTTGGCTGCATTGTAGATTGAGTTGTGGACAGTTGTTAGCGTTTTAAATTCAATCCTTTGTGCTATGGGAAGCCAGTGTAGGCTTTTCAGGGCGGGAGTGATATGATCTGATTTTTTCTTGCCAGTTAGAAATTCTTGCAGCGGCGTTTTGCAGCATTTGGAGTGGCTTTATGGTGGATTTTGGGAGGCCGATCATCAGGGAGTTGCAATAGTCAAGGCTGTTGAAGATTAGAGATTGCAGAACTGTGCGGAAATCTTGCTGGTGGATAAGTGGTTTCAAGTGTTTCAGGAGGTGGAGTTTCAGAAAGCCTTCTTTCGTTTTCATGGCGATGTTCTTTTTTAGGTTGAGGTCGCTGTCAATCCAGATTCCAAGGTCTTTTGTTGCGTTTTTGAGTTGGATGCTGTGGTTGTCAATTTGAAGGAAGTGTGGTGCGGTAGTTGATCCAGGGTTGTGTTTGCCTATACATTCGGTTTTATTCATATTGAGACAGAGTTTCATCTGGCTTAGTTTGTCTCTGATGTCGATTAGGTGCTTGGCTGTTGATTTCAGAGCATCTTCGATGGTGTTTGATATGGGGATGATAAGTTGAATGTCATCTGCATACATAAAATATGTTATGCCCAGACTTGAGATGAAGTGACAGAGTGGGAGTAAGTATATATTAAAGAGGGTTGCAGATAAGGCGGAGCCTTGTGGTACCCCGGTGTCTAGTGGTAGGGGGCTAGAAGAGTTGTTGTTAATGGCGACCTTGAAGAGTCTATCTTTTAGGAAGGATGTGAACCATTTTAGTGTATTGTCGGTCAGGCCGATGTGTGCTAGGCTGTCAATCAGGGTCTTGTGGTCCACCGTGTCGAAAGCCGCAGAGAGGTCTAGAAGGATAAGTAGATGATTTAGCTTGTTGTCTAGACCTCTAATTAATGTGTTTGAAAGGTTGATTAGTAGGGTTTCGGTGCTTCTGTTTTTTTCTGAATCCGTGTTGTGAAGTATGGAGGATATTGTTGTCCTCTAGATGCTCGTTCAGCTGAATCAAGGCCGCTTTTTCGGTCAGCTTGGCTAGGAGTGGGAGGTTTGAGATGGGGCGGTAGTTATTTAGATCAGACGGGTCGAGGTTTTTCTTTTTCAAGATAGGGGTGATGGTTGCTGTTTTTAGTTGTGCGGGGAGTATCCCTTCTTCGAGTGATTTGTTAATGATGGCTGCTATGGTCGGGGCGATGGTGTGTGCCAGTTCTTTCAGGTATCGGGTGGGGATTGAGTCCAGGTCGTGGCGTGCTGGGTTGATTTTTTTAATTAAGTTTTCGGCGGCTTTGTTGGAAATAGGAGTGAAGTTTGTCCAGGGTGTATTGGTGTGTTTGATGTTTTGATCTGCTGTGTTTGAGGGGGTGCTGAAGGAGTTGGTGATCTTGTTTGTTTTGTTCCAGAAGAACATTGCTAGGTCTTGACTTAGGTTGTTTTCATTAGGTGAGGTGGTGCAGTGGTTGTTGTTGTTTTCTTCAATCAGGTTTCTTACAATTGACTTTGTAGCTGACTGTGCTGCTGAAACAATCTTATCCTTTATATTACTTTCTCTTGGGAAAGTCACTAAGGGAAGTTCTGCACAAACTGCATAAAATTGTAAAATATGCCAATGTTTTCAAATAATATCCCTGGTCTTATTTTAGATGGGCAGAAATATTCATATAGCCTGATATTCAAAAGATCTAGATGCCTAACTTGAAGAACTAGGTGCTTAGATCTAGCTTATTAAAAATTTCCTCTGCTGAGCATCTAAATTTAGGAGGCTTATTTTACAAGGTGCCTAAATATATGCACCTTATAAACGAGAGAGATCAGGGGCAAGGGCAGGTCAGGGGGAGGAATTTAGAAACCTAGCATTGGTTTCTATTTTGGATGGCTAAATCTAGGTATTGCTGAACAGTCATAAGTATGGTTACCCAAACCCTTCATCCCACCTGCTTGATGGAATATAGGTAGTGGTGTGAGGGCACCCTAGAAGCTCCTCCCACGGACCTGAAACAAAAACTAAACTAATGCAGCTGATAGACCTTCTGTTCCTCCTTTTCCCATCTCCTAGAAGCCCAATAGCTCACACCCGCCTTGAAAATTTCCAGCTCTAAAGGGCCATTCTACAGCATTACCAATAGCTGCAAAACTTACTTGTACTTAATTTTAATTTATTCAGTTAATTATCGACCAAGGGACCAATCACAATTCAGAAACATAATGACCCAATAGAAATGAGAGGAGGATGGGGAAGGCAATGTGCAGACAGGCCAGTATACCCAGGTAATTAAATATCTATCCTCCCAAGTAAATGGCTTTGAAAATTGCCCTCTGCAACTTATCACATGCCTTAAGGCAGAGTTTCCAAAATCTGCCTTGGAGACCCCACAGCCAGTAGGGTTTTCAAAATATCCTCAATGAATATGTATGAGATCAATTTGCATATACCGAGTCTCTGTGATATGGAAATATAGTTCATGCATATTCATTTTGAATATCCTGAAAACCCAACTGGCTCTGGGGTCCCCAGGAAAGGTTTGGGAAGCTCTGTTTTAAGGCATCGATGTCTTTGGAAACATATGAAACTATTCTATGCATTTTATTTAGGATGTGCTTTTCATTAGAATATAATTGAAGATGATAATTAATGTCTTCCTATGCATTCTTTAGTGTATGAAGCACATCTTACCCATATCTATTCTTATAATTGATGTAGCCTGTACAGACTGATAGTAGTGATCTATTTATTTACAGTGAAGTTAAAATGCATTTGTCTGCTCAAATTTTGTATCATGTGTTTTTTCAATAAAGTGATCACTGAACAGACAAGTTTATTTAGGAGAAGTCATAAGGTCAATAATTTTTGGGTTAATAGTTACCCCTACTAAGCAGATAAATGTTGTGTGCACAAAATTTATCCCGATAAAAAAGGAAATGTTGGCAGAATTCCGAGATGGAGGTAAACGTGTGCAGAAGGATATAAAATAGCACACATACTTTTGAAAATGACAAGTATATGCACCATTTTATTCTCTCAGCCTAAAAATGCTCTGAGAACATATCTTTTTAACCTTCCTGAATGTACCCCAGTGGATATGGTGGAGACAAAGATAGTATCTGAATTTAAGAAAGCATGTAATAAACACAAAGAATTTCTGAGGGTGCGATGGAAATTGTAAAGCTGAATTAGTTGGATGGATGGGCAGAATAGATGGTCCTTTGCTGTCATATTTCTCTGTTTCTATGTTTCTATCCATGCTGAGAGAGCCTGCATATAAGGATGAGCATGGACAAATATTTTGATTTGGTTTGTTATTTTGATTTATTTGACATTTTCTATTATTTTGTTTATTTTGGTTTCCTAGTTATTTGGTTTATTTTGTTATGTTGTTTAATTTATTTTCATTATAGTCAATGTGGGAAGAAATACATACTATTTTGGACTCTAGAACTGGAGTTTTCTATTCAAATTTAATGAAACTTGCAAGCAGGCATCAGTAGTAGAGGAAACTACAGTCCAAGAGACCGAGAAAGGGGCAAAATAGTCCTAACAATGGCATGAACAGACCAAAGCACTATGAGAGTAGAAAAGTAGCACTGACAGTGAAAGGAAGATACCCCAAGGCTCCAAGATGGGGCAAAGCAGACAAAACAGAGACATAAACACCAACAATTGCAGGAACTCCACAAGGATCTATGAAAGGGGCATGAAAATCAAAAATACCAATATAGAACTAATGGGTACCAACAACAGTGGTATGGGCAGCCTAAGGCATCAAAAATAGAGGCAAAGAGCACCAATAGCAGTGGCATGAATATCCCAAGGTTCCAAAAAGGAGCAAAATTGGCATGTAAATACCCCCAGGCACCAAGAGAGAGGCAAAGCCAGAGCCCCCAGTTTCCAGTGATAGATCATGGGTAGATTCTGCAGCAACAATTAGGAAATTCTGTGGTGATTATGTGCATGTGCATTCATTTAAATTATTTTGCAGAATAAGTAATTAATTGAATAATAAAAAATATTATTTTCCAACCTTGCTTTTTGTCTGAATCTTTATTGGGGAACTTCAGGTATCAATGTGAAGGAGGAGAAGTAGAGGAGATCTCAGGGAAGAGAAGAGGGATAAAGGGAAAATAAGAAATGGTGAAGAGGAGGGAGAATCAAGAATAAGATGGTGACTATAAAATAAACATTGGGCATGGGATTAGAAGAAGAAAAGGGATGATTAGGATGGGGAACAATAGGAGGAATAAGGTAGGATTGGGGATGGAGATGGAGATGGAGAAGACGGGTGGAATATCAGGATGGTGTTATGGGTAATAGAGTCCAGAAAACCTACCGGGAGAGTGGCATTGGACTGCAAGGCAGAACTCAGGACAAGACAAGGGCCAATCTTCAGCCTAGCCAGCCCTTATCCTCGCAGATTGAGCCTTTTGGTTCTGGGGACCAGTGGGTCTCTGTGGTGGTGGTACATCAAAGTGGTGAGTCCACACAGGCAGGAAAATGACTAGGCATGGCAAGGCTGGACAGACAAGGCATGGGCAAGGCAGGCTGGAGATGAGGTGTGGACATGGCAGGCTGGAAAGAAGGAGTGGACAAGGCAGGCTGGAGACAAGGCGCAGACAAGGCAGGCAGGCTGGATACTAAGCAGAACCTGGACAAGACATAGATAAGACAAGGCAAGGCCAAGACTCTGGTGCAGGCAGGACTGGATAGGCTACTGAAACAGACAGGACAAGGCCAACAAGGCAGACAAGGGAAACACTGAACAAAGAACACAGAAGCCTGAAGGCAGCAAGGCTTGGAACAGTTAGAATAGGCCCAAAGGCCCTAAGGCAGGATACAATAGGCCAAAGGCCTCAAGACAGGGAACAAGACAAAAGAGGCCCGAGGTCCTCAAGGTAAGGTAAGGCAAGGCAGAAGGCCTGTAGGCCACAAGGAAAGGCAAGAACAAGGGTCAGGTCTTAGAGCCTGAAATGATACCATGAGAAGACAAGGAGAATAGGTAGGGCTGGTTTACATAGTGCTGGGACTTGGGCGTGGCAAGGGCAGTGAGGAGAAACTTGACAAGATTATGATGAGGCTCACTGAGGGCCTCTGCATGTGTGGAGGCATCAGGGAGGTAGGCTAAGGCTGTATAGCAAGTAAAATCCTAACAGATGGGTAGAGAAGGAAGAAAGATGAAGGACGGGGAAGAGAGACAAGGAAGAAGTATTATGGAGGCAGATGGAAAAAGGGGAATGAAGGTCAGGCTCTGAAATCTTAGGGGGAGGAATCTGGAGAGAGGAGAGGAAGGTGTCCCTGCCTTCAGCCCTACTTCCCTTCACATCTCAATCCCTATTTTCTCTTCCCCTACCACCAGTCCCTACCCTCTTTCTCTCAATCACCTTTCTCACACAGTACTCTCTGTCTCTTTTCCTCTCTCCACCTCCAGCTATTTTATTGTCCCCATCCCTACTGCCTGCCCCCCACATGTATGCATCTACCCTTACCCAGCAACTCTTTCAGCCAAAACTCTGATTCTTTAGTCCAACTTTTACATATATCCCTCTTCCCCAGTTCTTTGTCATACAACTAGAGATTCTGATTTTAGATTGTAACCGATAAACCCTGAGGCAAAAATAAGGTATTTATTAGATAAAAACCAGAAAAACATCACTTCCCTAGTATTCTCTCATCCATCCTTTGCCTAGTACTAGATCAATCATTAATACGTAATAGATAATCTTACTTGATAAATATTAATACCTGTCTATGAATACCTCCTCTATAACCAATTATTGTTTGTTTGTTGAATCAGTACATTGAATGTCACTTTGTAAACCGTTGTGATCTATAAATGGAACGCTGGTATCTAAAATGTCTAAATAAATAAATAAATAAATCCAAATAGTGCTAAGAACGATCTAGAATCGGGAATTGCTGATTGTATCAAAATCACCTAATAATACCAACTGTATTCCCCCAGTATAAATGTTTATATTTGGACGCAACTTTAGACCGTCATAATAGGCTTCATTGTTCAATAAAGGTTCTCTTTATTGTTCTGCCTTACTTTTAATCATAGGTCAATTTCAAGTAACTTTTTTTTCAAATTTTTGTTGCTACGTGTCACAACCACCACCATTAAAAGTTTGAAAGTTCATAAGTTCATCATGTTTCAGGCACTTGTCTGGTTAAGTTAGAGGCAATTGGGGGACGTAACTGGGAGGAGTTGAGTTAACTGGTTAAGTTAACTGGCTAACTCCGATATTCAGAGTTAGCTGGTTACTGTAGCTGGCTAAGTATGGTCAAGCAAAAGAGCTAACCTAAAGTTAGGCTAAGTTTAGCTGGCTAACTTTAAGATAGCTGGCTATATTCAGTAGTGCACTAAATTTAGGCCTGGATTCACTAATGCCGCAAGGCTTAGTGAATCCCGATGCTAACCGGGGGTGGGGGGGCGAAGCGAGGGGCGGTCCTGTGCTAGCCAGCAGCGATCACACTGCCGCAGTGAGATCGCTGCCGGTGTCGCACCGAATAACCACAACATAAAAGGTGTAGTTATTCAGCGCGAAATAGGCATCAAAAAGGCTCCTTACCTTTTCGCTGTCAGCGCCGTCTTCACGGAGTCGGCCCTGGTGATGCCCCGACTCCTCCTTTTCCAGGGCCATCTCCGCCCCGATGTCGCTAGTGCAGGCCTGCGCTAAGCTTTCTAGCTATCGCACGCTTGCGCTGGTAGCGCAAGCGTGCGATAGCCTTAGAAAATAAGGCCCTTAGCTAGATCTATAATTTCTCATGTGGTACTCCCTACCCAGAACATAGGGGAATTCATAGTCCGGACCAAGAGGGGGCCACAGACACTTGGTTATAGGGTTACATAAAGTGCTCAAGCTGAAAAGTAATCACACAAATCAAACATCAGCTACATAAGTTATGGTTTGGCGATAAGAAAGGTTTGCAAGAATTTCACAAATGGATAAACAGCTGTGGTGATAATATACAGTTTACTATGGGGTGTGATTTTTATCTTTCTTTTTTGGATTTACAGATTATTAAGACTGAATTGGGAGGTATTATAAATAAGGTTTTTCATAAAAAGACTGATCACAATTACTTTCTTGCATTTTATGTGCTCCTCTGGTAGCTCTAAAGAATAATGTGCCTTACTTGCAGTCTTCGAGATTGAGAAGGATTGCACTTCCATCCAATAGTTTAAGATGGAAGTACAACTGCCAAGTAGCAAACTGTTCCAGAGAGGGTGCACTTTTTCCTGTGGAAAAAAAAAAGCTTATAAACAAGCTTCATATTCTTATCAAGATTTCCTATTGACTCTGATCCAGCAAAAAGCATTTTCACGAGAAATGATGACTTATGTGCTTTGTTTCTTCCCTTTATCTTCTTGGATTTCTAGAATTATTCATCAGTATTAGTAAATGGAGCAAATCTTCATCCTTGTTTTCAGATAAAAGAGATCTGGATGGCCTATACTCAGAATAAAAAATTTGAGGGATCATATTTTTTTCTTTTTCCTAATGCCAACTACAGATCTGATTTTTGGGACTTTGGTGGGGCAAAAATTACTTGGACATTAGAATTACAGCTGATATTGGGTTTGCCTAATTACTCTCCAGCTTAAACATTTTATTCATTTTGTATCCAAGCATCTATATGAGCTGTGCTTTTTTACAACTTGTACTACTGCATATCTGATTTCTGTGCCCACTCTTATTTGTGGACAAGACTAATAGGGGTAGATTTTCAAAGGGTTATGCGAGTAAGTTATGCGCGTAACTCTAAAAACCTGCCCCTGCGTGCGCCGAGCCTATTTTGCATAGGCTCGGCAGCGCGCGCAAGCCCCGGGATGCGCGTATGTCCCGGGGCTTTGAAAAAGGGGCGGGAAGTGGGCAGATCTGGGGGCGGGGCAGCGGTCCGGGGGCAGTCCGGGGGCAGTCCGGAGTCCTCTGGCACAGTGGCCATGTTATAAAATTGGGTGTACATTTGTGTGCACCGGGTAGTGTGCACAAATGTACCCCACACGTGCTGTTTAAAAATCTGCCCCATAGATTTTTGAGAACCTGTTTAGTGGAGAACAATAATTGCCTTAATCAAAGAAAAGATGAACCTCTAGTATCTCATTGCATACAAATGTGGCATGTTTTCAACTTGTACAGGTGCTTTACTTTAGATCATTTGAACAAAAGTGGATTTATCACCTCCAGACAGTAGAATGCCTTGAATAGAATATTTCTTTGAATGGGGTTTATTTTTATAAACTAGTCCTTGCATAAACAGTGTGAGGTCAATATTCAAAAGCCATTTAGATGAATAACTAAAAGATTATCCATCGTACAGGATCATTTATCAAAATGCGTTATAAGAACATAAGAACATGCTTCTGTTGCTAGTAATAGCAGTGGCTATTTTCTAAGTCAACTTAATTAAAAGCAGGTAATGGACTTCTCCTCCAATAACTTATCCAATCCTTTTTTAAACCCAGATACACTAACTGCACTAACCACATCCCCTGGCAACAAATTCCAAAGTTTAATTGTGCATTGAGTGAAAAAGAACTTTCTCTGATTAGTTTTAAATGTGCCACATGCTAACTTAATGGAGTGCCCCCTAGTCCTTCTATTATCCAAAAAACTAAATAATCAATTCACATTTACCTGTTCTAGACCTCTCATGATTTTAAAGGCCTATATCATATCCCCCTCAGCCATCTCTTCTCCAAGCTAAACAGTCCTAACCTCTTTAGTCTTTCTTCATAGGGGAGCTGTTCCATCCCCTTTATCATTTTGGTCACCCTTCTCTGTACCTTCTCCATCACAGCTATTTCTTTTTTGAGATGCGTCAACCAGAATTGTACACAGTATTCAAGGTACAGTCTCACCATGGAACAATACAGAGGCATTATGACATTTTCCATTTTATTCACCATTCCCTTTCTAATAATTCCCAACACTATGTTTGCTTTTTTGACTGCTGCAGCACACTGAACTGACGATTTCAATGTGATATCCACCATGATGCCTAGATCTCTTTCTTGGGTGGTAGCTCCTAATATAGAACCTAACATTGTGTAACTATAGCAATGGTTATTTTTCCCTATATGCATCACCTTGCACTTAGTCACATTAAATTTCATCTGCCATTTAGATGCCAAATTTTCCAGTCTCACAAGGTCTTCCTGCAATTTATCACAATCCGTTTGTGATTTAACTACTCTGAATAATTTTGTATCATCTGCAATTTGTTTACCTCACTCATCGTATTCCTTTCCAGATCATTTAGAAATATATTGAAAAGCACGGTCCCAGTACAGATCCCTGAGGCACTCCATTTCCCACTTCCCTTCACTGAGAAAATTGTCCATTTAATCCTACTCTCCGTTTCCTGACTTTTAGCCAGTTTGTAATTCACTAAAGGACATCGCCACCTATCCCATGACTTTTTACTTTTCCTAGAAGCCTCTTATGAGGAACTTTGTCAAATGCCTTCTGAAAATCCAAATACGCTACTTCCACATGCATTATCTCCATAACGCATGTGAAAAGTAAAGTAGCATATGGTGTGAATGCAAATTTTTGAGGGGGCCAGGATCAGGGGAGGAGGTTTGGTGGGTTTTAGTTAAATTAGGAACCATATCGCATGGTTTAATGCTAGTAATAATGAAATGGCCATAATGTAATTTAATTTTTGGAATTATATTTTGGCCATTTCTGGGGGGGGAGAGAGTGAACCACTGTGGAAGGCCTCACTCTGTGCACTTATTTTTATCTCTGTAGGAGGTCCATCTGATAGGGTGAGGTGTTAGTGGTGGTTTAGGGTTTAAGGGTCCTGTTTTGCATGTAGAGTGAGAAGTGCGAACAGCACAGTACACATTGGTGAAGATTTGACATCATTTGGAATGAGGAAAGTCTCACAGAGATGAAAATTTGTACTGTTTCTCTCAACCTAGCTTGCTGGTATCCTGTAATAGAGTCCATCAAGCTAGGGTGAGAGAATATAGTAGAAATTTCATCGTTGTGAGACTTTCCTCACTCCAAATGACATCAAATCTTCACCAAGGTATACTGTGCTGTTCGCACGTCTCACTCTACATGCAAAACAGGCCCCTAAACCCTAAACCACCACTAACACCTCATCCTACCAGGTGGCCCTCCTAAAGAGATATAAATACTTAACTCCTATGAGGGCCTTGTAGGTAGTCTCTCTCTCTCCCTCTCTTTCTCTGTGGAAACTTACAAATTTCCATAAGCAAACCCCTTTTTGATAACACATGCATTATTAACATTTTTGATGAATGATGGGGTAACTATGGTCAGGTCAAAGAGCTGTCCTAAAGTTAGTCAGCTAACTACTTAAGATGTCTGGCTATATTTAGTTGTACAGCTGCACTACTGATTATGCCTCCAAAAATAGCCAGATAAGTTTATCTGGATAACTTTGCTATCCAGACTATGAATATAGACCTCTGCATTTCAATTTGGATTTATTTCTGTTATCTTATGACCAAATATTCACTACAGATGATTGGTTAATAATTTTAAAGGATTACAAAGGTCATTTACTTTGCCACAATATTTTATTGTGGAAGGGGAAAAATATTGTGGGGTGTTCCTGCGATATTTGGCCACTTCCTGGTTAATTGTTTTGAAAGTTTCCATGTAATATTTTTTCTCAAAGAAACATTCTGTGAAAAATAAGCTATTACTAAATGTGTTATGTATTTCTTATAAAATGAATAAAGATATATATTTATTATTGATTCATTTTTGTGTTCTACTATATCTTCAGCTCAATCCTATATTAAGGATTCCACTCATTTTATTAAAAAAATTGAAGCAGTCAATTTGGACACAGAAATGTCTTTACTGGTAATGGCAAACATCATCTTGCTATATACTTGTTACAATTCGAAAAGTCGGTGAACCCTTAGACCGCAATGATATGTGTAAAGGAGCTTACCACAGTTCCTCGTTGACGGAAGATGAATCTCAGAGACGGTAGCTGGAGATGAGGTGGTCTCAGCAGAGGAAGCGAAAAGTTCAACACAGTCCAGGGTCGAGGGCAGGCAGCTGGCAGGCAAGGTCTTGGTACAAGCAGGGTCGGGGCAGGCGGCGATCCAGATGAGGTCGAATCTCAAGCAAAGTCGTACACGAGCAAGGTCCAATTCCAAAGCAGAGGTCAAAGGCAGATGGCAGTCAAGGCAAAGACCAAATCTAAAGCAGAGGTCAAAGACAGGTGGCAGGCAAGGCAAAGTCCAAATCCAAAGCAGAGGTCAAAGACAGGCGGCAGGCAAGGCAAAGTCCAAATCCAAAGCAGAGGTCAGAGGTGTTAAAATTCTGTTGCAGATTTGCTAGGGAGTTAGTAATCTGTTGAAGATCTGTTAGCGAAGTTCTAAGGAGATAGCAATCTGTTGTATATCTGCTGCTCTAGTTAGCAATCTGTTATGGAGAAGATGCCTGATGGGAGGAGCAATCAGATAGGATATATAGATATAGTTGTGGATGGATATAGTTGTGGGTGGATATAGTTGAGGGTGGATCCCTGGGCCAATGGCAGATGACCACGCTAGGCTCCACCGGCTAGGCTGGAGTATGGAGACAGACACACATTAGTTCTTTTATTAAACAGGTTACTAGAAACCACCAGAGGTGGCAGTAGTGAGCTGATATGCCCGGCAGGGCTGTAGTCCCTCAGGTACAGGAACAATGATTCCAGGGTGGCTGAGCTGTTGAGAAACTGTAGAAAGTGAGTAGGCAGAGTAGGCAGAGTTAATGAATAGAACTAGATGACAAAACTCACGTAAGGTCTCAAGTAAGCTCAGGAGCTGGAAAGGAGAAAGAAGAAGTTAAAGATTCAGGGGCGGATTTTAAAACCCCTGCGTGCTGGTGCGCCTATTTTGCATAGGCCGCCGGCGCGTGTAAGTCCCGGGGCTTTCAAAAAGGGGAGGGAGGGGGCGTGTCCGGGGCATTCCCGAAACGACATGGCGTTTCGGGGGCGGGCCCGGGGGGCGTGACGCCGGCCCAGGGGCGTGGTCGAGGCCTCTAGACCAGCCCCCGGGACCGGAGGATGGAGCGGGGCTGCCAGCGACGCGCGCAAAGTTATGCCTGCTTTCAGCAGGCGTAACTTTGCCGACAAAGGTAAGGGGGGGTTTAGATAGGGCCGGGGGGGTGGGTTAGGTAGGGGAAGGGAGGGGAAGGTGGGGGGAGGGCGAAGAAAAGTTCCCTCTGAGGCCGCTCCGAAATCGGAGCGGCCTCGGAGGGAACAGGCAGGCCGCACTGGGTTCGGCACGCGCAGGTTGCACAAATGTGCACCCCCTTGCGCGCGCCGACCCCGGATTTTATAAGATACGCGTGGCTAGATAGGGCTGGGGGGCGGGTTAGATAGGGGAAGGGAGGGGAAGGTGGGGGGGAAGAAGAAAATTTCCCTTTGAGGCACGCACATATTATTAAATTGGGCGTAGATTTGTGCGTGCTGGGTTGTGTGCACAAATCTACGCCCGTGCGTAGGTTTTAAAATCTGGGCATGTACCTACTACCTACTGTACTGTCCCATTCTGTGGTTTTCCCCTCCAGCTACAAGATTGTGTCTACTTGAGGCATGTTTGTATTCTGCCACTATTTTGGCTCCTCTAACCTCCAGTGGAGGTTTGTTCCAAGTGCCCATCATCCTCTCATTGAAAAACATTTTCTCACATTCCTTTTGAGTTTCCACTCATTCAGCTTCATATGCAGACTCCTTGTCCTTGAACTTTTCATTCTAAAGAAAATGTTTTCTTCTAGTACTTTATCGAGTCCACTAGATATGTAAATAATTTCCCTTCTTTATTTTAGAGAACTCATCTTTAGCTTCTTCAGTCTCTCTGTATGACTTCAAGAGCAGACCATTCACCATATTGGTGGACCTTCTTTGAATTGCCTCTACTTTATCAATTTCTTTATCTGGATATGATTTCCGGACCTGTTTTTGCCGACAAGTTACTGGGCTAATTCTGGGTGGCCAAATAGCAGGTCTAGAGTAAACCATACAGCTGTTGCATCCGTCGGTCTTAGACAGCTTCGACCTCTGTGCCTCACCTTTCTTCCTTCTCTCTCCTCAAGCATTGGGAAGATGGCTGCTGCCGTGTCTTCATGCCGCTCTCTCCAGTGTCCCTTGACCGGCAAGGTGACAGTGTTCTCCATGATTTTCCTGAGAGCCTCCTAGGGTGCACGCACGCACGCCATCCGTGTCTTTATCCACGTCATGGCAGGAAACTCGGGGGCGTCCGCTCTGAGTGACGTCATCACATCCTGGTATTTAGCCTGCCCTTCGTTTGCTAACAAACTGAGGGGGTCATTTATCAAAATGCGGTAAGTACCGCTTGCGATAGCAAAAGGGGTGTGTTTTATGCTAATATAGTATTTATTACAATTTGTGATAGTTACCTGTGCGAAGCGCTAAGTTAGTGCACATTGCAATACCATTTCAGATTCTGTGATAAGTGCCAAACCTGATGTATTTCCTGCATTCAACCACTGGGGGACCAGTTTTGCAATGATCCCAAGAGAGAGAGAGAGAGAGAGAGAGAGAGAGAGAGAGAGAGAGAGAGAGAGAGAGAGAGAGAGAGAGAGAGAGAGAGAGAGAGAGAGAGAGAGAGACTGGCCATAAGAATTTGGCCTATAGGCAGGTATTTGTATCCCTAGCGTAGGCCCACCTAGTAACTCGAGGTGGGGATTAGGTAAGTGTGTAGGAGGTTAGGGGCCACTTTGACATGCTATGTGACACCTACGAACAGAACAGTGGTCTCTTGTGAAGATTTGATGGCCTTCGGACTGAGAAAACTCACTCCAAGATGGGATTTGGGCAAGGTTCTCTCAACCTAGCTTGATGGACTCTCTACCTGGGTAACATCAAGCTAGGTTGAGAGAACCTTGCCCAAATCTCATCTTGGAGTGAGTTTCCTCACTCCGAAGGCCAGCTAATCTTCACAAGAGACCACTGTTCTGTTCATAGGTGTCACGTAGCATGTCAAAGTGGCCCCTAACCCCCTACACACTTACCTAATCCCCACCTCGAGTTACTCAGTGGGCCTACCCTAGGGATACAAATACCTGCCTATAGGCCATGCTATTATGGCTAGGCTCACTCTCTCTCTCTCTCTCTCTCTCTCTCTCTCTCTCTCTCTCTCTCCCCCAGGGCTCTGGAGCTTCAAATTGTCTGAAATATGCCTTACAGGACACATCACAAACAGCAATGAAACCTCACCACATGGTCAGAGCAGCTAACACAATCTAAAGAGGTGTTGTTAAAATCAGCATTATAGCTGTGCATTAGCTCTTCGCAGGCAGGCTAACCCAGCCCACACTCCACCTATTTTTGGAATTTGCATCGCACCATACGATATGGTGCGATCGCATGCAGTAAACACATTTTTCCATGCGTTACGGGCTTATCACATGCGTTAAAGGCCTATCGCATGCAAAAACAGGGCTTTTCGCATGCGATAAGCCCTTAACGCATGCGAAAACGCCTTACCGCATTTTGATAAATGACCCTCTGAGTTAGCAAGGATTGGACTGCCTCCGGTCTAAGATGCTCTGCCGCTTCCCAGCTGCCACAGGAAGCTCTCTCTTCCCTTCGGGGTAATTCTTCACTAACTTGGGTACCTGCTCCTCGGGGGCCCTTCTGCTCTATTTCAGGTACCTATCTTAGAATACCGAGTACTCGCTCCTCGAGGTCCTGCTCTCCCTAATCTGGTGCCTGCCACTGAACAACGTCTGCCTGCCAGGACCGTCAACTACAGCTTCTGCTTCAGTGAGTACTAACCCTTTCAGTCTGTCTCACCTTCAGCGCTCGGTGTCTACATCCGGGACCTGTCCCTGCTACGCCGCACTGCCCATCATCTACTCGAGTGTGAGACTGGTCTCCTCTGCTGAGGACTCCTGGACTACTTCACTGGGCTACCTTCACTGCTGCCTGCTACCCGAGCAGTACCATCGAGCTGTACAATAAATATTACTTCTCTGTGTCTGCGTGCATAGAGTCTAGCCTAGTACTGCGGTTCCTCACGGGGCTCCTCCCCGTGGGAGTGGCCATCACCGCAGTGCCCAAGAATCCACTCCAACACTTCATAACCATAACAGCAGCCCTCATTGTGGACAATTAAAAAGTATATTATAAAGACATCCATGGACCAGTGCCTCCCTTCTTCTGACTCTGTTGCAAAATGCCCATCTGGTTTGAGATGGGCATTACGTTTCCTCCCTGCCATCATAAAAAAAATAGAACTCTAAATGCTTCACTCCTTCTCTTTGTCATGCTGTTCAAAAAACAGTAACATTTTGGCTGGGGATCATCCCCTTCCTTGATGCTGTCCAGAAAAGAAAATGTTAAATACTTGGCCTCTCAGAAATACAGCCAAAGCTATCTGCAGTACCTATGTAAACTCTCTCTGTTGTGCAGTATCTTTGAGGGATCTTTGAGGACAATGTAAGACCCAATAAATAAATATTCACAAATATTCATAATGATTTTATTTTCCATATGTGTTTTGCAAACACTTTTCAATATAAATTTAATTATTTCACACCACAGAAACTGGCTGAAAAACCCTGCATTTTTTGCCAACGTTTTTTTTTAAGTTAATGTTTTAATGTTATTGCTCCATAATGTGCATAACAGAACTGTTGATCTTATTACTGCTATTTAGATGGAATTTAGGCTCTTAGATTTCCATTGACTGCATAAAGTACTGAAAATAATACAGACTATGCAATGTTTGAATCAGGTAGAAAATAAACAATTTTTAGAGTGTTAGGAGTTTCCAAAACCATCATATTGATTTGCCTATGGAAAACTGCTTAAAGGTTATTTTAAATAAGTCTTGCTGTGGAAGTCCAACATGTAATCAACATGCAGAGCAACACAAAATCCTAGACACCTTTTGGCACAATGTATGCTTTACTATAGCAACTGTAATGGAAATTTTCTCTGCTACCCAATTTTAATTAGGCATTAGAACAGTTTTAATATTTGTTGGTTTGATGGTATGTTGTGATAAACCACATGACCTTCAGGGTTCTCATTTACCATATAGCCAATTTCAAATCTCACCCATGAGAGAAATCTTATTCCTATGAGTAGAGAGAGACAAAGAGCTTCCGCAGCTAATTTGTCAGTGTGCTGAGCCTGTAAAGTCTCACTCATTTCAGCAAATAAACCTCCTTACAAAAAATAGCATAGTAAGATTCAGTACATTAAGCTGAAGTAACTCCAGCTTCTTCTATCTTTTTGGCATACTGGTAGTGGAAGTAAGGCAACAGCAAACTCATAAAGCCTGCTGTTTGTCTCTTTCATTAATTATTGTCTCATCTTTAAGTTATTCATTCCCTTATCTAATTTTCATACATACTACAAAGCAAAACAATGTTTATATAAACCATTTTTGTATGTGTATTGAGCAGAATACATTCATGAATTTAATGGTTTGGAAGCATGTATCTTGATACAGAAAAATGTAAACCGTTTCATGCTCGAGATCGACATATTTTGTACTTTTACTAAATGAACATTGCTGAGGTTTCAGGAGTGAATGTTTGTTCTAAAATTACCCTGAAATATCATGAATTTTTAATAAATAATAATAATAATGTCTTGCTATTGTTAAGATAGCACCAGGATAATAAAAGATAGCTGCTATGGGCCTGCTCCAAATTGCTTACAATACACAGAGCTGCAAAATGTCCCAGAACAAGAAGGGAGACATTTGATCAGACCTAGTTGTTTTTCTTTAACTTAGTATACATCCTAATGTATAGTAGGTTCAGTGGAATATCGATCCTCTCCCTTCCATTTCAAAAATAATTTTCGGGACAGGTCAGCTGCAACCTGCGGGATGAATGCCAAGAACTAAATCAGATTTCAGTCAACTCAGTCATCCCTGATAAAAACTCCATCAGTGCATGATGTGCTACCAATTTATTATCAAGGTGATCTCACTAATTCTGTTTCAATGGAGTGCTCTTACTTTACATAAAATTGTTTAACAAGAGGATCCTGGAATCTCCCAGGAGCCATATCTAGAGCAACACTGATACAGAGTCAATGGATATGTGGTACATGGTGAGGGTTCCATTTTACTTTTTTATTAATCTTTGGTTTGGTTTTTTTTGTTTTGGGTGGGGCAGTTTCCTTCTGGTCTTTTAAGGATTTTAAGCCTCACTGTGGTTGCAATGCCATGAAACTTCACTTATAATTACCCAGGATTTTTTTCCCATGCTTATCTATCCCCCCCCCCCCTTCCCTGCTTCCATCTATTGCAACCAATGCAGTGACAATCCTTTCTTCAGGGTCCATGTTATATGGCTTTCTCCAGAATTCAGTGCATGTGTATTCTATGTCTGAACATTAGGTAATCTTGCACAATGGTTTGCACTCCCATCTTAGTAAGTAAGACACACACTGTATCAAGTGCAACAAGTACAAAATGCCTTCTCTGTATTAAATACTGAAGAAGTTCTTGAGAAAAAGATTGAAATGTTATCTGAAAAGAGAGAAGAAACCCAATGCATACAGAAATTCCAGATCAGAAACCAAAGAAAAAAGCTCACTGTGATGGATGACTCTGCCATCAGAGGCACTAACCCTTTCCTTTGCACAAATGCAAAGGGAAAAGTGGATAACAAAACTCAACTAAAGAGGTCACAAAAGGAGTCCAGGAACAGCAGTAACCTGTACGAAGAAAGCTGGAAAGCTATGAGCACAAATGCTCATAGTTTGGGCAATAAAATCCCAGATCTGCAAGCCCTAATGGTGGAGGCGGACTTGGACGTTGTTGCTGTCACGGAAACGTGGTTTACGGAATCTCATGACTGGGATACGGCAATACCAGGCTATAACTTGTTAAGGAAAGACAGAGAGGATAGGAAAGGGGGAGGAGTGGCTCTTTATGTCAGAAACAATATCCAAGCATTGGAGCTGCAAGGAAGATGGGGCAATGAAGAAGCATTATGGGCCAACCTAAAAAAAGATGGGACATCCATTTTTATTGGAGTGGTTTACAGGCCTCCAAACCAAAAAGAAGAGCTGGACAGAGATCTGGTTGAAGACATCCAAAAGATGGGAAAGAAGGGAGAAGTGGTGATCGTTGGAGACTTTAATATGCCAGATGTAGACTGGAGAATCCCATCTGCAGAATCTAATAATAATAGAGAAATAGTGGATGCCTTGCAAGTAGCTTTGTTCAAATGGTTATGGAACCCATGAGAGAAGGAGCTATATTTGACTTAGTGCTCACTAATAGAGATAATGTCTCTGATGTCCAGGTGGGCGCCCACCTCAGCACCAGTGATCATCAAACGGTATGGTTTAATATCACAAAAAAGATACAGAAAAGAAGCACAAAAACCCGAGTTTTGCAGTTCAAAAACACAGACTTTGATGAAATGGGGAAGTACCTGGAGGAAGAACTAAAAGGCTGGGAGAATGAGAGAGAGATGTGGATCAACAGCGGACCAATCTAAAAGGAGCAATTGCCAAGGCAACTAATCTATATGTTAGAAAAGTAAAGAAAAGCAAAAGAAAAATGAAACCTATGCGAACGCGGCCCCTCCCTCCTTCAGACGCAGCAATCAAGCTGCTGGAGGCCTTCACCACAACACTCATGCCACTCACATTCAAAAAGTGGCTATCAGCCGCTGAAGCATTTCTTTTTAAACTGTGGCTACACTTCTCTCCAACAGGGTTCCTTCCACCCACAGAATATAGGCCATTCTTAGCTTTGAAAACAGGTATTTATTATTTTATATTTTTTATTTCACCTATCTACATATACATTGGAATTTACTTCCAATTTCTCCCAGGTTTCAGCCTTTCTGGATCTACAAGCCCATCCGACTCTTACTGATGCCGACAAGGATAAATTAGATGCTTTGTTCACTCTGCTAAAGATGCAACAGACTTAAAGCTCTTTTCCATGAGAAAAGGCTTCAGGTCCTGATGGACTAACTTCGAAGTTTTATTCTGATACTCAGGATATATTGCTTCCTCATATGCATTCTTACTTTTCTGATATATTAATGTTTGAATTATGTGATAAAGCATTCACTGAAGCTCGAATAGTAGTACTCCCTAAACTAGACAGGGACCCTCTGCTATCTTACAATTACAGACCTATATCCCTGCTTAATTCCAACTATAAACTACTAAAATACTGACATGTCAATTAAGCATGGTGATTGGAGGATTACTTCACTCAGATCAAACTGGCTTTCTGAAAGGCCATAACATTACTCAGAATGCTAGAATATTACATACTGTTTCTTACATATATTTCTTACATACCATTTCTTATTACTAAATTATACAATTCTCTGATTAATGCCCTTTCCCTAAATGCTGAAAAATGTGTTCCATCAGGTGGAATGGCCCAAATGTTTCAAATTCTTTGATGGTTTGGCATAGTTGAATGCTTTATACATGTGATTGGGTTTTTTTTTAATGAATCTACACAAGCTAGGGTCTTTCTAAATGGTCTTACATCCACTTCTTTTCTACTGGGAAGAGCTAACCACAAGGGTGCCCACACTCTCTTCTTTAATCTTTCTCTGGAACCTTTTCTTATTGTTATACATTCCCATCCTCTAATTTCTGGTGTTTCTAATTGTGGTGTAGAATGTAAGCTCTCTGCTTATGGGATAATGTTCTACTCTATCTTTCTAACCCTGAAGTGTCTTTTCCTGATCTCTTATTTCTCATTTCCATATTTTCCACCTTTTCAGGATACAAGGTTAATTGGCAAAAAACCAAAGCTATGCCTTTGAATGTACATAGTGTTCAAGTTAATTTACAAGATTACCATATTCAATTTTCCAACTCCGGGTTGAAATATGGTTTAACAAATGTAGCCCCAGTGGACTCCTTATATCTTACTTGGTGGGGTAGAATAGATTTTGTTAAGAAAGTCCTTTATGTATATATAAGCAAATCAATAGCATTTTATTATCTTTCTTATTGAAAAATAAACCTCCTAAAATCAAGTTGATGAAACTAAAAGCCTCTAAAGAACAGGATGGGCTAAACTTCCCATCCCAGACTTTTATAATTATCACTAATTTTTTATACTGCAACAAACTCAATACTGGTTTCTTATAGCTTACATATTACAGAATACCCTACTTGGCTTGCAATAGAGAGGGGTTTAATATATCCTTTGCCCTTACTGTTATTGC
Source organism: Rhinatrema bivittatum (assembly GCF_901001135.1). Classification (NCBI taxonomy): domain Eukaryota; kingdom Metazoa; phylum Chordata; class Amphibia; order Gymnophiona; family Rhinatrematidae; genus Rhinatrema; species Rhinatrema bivittatum. The sequence continues at coordinate 326,281,628 of NC_042615.1, read as the reverse complement.
CATTGACATCTAATACAAGCAAGATTACTTCATTTAGGGGCAGATTTTCAAAGGGGTATGCGCGTAAGATACGTGCGTAACCCCCAAAAACTGGCCCCAAGTTCCCCCTGCATGTGTCGGGGGCGTGTTGAGGGATATATCGTGGTGGCACGTCGGGCGGGGCCACGGGCATGGTTCCGGCCTGGGGGGCATTTCTGCATTTTGGGGGCGTGGTCGAGGCCTCCGAAACTGATCCTGGGCCGGGGAATTGCGCAGCCGGTGCGCGCAAGTTATGCCTGCCTCAGGCAGGCGTACCTCTTTAAACAAAGGTGGGGGGTTTAGATAGGGCTGGGTTAGGGAGGGGAAGGGAGGGGAAGGTGCGGTGGGGTAGGCTGCCGATTTTACACAGCCGACCCCGGATTTGAAAGGATACGCGTGGCGTACTCTTGTTCGCGCCTGGTGTGCGAATAAAAGTGCGTGCGGGCGTACTTTATTAAAATCTACCCCTTATTGTTTCCACTTTAAGACTTTTATCTACTTTAGATGGTATTCTTCCTAATGATCTTCCCAATTGGTCAAGATCCATTCTTACTTCCTTATGATTTAATCCAAATATACTTGCAGACAAGCTCGTTTTAATTGGAAAATCTCACAATCGTGTGGGATTTGGTTCATACATCAAGTAAATGGCAAGACATTTTTAAATGGTTGTAAGCTGTTTTCCTTTAAGAGTTGAGATTCTAATATTTGCTCCCTTCCACTCAAAGATTTTTATAGTTCCTATTACATAACATGTTGCAATCTCAAGGTTTCCTTTCCTCTGCATTCCAAGCAGATTTCTGAGTTTCCATTTCATATCATAATGTTGCGCTCGCCGCCCGCAGCAGCCCCGCGGTGCAGCCCTCTCACCATTTCAAACAGACTCCAGGACCTAGTGCTCCATCATTTGCCGCAGCAGGCCGCTGGCTCTGACCTCGGGCTCCTGCCAACGCCTCCAGCTCTGCTTGTCCACCTGGGACCTCCAGCCAGGAAGCTTCCCTCTGGCAGGCCTCTCCGCAGGGTTTGTGGAGAGATGCCGCCGGCAGCCCCACACTCTTCCCTAGGTGTGCGCGCGCAGATTCGTGAGAGATTTAAAGAGCCCGCGGAGGGAACCTGGCTGCGGACCCGGATGCTGACTTCCTTCTTTCCCACAAAGAAGAAGCCTGTGCCGGCTGGAGACTTTGATGGTCTAATGAATCCTTTCTGTAAATTCTCCTCAATGTACTTGGACAGAGCCTTATTCTCTATTTCAGAGAGTGGATAGACACGTCCTTTAGGAAGTTTACTGTTTGGTTTCAGCCTTATGGCACAGTCGTAAGATCTATGTGGAGGAAGAATGTCAGCTGCTTCTTTGGAGAACACATCACAGAGTGATGTGTATTGAGGCGGTAGTCCTGACATCATTGGAGTTATAGGCATGCAGAGGACAGGAGAAACCTCCTTAAAGCAATTGCCATGACAACCTGGGCCCCAGCGGGAGAGTTCCAAGGTGGCCCAGTCAAATTGAGGCTCATGCAATTGCAACAAAGGTAACCCCAGAACAATAGGGTGCATAGCCTTCTCTAACACAAAGAAGGGAAATGACTCAGTATGGAGGGCTCCGGTGCGGAGGGTTACCAGTTCAGTGTGACAGGTCACGTCACCCGGCAAAGGCTCTCCATGGATAATAAGAGCAGTGGAACCTTCAAAGTGACGAGGGAGGATCCTCAAATGTTCCACTAGGCGTCGAAGTATAAAGTTGCCTCCTGCCCCTGAATCCACCAGGGCAAGAGTTTGAAATTCGGAAGGTCCTCAGATCAGGGAGACTGGGAGAGAGCGCGGAGGAGAGAGCGTAGTAAGGCCTAAGAACAGTCCTCCCGCAGGACTTAGGCCCGTCCGTTTTCCAGATGATTTGGGCACGTTGGGACATTGTGACCAACTTGTCCACAGTAAATACACAGGCCATGCCTTTTCCGAAGTCTTCTCTCTTTTGAAGTCAGATGACTGTGACCAAGTTGCATCGGTTCCTCTCCACTGGCGACAGGTATTGCTGGAACCATCTGAAGTGCAGGTTTAGCATGAACCTCCTTCTGAACCGGTCCTTTACTAGGCTTGAATTCTTTCACCTTATCACGAAGCCGGTGGTCAATTCTAGTAGCCAAAGCCACTAGTTCATCCAGCGAGTCAGGTGTCACACGAGTGGCTAGCTCATTTTTCAAGCGAGTATCCAGACCTCTGAGGAATAGGGTTTTCAGACATTTGGAATCCCAGCATAATTCTGTAGCAAGAGTCTTGAACTCTATTGAAAAATCAGCCAGTGGTCAGTTGCCTTGCTTCAGGTCCACCAGAGTAGAACCAGCAATAGTCACTCAAGCAGGATCATCAAAAACGGATTTAAACAAATCCAAAAATCCATCAATATCTTGCAGAATTGGATCCTTCCGTTCCCAATGTGTTTAGGCCCAAGACAAGGCCCTTCTATCAAGATAAGATAGAATATAAGTAGTCTTGGTGTAGGCTGTGGGGAAGTGAGAAGTGCTGTAATGCAAAATGCATGCAGCACTGATTTAGGAAACCTCTAGTTCTTTGAATCTCTCCAGAAAAATGAACTGGAGCAGCCAGAGGTACTGTAGTCTTTATAATTACTTCAGGTAACTGACCTTCATTACTGGAAGTAGCGATTTGATTCTTCTGTGTGTGCAGCTGATGGAACGCAAGCAGGCCTCTCCGCGGGGAGCTGAGGCAGACAGAGAGGTATATAGATGAGACCTTCAGAGACATAGTAGCCAAGTCCCAACCAGACTGACAGCCCTGGTGCACGAGGAGAGCATCAACCTTGTGTAGCAGGAAAGGATCCTGTAGCAAGGACCTGCTCTCCAGGTGATGCACTATCCCTTCGTAGCAAGGATATCTCCCCAAGGCCTACCACCCAGGAGGGAAGGGTTAGGTCGGCCGTCATAGTTGGTGATTCGATTATTAGGAATATTTTATTTAATATATATTTCTATACCGGACTTCACGAATGGAATTCACATCAGGCCGGTTTACATGGAACTTAGGGGATTAACAAGTGTAACCAAACAAGAAGGCTGAAACAAGCAAAGTTACATATAACAAGGGCATTGAATTTGGGGGATAAAATAGCCAGGAAGAAGGTAGAGCGGAATTAGTAACATATAAATAATATAAGACGGGTTATGAGATTAGTAATTATCTTATTCCTTGGGCTGAGTCCGAAGTGGCATTTTGACTAGGGGAAGGCTTGGAGGACAAGCCACGTCTTCAGTTTTCTTCGAAAGGTATGAAGGCAAGGTTCCAGTCTTAGGTCAGTCGGTAGTCTGTTCCAGAGGACAGGGCCTGCTGTGGAGAAGGAACGGTCTTTGGTGGATTTTAGACGGGTGTATTTAGTAGGTGGGACTTGAAGGGTTCCTTTATATGCTTCTCTGATGGGTCTTTCGGAAGAGCGGTGTTTGAGAGGGGTCTGAAGGTCTAGTGTGAGCTGTTTGTGGATGAATTTGTGGATTATAGTGAGAGCTTTATGTAGAATTCTATATTTTATTGGCAGCCAATGTAGGTTTCGGAGGATGGGCGTAATGTAAGCACGGCGGTTGGTATTGGTTAGGATTCTGGCTACTCCGTTCTGGAGCATTTGTATAGGTTTTGTGGCTGAAATGGGGAGCCCCAGGAGTAAGGCATTGCAGTAGTCAGTTTTCGAGAATAACGTGGATTGAAGGATGGTTCTGAAGTCCTGAAAGTGGAAAAGGGGTTTGATTCTTTTTAGAACTTGAAGCTTATAGAAACAGTCCTTGGTGATATTTGATATTATTACAGCCCTGAGTATATAATATTTATATATTTGAAATAATCCAATCCCTGAGTACATGTTTTACTATAATCCTGAATTAAGACTAGATACTATTTATCTCTGAGTTAGCCATGTCTCTGGCTCTTCCTCATCCCAGTTCATGTACCCCTCTTTTATTGTAACTTTTGTTCACTTGTTCTCTCTTCGCCTATTGTTCATGTTGATGTTAATTTTTCACCATTGTTTCTTGTAAACCGATATGATATGATTGGTATCATGAATGTCGGTATAAAAAAAGCCGTAAATAAATCAATACATAAATATTATTAATTGATTTCTTTAAATTCAGATGATTGTCTAGTATAACTCCTAAATCTCTTGTTTGAGAAATCTGTGGGTCCAGAGCTGTAATGTCGGTGTTGGTCGAGTGTTCAGGGGAGATAAGAAGGATTTCCGACTTGGATGCGTTTAGAACCAGGTTCAGGCTAGAGAGGAGGCTTTTTATGGACTTCAGGCAATTTTCCCAGTAGTCAAGCGTTTTTGGCAGAGAATCTTTTATGGGGATCAATATCTGAACATCATCTGCATAGAGGTAGTGTGTTAATTTTAGGTTTGTGAGCAGATGGCAGAGGGGCAGTAAGTAGATATTGAAGAGGGTCGGGGATAAAGAAGAGCCTTGTGGGACGCCTAGCGTTGATTTATAACTTGGTGATTCTCTGTTGTTGACTCTAACCTTGTAGCTTCTATTTTTGAGGAAAGAGTTGAATCATCTGAGGGCGAGTCCAGCGATTCCAATGTCTGATAGACAGTTTAGAAGAATGGCATGGTTTACCTTATCGAAAGCCGCTGAGATATCTAGGAGGACCAGTAAGTATGAAAGCCCTTTGTCAAGACCCAGGAGGATGTGGTCTGATAGGGAGATGAGAAGGGTTTCTGTACTGGAGGATTTCCGGAAACCGTACTGTGAGGGGTATAGTATTTCATGTTCCTCAAGGTAGTCAGAGAGTTGTGTGTTCACAATTTTCTCTGTGAGCTTCGCTAGAAACGGAAGGTTGGATATGGGTCTGTAATTGGAGAGTTCTTTTGTATCCAGGTTGGGTTTCTTCAAGAGGGGTTTGAGAGATGCAGTTTTTAGCTCATCTGGGTAGTTTCCTTGGGCTAGGGAACAGTTAAGAAGTTAGTCAGTGCTCTAGAGATGGTGCTGGGGATGAGGAGCAGAAGTTTAGTAGGGATGTGGTCCGTCGGATGGCTGGATGGTTTCATTTTTTTGAGGGTTGATTCTATCTCCAGGGTGGTTGTAGGTTCGAAGGAGTCGAGGGTGGCTCTAAGGTGATGGGTGGGATTGGAGTCTAGGGCTGGGGGCATTGGGTTAGTGGGAAGAAGTGCCAGTGTGTTTGTGATTTTATCCTGGAAGAAGCGTGCTAGGAATGTAGACAGCTGGGTGGCTGGTGGGCATGAGGATCGCCTGGTAACAAGTCTACCTAGTGCGAAGGTGGTGGACCTCGCGTGTAACCTAGATAGGATTTTAGACAGTGCTGGGGAGGAGCTAGCTATCGTGGTACATGTGGGCACCAATGGCATAGGAAAAAGTGGGAGGGAGGTTCTGGAAGCCAAATTTAGACTCTTAGGTAGAAAACTTAAATCCAGAACCTCCAGGGTAGTATTCTCTGAAATGCTCCCTGTTCCACGCGCAGGTCACCAGAGGCAGGCAGAGCTCCGGAGTCTCAATGAGTGGATGAGACGATGGTGCAAGGAAGAGGGATTCAGTTTTATTAGGAACTGGGGAACCTTTTGGGGAAGGGGGAGTGTCTTCCGAAGGGATGGGCTCCACCTTAACCAGGGTGGAACCAGACTGCTGGCGCTAACCTTTAAAAAGGAGATAGAACAGCTTTTAAACTAGAACAAAGGGGAAAGCCGACAGTTGCTCAGCAGTACATGGTTCGGAGAGAGGTATCTTCAAAGGATACTAATGATGCATTAGAATTAGGGCATCCCGACAGTGAGGTTCCAATAATAAGAAAAGTAGTCCAAGTGCCTGTAACTAAAAACTCACCTGAGCTAAAAAAAAATCCTAACTTATTCTTATCAATTAAAAAGCAGAATGAAAATACAAACAAAAAACAAACTTTGAAATGTTTGTATGATAATGCCAGAAGTCTAAGAAGTAAGATGGGAGAATTAGAATGTATAGCAGTGAATGATGACATAGACTAAATTGGCATCTCAGAGACATGGTGGAAGGAGGACAACCAATGGGACAGTGCTATACCGGGGTACAAATTATATCACAATGATAGAGAGGAGCACCCGGGAGGCGGTGTGACGCTTTATGTCCGGGATGGCATAGAGTCCAACAGGATAAACATCCTGCATGAGACTAAATGCACAATTGAATCTTTATGGGTAGAAATCCCTTGTGTGTCGGGGAAGACTATAGTGATAGGATATACTACTGTCCACCTGGTCAAGATGGTGAGACTGACAGTGAAATGCTAAGAGAAATTACGGAAGCTAACCAAATTGGTAGTGCGGTAATAATAGGAGACTTCAATTACCCCAATATTGACTGGGTAAATGTATCAACGGGACACGCTACAGAGATAAAGTTCCTGGATGGAATAAATGATAGCCTTATGGATCAATTGGTTCAGGAACCAATGAGAGAAGGAGCAATTTTAGACCTAATTCTCAGTGGAGCACAGGATTTGGTGAGAAAGGTAACGGTGGTGGGGCCGCTTGGCAATAGTGATCATAATATGATCAAATTTGAATTAATGACTGGAAGGGGGACAGTAAGCAAATCCACGGCTTTTGTGCTAAACTTTCAAAAGGGAAACTTTGATAAAATGAGAAAAATAGTTAGAAAAAAACTGAAAGGAGCAGCTACAAAAGTAAAAAGTGTGCAAGAGGTGTGGTCATTGTTAAAAAATACCATCCTAGAAGCACAATCCAGATGTATTCCACACATTAAGAAAGGTGGAAAGCAGACAAAATGATTACCAGCATGGTTAAAAGGGGAGGTGAAAGAAGCTATTTTAGCCAAAAGATCTTCATTCAAAAATTGGAAGAAGGATCCAACAGAAGAAAATAGGATAATGCATAAACATTGGCAAGTTCAATGTAAGACATTGATAAGACAGGCTAGGAGAGAATTTGAAAAGAAGTTGGCTGTAGAGGCAAAAACTCACAGTAAAAACTTTTTAAAATATATCTGAAGCAGAAAGCCTGTGAGGGAGTCAGTTGGACTGTTAGATGATCGAGGGGTTAAAGGGGCACAGAGAAGATAAGGCCATAGCAGAAAGATTAAATGATTTCTTTTCTTCAGTGTTTATTGAAGAGGTTCTTGGGGAGGTACCCGTACTGGAGAAAGTTTTCATGGGTAATGATTCAGATGGACTGAACCAAATCACGGTGAACCTAGAAAATGTGGTAGACCTGTTGATAAACTGAAGAGTAGTAAATCACCTGGCTCAGATGATATACACCCCAGAGTTCTGAAGGAACTAAATTTCAGACCTATTAGTAAAAATTTGTAACCTATCATTAAAATCATCCATTGTACCTGAAGACTGGAGGATAGCTAATGTAACCCCCATATTTAAAAAGGGCTCCAGGGGAGATCCGGGAAATTACAGACCAGTTAGCCTGACTTCAGTGCCAGGAAAAATAGTGGAAAGTGTTCTAAACATCAAAATCACAGAACATATAGAAAGAAATGGTTTAATGGAACAAAGTCAGCATGGCTTTACCCAAGGCAAGTCTTGCCTCACAAATCTGCTTCACTTTTTTGAAGGAGTTAATAAAGACGTGGATAAAGGTGAACCGGTAAATGTAGTGTACTTGGATTTTCAGAAGGTATTTGACAAAGTTCCTCATGAGAGGCTTCTAGGAAAAGTAAAAAGTCATGGGGTAGGTGGCAATGTCCTTTCATGGATTACAAACTGGCTAAAAGGCAAGAAACAGAGAGTAGGATTAAATGGACAATTTTCTCAGTGGAAGGGAGTGGGCAGTGGAGTGCCTCATGGATCTGTACTGGGACCCTTACTTTTCAATATATTTATAAATGATCTGGAAAGAAATACAACGAGTGAGGTAATCAAATTTGCAGATGATACAAAATTGTTCAGAGTAGTTAAATCACAAGCAGATTGTGATAAACTGCAGGAAGACCTTGTGAGGCTGGAAAATTGGGCATCTAAATGGCAGATGAAATTTAATGTGGACAAGTGCAAGGTGATGGATATAGGGAAAAATAACCCATGCTATAGTTACACAATGTTAGGTTCCATATTAGGTGCTACTTCCCAAGAAAGAGATCTAGGAGTCATAGTGGATAACACATTGAAATTGTCGGTTCAGTGTGCTGCGGCAGTCAAAAAAGCAAGCAGAATGTTGGGAACTATTAGAAAGGGAATGGTGAATATAACAGAAAATGTCATAATGCCTCTGTATCGCTCCATGGTGAGACCGCACCTTGAATATTGTGTACAATTCTGGTCGCCGCATCTCAAAAAAGATATAATTACGATGGAGAAGGTACAGAGAAGGGCTACCAAAATGATAAAGGGAATGGAACAGCTCCTCTATGAGGAAAGACTAAAGAGGTTAGGACTTTTCAGCTTGGAGAAGAGATGGCTGAGGGGGGATATGATAGAGGTGTTTAAAATAATGAGAGATCTAGAACGGGTAGATGTGAATCATTTTTTTACTCTTTCGGATAATAGAAAGACTAGGCGGCACTCCATGAAGTTAGCATGTGGCTTATTTAAAACTAATCAGAGAAAGTTCTTGTTCACTCAACGTACAATGAAACTCTGGAATTTGTTGCCAGAGGATGTGGTTAGTGCAGTTAGTATAGCTGTGTTTAAAAAAGGATTGGATAAGTTCTTGGACGAGAAGTCCATTACCTGCTATTAATTAAGTTGACATATAATAACCACCGCTATTATTAGCAATGGTAACATGGAATAGACTTAGTTTTTGGGTACTTGCCAGGATCTTATGGTCTGGATTGGCCACTGTTGGAAACAGGATGCTGGGCTTGATGGACCCTTGGTCTGACCCAGTATGGCATATTCTTATGTTCCTATGCGTCTTGTTGTTCAGCAATGCACAGGGCCAGGCCCGGATTGGCCTGAAGGGCATTAAGCTGTGCCGGATCCATGGAGTTAGCAATCTGTTATAATTAGTGAGGTTTTGGTGGACCCTTGGACACTGTGGCAGCTGACCATGCCCACAGGGGAAGTCCTTTGAGGGGCCACTGGTCAGGCTCAGCTCTGGACACACAAACCCAGATATTTATTTAGACAGTTTGTGAAGCCACCAGAGGTGGCAGTAGTGAGTAGAAGATGTAGCCCGGCTGGGCTAGTATTCCCCAGGGCGCTGAGACAGCGATTCCTCCGGTAGCAGTGCTGTAGTGGAAAGAACTGAGAAATGAGTACAAAAGAACATTCACAGAGTCCCAAATATGGAGAAGCCCCGGGATAGGGAGAGCTGGCCCTCGAGGAGCGAGTACCAGATCCCTAGTAGCAGAGAGACTCATTGGGAAAGTACTCACACAGCGGTTCCATGTAGGCGATGGCACTGGCACTGGAAAGGAGGCAGGCCCTCAAGGAGCGAGTACCTGGTTCCCGGGGAAACAGCTCTGAGGAGTAGACTGATGGTGTCTGTAGTGAATTTTTCCAAGTAGAAGAGAAGATAGATGCAGGCAGCGGGTCAGGGAACATGGGCCCTCGAGGAGTGAATACTCCGTTGGCAGAAAGAGTCCAATGGAAGTTGGAAAGGCAGAGTAGCTGGGTACAGGGAGCAAATCCCATCCGTAAGAATTACCCTTGCTAACTCAACGACTAGCAATAAACTGTAGGCTTATATATCCAGGCAGCATGACGACATCACAGGGGGACGCCCCTGAGGAATGCGCCAATGAGGAAATAAGAATGAGGGCCACGTGGCATACGCGCCCTAAGGTACCTGTAGGACTTGGCGGGAGGCAGCGCCCAAGCCGGCCCGGGGACGCCGGAGAGGATGGCAGGTGGACGCCGTGGCAGCCAGGCGTCTGTGAAGAGCAGGAGGAGCCATAAGAAAGGAAAGTTAGGCAGAGTGAAGCCATCGGGAAGTGACGGTCGCAACACCTCCTTCCGCCTCTTCGACAGTTCAATTGCCCAATTGACCTTCTTCTGCAACCACGCCCCCTTTGTCTTTACCTGAGAGAAAGGCTATGACTGAATATATTCAGGAAACTCTGGCTAAAGGGTTTATCCGTCTATCTAAGTCACCCACTGGAGTGGGATTCTTCTTCGTAACCAAGAAGGACGGATCGCTCAGACTGTGCATCGATTACCACAGTCTAAATGCTATCACCCATAAGGATAAATATCCCTTTCCATTGATCTACGAGCTATTTGACCGTCTCCAAGGTGCTACCATCTTCACAAAGCTGGATGTATGTGGAGCGTACAACTTGGTGAGAATCCTCACTGATGATATCTGGAAACCGCCTTTAATACCATCTAATACCTAATAATTATTTATTATTTATAATAAATATAAATATATTTATAATATATTTATAATATATATATATATATATATATATATATATATATATTTATAATATAAATATATTTATAATAAATATAATATATTTTATAATTATTTATTATTAAATAATTATCTAATAATTATTTAATAATAAATCTAATACATTTAATACCATCTTTAATACAATCTAACGACCCCACTATCACCTCCTCAAAACTATCAGCCTTCAACCATGCATTGTATATAGCACTTAATTTGTATATTGTTTAACCGCTACTATTCTATCCTTTCTCTTCCTCCTTCTCCCAGTTCTGCTACCCCTGTTATATGTAACTGCACCTTCTGACACACAGTTCCAGTTTGATGTATATACTGCACCCCTGTTTTATGTAAACCAGCAAGATATGTTGTCATGATTTGCCGGAATATAAAAACTTAAATAAATAAATAAATAAAATACCAGAGACAGCCACTATGAATATTTAGTGATGCCTTTTGGCCTTTCCAATGTACCTACTGTATTCCAGCGGATGATGAATGACATTTTCAGAGACCTATTGTACACCAAAGTTGTGGTTTACCTGGCTGACATCCTTACTTTTTCTAAAGACCTCGACACCCACTGGGCTGATGTACGTATGGTACTCCAATGTCTCCGAGAAAACCACTTGTTCGCTAAACGGGACAAGTGTTTGAGAAATCCATTTTACCATTCCTTGGTTACATTATTTCACCTCGAGGCTTCTCCATCGACCCAGATAAATTGTGGGCAATCCGAGACTGGCCACAGCCTGTGGGACAAAGCGCTCCAACATTTCTTGGGATTCCTAAATTATTATTGTCACTTTATCCCGCATTATTCTTTTATGGCTGCTCCTCTGACGGCCCTGACATGGAAGGGCCAGAACACACGGAATTTGCCGCCCGAGGCTACAACTGCTTTCCATCTTCTAAAAGAAGCCTTCCAAAAGGGATCTTGTTTAAGGCACCCTAATCTGGCTCGTCTATTCTTAGTTGAGGTGGACACTTCCGCCATTGGAGCAGGGGCTGTCTTAAGTCAGCGCACCACTTCTGGTACCACAGTTCCTTGCTCTTTCTTTTCTCTGAAGTTTTCTTCAGCTGAGCAACATTATAGTATCGAGGACCGTGAACTGCTGGCCATTAAATTGGCTCTTGAAGAGTGGCGCCTGTGGCTTGAGGGCGCACAACACAAATTCACGGTGTTTACCGACCATAAAAACTTAGAACATCTCAGTCAAGCACAGCGCCTCAATGCCCGTCAAGCTCGATGGGTCATGTTCTTTTCCAGGTTTGATTTTGAGCTTCACTACCACCCAGCTGATAAGTACTTTTGGGCAGATGCCTTATCCCGGTCCTTCGAACCTGAAGACAACCCCGAAGAGCCATCTCACATCATTGACCCAGCTTGCATTGTCTTGTCCGCTACCCATCCAGTTCCCGCTGGGAAAACCATGGTACCCTGACAACTCTGGGTAAAGAGTCCTCCGCTGGGCACATGACTCCAGATTTGCTGGCCACCCAGGATGAGCGCGAACCATGGCACTGCTCCAGAGGTTTTTTTGGTCTCCGACTCCAAGGCATATGTTGAATCCTGCAATGTCGGGTGACCTTGGGGGCTTTTACAACCACTTCCAGCATACGAAGAACCATGGACTCACTTATCTACAGATTTCATCATGAATCTTACTCCTTCTAATAGTAATACAGTGAATTGGGTCACAATAGACTGTTTTTCAAAAATGGCCCATTTTGTACCTCTTCTGGGCCTACCATCTGCAACAGAGCTAGCACGACTGATTTTTCACCACATTTTTAGATTGCGTGGCTTACCAGTGGACATTGTTTCTGATCGAGGTCCTCAATTTGTCACCAGGTATTGGCACTCTCTTTGCCAAAAATTTGGTATTAACATCAGCCTCACGACTGCCTATCATCCCCAAGCCAAAGGGCAGGCTGAACGGATGAACCGCTCCATGAAGGCGTTCTTGCGGGCCTATATCAATGACTGACAAGATAACCGGTCGGACCTCCTGTCCTGCCTCAGCTACAGGAACATCTCCATTTGCTACAGTCGATGGGAAACAACCTCGACCACCATTACCCATACCTCTCTCCGTGCCATCTCCTGCCGCACAGGCTACTGCGGATACCCTTAAAACATTGTGGGAATAGACAATTCTCTGCCTGCGCCAGACCATTTCACGGGCCAAGAAAACTGCTGACAGATGCCGCCGCGCAGCACCTGAATTCCTTCCTGGCCAGAAAGTCTGGTTGAGTACCAAAAACATTAGACTCCGAATCCCTTCGCAGAGATTCACTCCAAGATTTATTGGACCATTTTTGATTATCTGACGCGTCGGACCTGTGACATACCAGTTCCGATTGCTTCCTTTCCTGGGTATACTTAATACCTTCCTTGTTTCATTGCTTAAGCTAGTTGTGTTGTCCTGGCCTACTCAGAAGGTCCCTGAACCACCAGCATTGGTGGCAGAAACTGACACGACGTATAAAGTTCATGAATTCTTAGACATATGCCGTAGAGGCCGACAATGGGAGTACCTCCTTTCTTGGGAGGGTTACTGACCCGAGGAGAATTTGTGGGAGCCTGCTTGTAACATCTTGGACAAGACCCTCCTCTTGAATTTCCACCGTGCCCATCCGAGCAAACCTCGACCTCCAGGAGGGGGGCGTAAAGGAGGGATACTGTTGTGCTCGCTGCCCACAGCGGCCCCATGGTGCGGTCCTCTCACCATTTCAAACACACTCCAGGACCTAGCGCTCTGTCGCTAACCACAGCAGGCCACCGGCTCTGACCTTCGGCTCCCGCCAACGCCTCCAGCTCTGCTTCTTCACCCGGGACCTCCAGCTAGGACACTTCCCTCCAGCAGGCCTCTCCGCTGGGTTCGCGGAGAGACGCCGCCGGCAGCGCTCCTCCCTAGGCACGCGCATTCGTGAGAGATTTAAAGGGCCTGCGACAGGAACCTGGCCACAGACCTGGATGCTGATGTCAGATCCTCCAGCATATAGGTACCCAGGTTTTGCTCTGAAGAGTTGTCTTTGCAACAGGTCTCCTCAGGTTTCTTGATCCAGGTTCTGAGCGCTCATTGCTTCTCTGCTTGTCCTGTTCATGTTCCTGTCGCTCCTAGTTCCTGTTTCCTGCCCTGTTGTTCGTCTTGTGTTTGATTGACTCCTTGGGCCTGAGCTCTGCTATGTCTGACTTTGCCTGTCTTCTCCAAGCCTGACCTCTGCTACGTCTGACTTCGCCTGCCTTCTCCAAGCCTGACCTCTGCTATACCTAACTTCGCCTGCCTTCTCCAAGCCTTGACCATTGCTACACCTGACCACGCCTGCCTTCTCCATGTCCTGACCATTGCATTGCCTGACCATGCCTGCCTTCTCCGTGCCTTGACCATTGCTACGTCTGACCATGCTTGCCTTCTCTGTGTCCTGACCACTGCTACGAACGACCATGTTAAAGACTTTCTTGTGTACAGAGTTCCACGTTACTTGCTACACCTTCCACTTGCCACGTTCCTATTTGAGCTTGAAAGTGAGGCCTCTGTCCCTTCCCTCTGGATGTGGACTAACAAGGCTTCGGCCTTCCTTTGCTCAGGCACCCTCAGTTACTCCTCAATCCTTGGTGCTTGAGTTCCTGTTCCTCATCCCGTCCAGGATAGAACTACACCACCTACTGGCTACTGTCTCTGGGCTGAACCACCTCCTATTCGTATCTAACTTTGAAGCCCGCCTAAGTCCTGCTGGCCCCGGCACCCAAAGGCTCAACCCGAGGGGAACGTGGGCTGGTATAGGTGAAGCTCCAGTGGCCTCTAGCTTCAGCCCACTCTGCCTGCTGATGGTGGGGACCCATAGGTCCTTGCCTACGGGTTGCGTCAACCCCACCTCAGCCCAAGGATCCACCTCCTATGCAACACATAATATAATGGATAGTAGTATCCCGGCCTCTGCATTTTACAAATTATTTAAAAATCATTCCTTTTCTCATAATATTGGTACTGAGAAGTGTGGGGAATCTGATTTACAAATTGTTCCTTTAGTTACTCATTGGGAGATATATCGGTGTTCAACAATTTGAATGTCTCCATCGTCTGTCACCCAATGTATTTTGTGACCTATAGGGCCCTTTGAACTCCATGGAAGTTGTTTAAGGCTCGTCTATCAAACTCCCAGCAATGGTGGCATGTAATGCAGATAGGGCGGCTTATATACTTTTTGATTGTCCACCAGATTGTATTGGGAGGAGATATGGAAGAAACTGTCTGAATTTCTTCCTTTAACTTAGCCTGTTTCTTATTGCACAATGATTTTGAAATTGTCTAATCCTAGTATGTATCTTTCTGTATCTCATAAGAAATTACTGGATCTCCTTCTTACCAAAGTGCTCAAACAAATTATGATAAATTGGAAAAACTTGTCATTATTAAATGTTCATTTTTGATGGAATACTGTCTGTTTATATTATAAATATGAGAACGTTCTCACTCTCAAATATCATAGAATTTATTCATGGATACACTTGTGGGGCCCAGTAGACTGCTTATTTGCTGATTCCTAAGTTTGTGCCATTTTACTTATCCGGTTGTTTTCTTTCTACTGTCTTCCTTGCTTTATAATGTTCTTCTTTATGAGTTCCCTATGGCTTCACTTATGATTTTTTGACATGTTGACAAGTGTGGAAGTGCATTGCTTCTATTTTCGCTTCATTTCTTATGTTATATCTTATAGTATATGCATTGTGATGTCTCCCTGGTTCTTTCTATTGTAAAACATATTTTTCAATAAAAATATTAAACTAAAAAAAAATAAAAAGCTTTCTCCCAGAGCTAAAAGTGAAGAGACTACTTACCATAAGGGAATCTGCAAGGTGAATTGCCCTATAGATTTCTACTGTCTGTCGCTGTTATTTGTTAGTTATAAGTCTCAGTGCTAACATGGTTGGGAGGATGGGATGGGGTGATGTGGGAGAAAGAGTTGGGGTAAAAAATGTAAAATTAGCCATAATATATTAATTGTCTTGTTTGGCATATACAAAAAAACAATGTAGGCTAGACTTTGCTGTATCATCTTTTTTTGAATTTCAATAAAGTTAAAACATAACATTTAAATAAAGTTTAAGCAAAGCAAAATTACTGGCCATATAGATACACATTGATTAATGGAGAAGAGTCAACATGGTTTTAGCAAAGGGAAGTCTTGCTTTACCAATCTTCTAGAATTTTTTGAAGTTTTAAATAAACAAGGTTATGACCATCGGTCGCAGACGGCTGCGACCGCGTCTACTTACGTCTTGTGCTGCCTTCACCCCTCTCCAGGCCTGCTCGTGGCGGGGGCTAGATTCTACCACCGCATACCTCAAGGTTCCGTTTGGCAGCCAGGATACCACCACCATCCACGCCGACTCTGGGCCTTCCTACGCGTGCGCACATGCCGCTGGGCCCTCCTTTGAAGACACTACAGCGGGGACCTCAGGGGCGTCCCCGACTGATGGCATCACTTAGTCAGGGATCTTAAGAACCACCTTCGTCCCTTGCTAGCTGACTTGGCAACGAGTTCCATCGCTTTTGTGCTTTCTCCTGTCTCCTCGGACCTGTGGTGGCTGTGTCTGATCTACCTTGGACTCTGGACCCTGGCTCAGGTACCCACTCCTCGGGGGCCTGCCTGCACTCCTTTCGGAGTCCTGGTCTCCTGGCTTCCCCTGCTACTCAGGCTATCCCTGCGCCTTCCAGGGGTCCTACCCGCTGACCTCCCTGCTCCTCTGAGTTGCCTCTGGAAACTGCCTCACTACTTTGGAGACTCATCTCCGTGCTTCCCCGCTCCTCGGGGCAGTGCCTACATTCTACATCAGAGACTGTATGTTCTTTCTTGCTCCTTGGGGCAAGTGCCTACGTTCCACACTGGTGACTGCCTGTGCTTCCCCGCTCCTCAGGGCATTGCCTTCATTTTACATCTGTGACTGTACTCACACCTCCCCACTTCTCGGGTTGGTGCCTCCATTCCTCTACCAAAGGTTTCACTGTGTGCAGCCCGACTCCTCGGGGTTGCTTACATCATTACCTGGAGACTCGACTCGGGTTTCATAGCATCAGTGCCTTCCTCACTAGGCAACTCCTCCCCTTGGGGCTGTCTCAGCAGCACACCTTCTGCACTTCCTGACTCGCGCTCCCCGCTCCTCGGGCCTGTCTAGCGCCGCTCTCAGAGGCTTCTGCTCAGGTACTGCTCTCCCTCCCAACCTGTATACTGTGTGGTCCCTCTGTACTGAGTCTCTTACCCCTTTCCTTGGACCTCCCAACAGACTTCCCTCCATGAGCTCCTGCTGTACCTGACCTAGCCTCCCGATGGTGAGAACCTGTGGGGTGGGTGCAGCTAGGAGGAGGCAGGATGTTGAATGATGTCTCACACATTGGGAGACATGCCCAGAGCCAGAGAGGTCTGCAGAGGGACTGGGAGTGCCTGAGGAGGCAGCGGGGGCGTGGGAGCGCAGGTGGCTGCCCACCGCCACCAGTGAGGATGGGCCAGGTCTGGAAGCTGAGCGCCGGAGGTGAGTAGGCCTGGTCACAGTACCCCTTTATGCCCCCCTCTTGGAAGCCTGGGTTTACCCCTGGATGGGCCCGATGAAACTGTAGGAAGAGTCCTTTGTTCAAGATGTTGCTTGCTGGCTCCAAGGAGTTCTCGGGTCCGTAGCTTTCCCATGAGAAAAGGTACTCCAAATGGTGGCCTCTTCTCCGGACATCAAGAACCTCACAAACTTGGTAGACTGTATCGGCCTCTGAAGTAACCTGGGAAGGTTCAGGAATCTTGCGTGAAGGCCAAAAGAGTACCAGTGGTTTAAGCAGAGAAACTTGGAACGCATTATGTATTCCCAAGGTCGGTGGTAGACGAAGCTGGTACGTGACTGGTCCAATGCATCGGGTGACCGGAAAGGGCCCAATGTATCTGGAAGCAAGCTTCTGTGAAGGGAGTTTAAGCTGAATGTAGCGGGTACTCAGCCAAACCTTTTGGCCCGGCTGGAACTCTGGAGCTGGTTGGCAACAAGCATCAGTGGAGTTTTTAGCTTGTGCAGAGGCCTGGCACAGACGGAGGTTGGTTTGAGTCCATAGGGCCTGGAGGGCATCTGCCATGTCGTGGGCCACGGGTGAGGGTATCAAGAGAGGAATCAGCAGAGGAACCCAGGATTGTCTGCCATACACAAGTGAAAAGGGAGAGAATCCAGTGGCTGCTGCAATGTGGGAGTTATGGGAGAATTCGGCCCAGGGAAGCAATTCCACCCAGTTGTCTTGTTGGTCATTAGAATAGACGTGGAGGAATCATTTGAGGGTGCAGTTCCTCCACTCAGCTTGGCCATTGGCTTGAGGGCTATACATGTTAGTCAAGCTGATGGTGATCCCAAATTCCTTACATAAGGAGCGCCAGTAACAGGCGACGAACTGAAGGCCTCTTTCAGAGGCTATGTCCATGGGCAGGCCGTGCAGGTGAAACACGTGCATGAAAAATAGGCGTGCTAGCTCAGGGCCTGATGGTAAGGCAGGCAAAGGAACAAAATGATCCATTTTGGAGAATCGGTCCACAATAACCCAGATGACCATATTTCCCTTTGATGCTGGAAGGTCCACCACAAAATCTGTGGACAAATGGGTCCAAGGCTCTTCGGTTGCTAGCAGAGGTTGGAGTAGTCCCCAAGGTTGACCCACTGGTGGCTTCTGTTGGGCGCAAGTTGGAGAGGAGTCCACATAGGCATGGGTATCAAAGGACATGGTGGGCCACCAGTAGTAGTTTGGAGGAGTGACAAGGTCCGGGCACGACCCGGATGGCCAGATAACTTAGAGTTGTGCGCCCAGCACAAGCCTTCTCTCGGAGCCAGCGAGGTACCACAGTCTTCCCACTTAGAACTGTCATGGTAGCAGACATACAGATACGAGCAGGATCTATGACGTGACATGGCTCGTCTTGGGTGTCTTGAGGCTCGAAGGAGCAGGATAAGGCATCTGCTCAGAGGTTCTTCTCCGCAGGATGGTAGCAGAGTTTGAAGTTGAATCGAGAAAAGAATAATGCCCAGTGGGCCTGGCGAGCATTGAGATGCTGGGCATGTCAGAGATGCTCAAGATTTTTATGGTCGGTGAAGATCGTAAACTTGAACTTGGTGCCCTCCAACCAGGGATGCCATACTTCGAGGGCGAGCTTGATAGAGAGCAATTCCCTATCCCCTATGCTGTAATTTTGCTCAGAAGGGGAGAACTTACAAGAGTAAAATGAGCATGGATGGAGGACCCCTTTGGTCAAGTGTTGACTCAGAACCACCCCAGCCCCTATGGCAGAGGCATCCACTTCCACAATAAAGGGGCGTTTTGGATCCAGATGGTGCAGACAAGGACCCGAGAGGAAACCATCCTTCAGGTTTTGGAAGGCAGTGAGGGGTTCAGGAGAGTAGTTTTTGGTATCGCTGCCTTTGCAGGTCATGGCCATGAGGGGTGGAACCAACAGGGAGTAATGCACTATGAAATGGTGATAGTAGGGGGTCTGGCTGGGAGCGGAAGGGACATCTAGCCGCCCTGATCTGAGACTTGGGATGTGAAAACGCCTGCTAATTTTCTTCTATAGCGAGCAGTGAGTAGCGGAATTCAGCAAATACCAACAGCTGAGCCCGAGTCTCAACGTCATCATCAGGTGACCGGGTCTACAAAACCCGAGATACACCGGTAGTCCAGTGGGGTCCAGCTGGAAATGTATTAATTAGAGATAATACTTCTTTACATACTGATGTAGAAAATCTAGAAAATTTGTTAAGAGTTAAACATTTAAGGCTTGTCAATTTTCCAGTGACCAGGTTATTGTCTCCAAAAGAGATGTTAGTAAAATATCTAAAAGAAATCTTAATGTATGAAGATAAAGATATTCCAGCTATCTCAAAGATACATTATTTTGCACCTCGATATAGTAAAGATAATAGGATAAATGAGGAAAGTGGCATTGGAATTACTACATTCTTAGAGGAATCAGTAGATGTTATTAATAATAGAGCAACACTCTTTATATCTTTTATGGCTGAGAGAGATAAAAAATGTTTACTAGAGAAATTTTTCAGAAATAAGGACCTGCAATTTTGTGGTAAAAAGATT
This sequence comes from Rhinatrema bivittatum, assembly GCF_901001135.1. NCBI lineage: Eukaryota > Metazoa > Chordata > Amphibia > Gymnophiona > Rhinatrematidae > Rhinatrema > Rhinatrema bivittatum. The sequence continues at coordinate 326,262,134 of NC_042615.1, read as the reverse complement.
TATATGTTTCCTGATGTGTCTAGACCGACAAAGGCCTGTAGGAAACAGTTCTTGGCACTGAAAAGTAAGACCTTGGAAATTGGAGCAACGTTTTATTTGAGATATCCCTCTAGATGTTTTATAAATTTCCAGGGGAAGAAATTTAGTTTCAATGAGCCTTTACAGCTAGAAAATTTTCTGAAAGATAAATTGTGTCTAAATTGTAACCAAGAAATGATGCTAGGAGAAGCAATATAAATTAAGGAAGATAATGTCCCTTCACTTAATGAGTAATTATGGAAGTTTATATGTAATAAAAAGACCCCCTTCATTATTAGTATCTAATATGGAAATTGGTAAAATGTATTGTTTTTTTTCTGAGTTATTGGAATTATGGATGTGTTTCCAATGGTTGGATTATTTAGTGAATTGTGAAGTAACATGCTTTATGTTTTATGTATAAGTTCTGAAAAATGAATAAAGAGATAATTGAAAAAAAAAAAAAAGAAATGGTGATAGTAGTTGGTGAATCCTAGGAACCTTTGGAGTGCTCAAAGGCCACAGGCCTGGGCCATTCATGGATGCCTTTTAGCTTGCTAGGATCCATCTTGAAGCCACGTTGGGAGATGATGTAGCCTAAGAAAGGCAAGCTCAACCTTTCGAAAAGGCACTTTTCAAGATTGGCCTACAAGTGGTTCTCCCGTAGGCGCTGTAACACCCTGTGGGCATCGGCACGGTGAGTGGTCAGATCTTTAGAAAAGATAAGGATGCCGACTAAGTAAACGACAATCTTGGTGTTCAGAAGGTCACGGAAGATTTCATTTATCATGCGTTTGAATACCGCAGTGGCATTACAAAGTTCAAATGGCATTACGAGGTATTTGTAGTGTCCATCCCTGGTATTGAACGCTGTTTTCCAGATGTCTTCAGGACGTATGTGGACCAAATTATAAGTGTCTCGCAGATCTAGCTTAGTGAAAATGGTGGTGCCCTGAAGGCGATCAAACAGCTTTGTGATCAAAGGTAGAGGATACCTGTCCTTCGGGTAATGGCATTTAAGCCACGGTAATCGATGCATGGTCTTAGAGACCCATCCTTCTTTGTGACGAAGAAAAAGCCAGCGCCCACGGGTGAATTGGAGGGACAAATTAAACCTTTAGCCAGGTTCTCTTGGATATACTCTGACACTGCTTGGGTTTCTGGTACAGACAGAGGGTAAGTCCTACCCCTAGGAGGCGTAGTGCCGGGCAGCAACTCAATGGGGCAATCAAACTTGCAAAGGGGCAAAAGTATATCCGCCTTCTGCTTGGAGAATATATCCTCAAATTCAGCATATGGAGGAGGGAGACTGGAAGTAGCCACAGCGATGGGAATCGCGGGAGGTGGTCCCACCCTTCTGAGGCATGTATGACAGCAGGCTGGACTCCACTCAGTGAGTTTAAAGTCTCTCAGTCAAACTGGGGGGAGTGGCGCTGGAGCCACAATAACCCTAAGACCACTGGAAGATGGATTTCTCTAGAATGAAGAACTCGACCTCATCTTTATGCAGGGCTACGGTGAGGAGATGGATGGGTTCCATCAATTGCGAGATCTTTCTGGGTAGTGGGTCACCATGGATAGAGGTGATGAGTAATGTTTTCTCAATAGCATGAGTGGAGATATCTAGGAAATGGACCAGGTCCTTGATAAAATTCCCACCTGCTCTCGAGTCAATCAGAGCCAAGGCAGTAAAAGAAAGTGAGTCCCAAGTCAGGGTGACAGGTAGTGTCAACTGAGGGGCTGGAGTAGTCACACCCAAGTTCAGATCCCCAACTGAACTTAGGCCAGGGAGTTTCCTGGACGGACGGGACAAGACGATAAGTAGTGCCCTGCAGCACTGCAGTACAGGCACAGACTCAAATGCCTCCATCTGAGGCGTTCCTCCAGGGACATATGTCCTTAGCCCATCTGTATGGGTTCTTCCACTTTGGTGAATGCTGGTATTCCACTGGAGGTGGGACCGCACTAGGTGGAGAGTGGGAATGCTCCACAGTGGGATGTCGAGGCATCCAAACTTCTCGGTGACACTCCTGGAGGCGGTGATCAATGTGGCCTGCAAGGTTGATGAGATCCTCAAGAGAGGATGGTAACTCACAGGCTGCGAGCTCATCCTTGAGTTGAGATGACAAACTCCAGGTAAATGGCTCAGAGACAATCCTCTTGCCAAGCCAATTCTGTGGCAAGAGTTCGAAACTCAATTGTATACTTGTTGAGTGCTCACTGGCCTTGCTGCAAATGTAGGAGACTGGAACTAGCTACAGCCTGCGTCCCCGGGACATCAAAGGTCCAAAGAAAGTCAGTCACGAAATGTGACAGTTCTTGGAGGAGAGAGTCCGAATGCTCGCACAAAGGAGATGTCCATGCCAGCGCCTTGCCCTCTAGATGCAAAAGAATGAAAATAACCTTTGCAAGCTCATCGTGGAAGATGGAGGGCTGCAGAGTGAACTGCATATAACACTGGTTGATAAACCCTCTGCAGAGCGGGGGTTCCCATTGAAATGGGGTGGAGCAGGTAGGGCCAGCAGAGCCCTGGAGGGCGAAGGTAAAGGCTGAGGTTTGGGCAGTGTGGACATTGGTACTGTAGACCCAGTGTGGGTTTCTAGATGAGCATGGAGGCGCTTGGCGGAGGAGGCCAGCACCTCTAAGAACTGCTGCTGTTCCTGGATCTTCAGAGCCAAGCCAGGAATGGCCTGGAGGGCGGATGGTTCTGACAAGTCCATGGCCTTGGAAACCTTTTGCATTGGTGGTGGACCCTTGGCCTGAGGTGGGGTTTATGCTACCCGTAGGGCAAGCCCCATAGGCCCCCACCATCGGGAGGCAGAGCAGATCGGGAGACGGAGGCCAACTGGAGCTTCACCAATACAGCCCTGGTTCCCTGCAGGTTGAGCGCTTGGGTGCTGGGGCCAGCTAGTCTTAGGTGGGCCTCCGTCAGAAAATTCCCAGTGGAAGTTGTAGCAGGCAGCCAGGGACCAGCAGAGGTACTGGAGGGACTGAGGTGTTAGTGTTTGAGATAGTTGTGGGTGGATCCTTGGGTCAGTGGCAGATGACCATGCCCCTGGGGGAAGATCCCGAGAGGGACCACCAGTCAGGCACAGATTTTGGAGACAGACACACACTAGTTCTTTTATTAAATAGTATATTGAACCACCAGAGGTGGCAGTAGTGAGCTGGAAACACCCAGCTGGGCTGTAGTCCCTCAGATACTAGAACAGCGATCCTGGATAACTGAGCTGTAGAGAAACTGAATATAGTGAGTAGGCAGGGTATGCAGAGTTCAGGAACAGAACATTGATGGTAACACTCACACAATAGATCTCCAGGGTGAAACTTAAGCACAAAATCGAAACGATTAAAGAATAAGGGCCATCTGGCCCCACAAAAAAGTAGCCAGAAGCCAGAAGCTAGAAATAAGCTAGGAGCAGTATATACCAAAGTAAAAATGTTGAATAGTTCAGCTCAGTTACTGACCTTGGAAAGGTGTTGAGGTAGTGTGATTGGGTTTGAATAGGGACCAACATTTGTTAATCAAGGGAGCAGTGAGTCACTCAGGCTGACTAACTAAGTGTGAAGATTGTGTATTTGTGAATAGATACTATTCTTTGTTAATCAGCACAGCAGTGAGTCACTCAGGAAATCTAACTGAAAGGTCACGCAGGAAATCTAACTGAAAGGTCACTCAGGAAATCTAACTGAAGTGTACATCTCCTAATGGATTGTTTTGCACTAATTTACCTTAGAAGCACATTATAAATTAGAAGGAAAGAGCTCAGTAACCCACATTCCAGTGGAAACACTGAGAGGAGAGGATCACCTTGCTGGTGGCTGAAAGGAATCAGTAAGTTTTTGCTTGGCACATTGACTTTTTTAAAAGTATTGGGGCAAAGTTAACTATTTGGGTATATTATTTAGTGTGTTTGTGCCTTTAATAGTCAGAAAGGCAGTGAATAAACAAGTTAGACTGCATTTTTAAATAGTCAGTCAATAAGGTAGCAGTAGGTAGGCAGTGAATACACAAGTTAGACTGTTTGCATTTTTAAATAGTCAGTCAATAAGGTAGCAGTAGGTAGGCAGTGAATACACAAGTTAGACTGTTTGTAATTTTAGTCAGTCAATAAGGTAGCAGTAGGTAGTGTGTTTATTTTTAAAAAGTCTGCAGAACTGAGTGTTCTCCAGACTTTTAAAGAGCTGAGTGTTTGTATTTAATACTAACTGAATGCATTGTATTGAAAAAAAAAAAAAAACCCCACAAAAAAAAAAACAACCCCCACAAAAAAGTAGCCAGAAGCTAGAAATAAGCTAGGAGCAGTATATACCAAAGTAAAAAAGTTGAATAGTTCAGCTCAGTTACTCACCTTGGAAAGGTGTTGAGGTAGTGTGATTGGGTTTGAATAGGGACCAACATTTGTTAATCAAGGGAGCAGTGAGTCACTCAGGCTGACTAACTGAAGTAACAGTCTTTGATCGTTATTTCATTTAGACCTCGGTAATTGATACATGGACGTAGGCTACCATCCATCTTCCCCACGAAGAAAAAGCCTGCACCGGCTGGCGACTTTGATGGTCAGATAAATCCCTTCTGGAGATTTTCTTCAATGTATTCCGACATTGCCTTATTCTCAAGAGCTGAGAGAGGGTACACCCTCCCCTTTGGTGGCTCAGAGTTGGGCTTCAGTCTTATGGCACAGTCATAGGGCCTATGTGGAGGAAGAATATCAGCCACTTCTTTGGAGAATACATCCCCAATGGATGTGTATTGAGGCAGCAGTCCTGGCATCGCTGGAGTCGTAGGCATGCATATAATAGGTGAGATCTCCTTAAGGCACTTCCCATGACATTCTGGGCCCCAGCGGGAGAGATCCAGGGATGCCCAGTCGAATTGGGGTTGGTGCACTTGCAGCCAGGGTAACCCCAGGACGATAGGGTACATAGCCTTTTCCAGTACAAAGAAGGATAGCAATTCCGTATGGAGAGCTCCGGTGCGGAGAGTAACTGGAACGGTTTGGCAAGTCATGTCGCCCAGCAAGGGCTCTCCATGAATGGAGGACAACAGTAGTGGATCTTTCAATTTGATGAGGAGGTTCCTCAAGTATTCCACTAAACGTCTGAGAATGAAGTTGCCTCCTGCCCCTGGATCCACCAGGGCAGGAGTCTGAACTGTGACTGGTCCATAGGTCAAGGAGACTGGAAGAGAGAGCAGAGGAGAGGGCGTAGTGAGACCCAAGAACAGTCCTTCTGCAGGACTTAGGCCCTGTCCATTTTCCGGACGAATGGAGCATGTAGAGACATCATGGCCAGGCTGACCACAGTACATGCAAATGCTGCACCTCTTCCAAAGTCTTCTCTCCGTGGAAGTCAAACATCCATGACCAAGTTGCATCGGTTCATCTTTATCAGCAGCAGGGATTACTGGAACCATCCGAGGTGCAGGTATAGAACTAGCCTGTTTCAACCCAGGTAACACCTTAGGCTGGAGTTCCTTCACCTTGTCCCGGAGCCGGTAATCAATCCGAGTGGCCAAGGCTACTAATTCGTCCAGCGAGTCAGGTGTTTGGCTGTAAGAGAAAATGCATGCAGCACTGGTGTAAGAAGCCCCAGGTCTTCTGGATTTCTCCGGAGAAGCGTATTGGAGCCGCCAGTGGTACAGCAGTCTTTAAAGTTACCTCCTGTAACTGCCCTTCATGGTTGGAAGCTGGTCTTTGAATCTTCTACGTGTATAGCTGATGAAACGCTGAAGTAAGTTTCTCCAAGGCGTCTTGCTGCTCCACAATGCACTGGGCCAGGCCCGGTATGGCCTGGACATTGAGTTGTGCCGGATCCATGGAGTTAGCAATCTGTTAGTGTTTGAGATAGTTGTGAGTGGATCCTTGGGTCGGTGGCAGATGACCACGCCCCAGGGGGAAGATCCCGAGAGGGACCACCGGTCAGGCTCAGAGTTTGGAGACAGACACACACTAGTTCTTTTATTAAACAGTATATTGAACCACCAGAGGTGGCAGTAGTGAGCTGGAAGTGCCCAGCTGGGCTGTAGTCCCTCAGATACTGGAACAGCGATCCTGGATAACTAAGCTGTAGAGAAACTGAATATAGTGAGTAGGCAGGGTATGCAGAGTTCAGGAACAGAACCTTGATGGTAACACTCACACAATAGTCTCTTAGAAGCAGCCCAGGAGCTGGAAATGAATTAGGCCCTTGAGCGAGTACCTGGTTCAGGGAATGCTCTGAGAGAGAGATGGTAACTCACTGGTGTTGTAGGCAGCGAAGACTTCCTGGCAGAAGTGGTATTCAGTAGCAAGTCCAGGAACGTGGGCTCTCGAGGAGCGAGTACCGGTTCCAGACTGCGACCTGAAAAACAAGAGAGAGAGCGAGGCCCCCGAGGAGCAGGTACCTCTGGTAAAGTCCGAGGAGGCAGAGTAGCAAGGTATGCGGAGAGCGAATCCGATCCACAGCGATACCTGGAGGAAGTTAGGAATCCTTTCCAATCCTTTCCGTTGCTAACTCGATTAGTTAGCAAATTCAGAGAATTTAAGTATCTGGTGAGGATGACGTCATCTCAGGGGGATGCCCCTGAGGTTCGCATCACTGCTGGTACTTGAGTCGGGGCCGCGCCGCGCGTGTGCCCTTAGGCTTCTGGAAACATGGCGGAGTGCAGCGTCTAGCCGGTCCGGGGATGCCGGAGGAGGTCGGCAAGATGACGCCGTGGCTGCCAATCTTCCATCAAGCAAAGAGGGAGTTGCCAAAGAGGTAAGGTGGGCTTATTGGAGACATCGGGCAGCGACGGTCGCAACACGAGGCAAGTCCAGGCAGGGATCCAGAGACCCGGGCGGAAAAGATGAGCTAATAGCAAGGGTAGATGACGCCCGGGTAGAAGAAGGCTGAAGCCTAACAGGGCCAAGTCCAGGGTGATACCATGGGCGAAGTTAGGAACAGGCTTGAGTTGGGGCAGGTGGCATAGCTAGGCGAGGTACAGTGGAGCAGGGGTCAAGGCTGGTAATCAGTCCAGAGCATAGTCCAACAAAGCAACGGTCAAAGCCAGTAATCAGTCCTGTATTGTATATCGCCTTGGACAACAATTTTTGTTGATAGTGCGATAAGGAACTTTTCAAATAAATAACCAGCTAAATTATAAAGATCCTACACTGGACTTGTCTAGGTAAATCCTTGTGCACATTACACAACAATTTTGTATACCCAAATTTTAGCCAGATAGTGAGGCAATTTTTCTACCAGTTAGAATTAGGCAGTTAAAAGTCAATTCACACCATGACCCCACATAATTTTAGTATGCGTGCATTAGGAAATTGGTCCCTACATTTATTCTTCAATATTTGCATCTTAAGTGTTCATTCAGTAGGATGACTATGTAAAGTGAATGGTATCACATTTCTATTAATCATTTAGGTACAAAAAATCTTTCTACAGCCAACGGCTTTAGTATAAACTTTTTGCACTTTCAAATATAAACTTCTTAAATTTTAAATTGTCTAAACTTCAGGTAGGATTTGATTCAACAGGTATACCCTGGTTCATTTATATTTATATCTCAATCTATATGGTAATATCATGAGCAACACTTACAGATGTAGAAAATCTTACCCCTCCTGGATTTGACAAGTCTTTTTTCAAGCTTGTGTAATATTTATTGCAAATGAAATGTCAAATCTGATGTCCTGAACATGGAACAATCTAGCAATAATATATCTCAGACATATGACTCTTCTCTTGATAATGAATATTTGTATCATTCTAAACAGATCAAAAATGGGTTATAATTATTGTGGGTTTTAGTCTGCTTTCTTTATCACTCTCATATCTTGCATTAAAGTGTTGAGAGGGAGGACCTCAGAATATCATTTACTATCCAATGACATTGCTTAGTTGAAAAAAATGGAATAGGACATACAATTTCTGCTTCTTGATACTCTGAATTTTATTCCAGGGTCTGAAAGCAATTTATCCCTGTTTATTACTTACGTGCCAGCATGCAAGTTTTATGCAAAAAAAAAGGTGCCATCTGTTTCTTTTGCACTTCTCATCTTTATAAGACAAACCAAGTACAACTTGAAGTGTATAATCTGAAGCTGTGCAGTGTTTTTCATCAGAGAACTAGACATACTGTCCTGATACCTGTCACCAGTCCTACAATTCATGTACCTTACATTACAACATTCTTTTGAACAGTAATTTAAATAAAAGAAGAAATATGTTAAGCCCACTTGTGTTAACTAATGCTCAAATGCAATTTAAATCTCATGAACTGATTAGAGATGCATTTTGATTTCATAAATAATTGATAATCTGTGATTTGCAAAATATAGCAAAGCAAGGATTGAGTTACATTTAAACATCAATAATGAGTGAAAGTTAATGTATTACAATATCTGTCCACTGAATATCATATTTATTTAACAGGGTATGCTATTTGCTGACACATATTATTGCTTTAAAATTTTTGATTTATAAGAATCTGAAAAAATGTAAGCAATTTTTTAAGCAATTCTGCTTTCTTCTTGTCAGCCTCTATGTATTTACTCTCCATCTCAATGTTAATCTTTGTGTAGTGAGAGCTGGGCTGTTACCTGGGGCACTGCATTTTGAGGGGTGCCCTAAGTGTTGTGGATTGGCAACAGATGTTGGAGAAAGAAAGAGCATGGGAGGTAAGCGAAGGGAGATAATTCATTGAGGGGGGGGGGGTTGCAGAGAGAGAGAGAGCTGCAGTGGGTGAAGGAGAAAAAATTCATGGAAGGCAAGTGGGGGAAGAAGCATGGAGGTGTATGGGGGAGAAAGAGTATGGAGATGAGTGGGGTAAAAATTCAGAAGGTGAAAAGGAAATTGAAGGAAAGCATTGGAGAGTGAGGGGGAAGAATTAATGGGATTATAGAGGTTAGTGGGGGATGAGAATTCATGGGATGAGTGTGGATGAGTGACAGTGAGAGTTTATGGGTGGGGAGTGAAGCAGAATTCATGGAGGGAGATTGTGGGCAAGAGAGAATAGATGAGTGAGTATATGGGGGAGTATAGATGGGGAATGAGCAAATGGGAGAGTGTGGGAGGTCAAGAAGTTGTTAAACATGCTCTTTCAAGTTTCCATTCACATGTGGTTTTAGACGTGTTTTGTACTGTGAATTCTTAAGGAAAATAGCCTTGCTCCATTACTGGGGAATGTGGCATGTGTGTTAGAGAACTGGAGGTGCAAGGTTTATATTGAAATTCTGTCTCACCCTGAACAGACTTCACTAAGAAACACTGAAACATACAACATAGAAATGATGGCAGAAATGATGATGGCAGAAAAGGATGATGATGATGATGGCAGAAAAGGATGATGATGATGATGGCAGAAAAGGACCAAATGGTTTGGCCTGATTGACAAACTGAAGAGTAGTAAATCACCTGGACCGGATGGTATACACCCCAGAGTTCTGAAGGAACTAAAAAATGAAATTTCAGACCTATTAGTAAAAATTTGTAACTTATCATTAAAATCATCCATTGTACCTGAAGACTGGAGGATAGCAAATGTAACCCCAATATTTAAAAAGGGCTCCAGGGGCGATCCGGGAAACTACAGACCGGTTAGCCTGACTTCAGTGCCAGGAAAAATAGTGGAAAGTGTTATAAACATCAAAATCACAGAACATATAGAAAGACATGGTTTAATGGAAGAAAGTCAGCATGGCTTTACCCAGGGCAAGTCTTGCCTCACAAATCTGCTTCATTTTTTTGGAGTTAATAAACATGTGGATAAAGGTGAACCGGTAGATATAGTATACTTGGATTTTCAGAAGGCGTTTGACAAAGTTCCTCATGAGAGGCTTCTAGGAAAAGTAAAAAGTCATGGGATAGGTGGCGATGTCCTTTCGTGGATTGCAAACTGGCTAAAAGACAGGAAACAGAGACTAGGATTAAATGGGCAATTTTCTCAGTGGAAGGGAGTGGACAGTGGAGTACCTCAGGGTTCTGTGTTGGGACCCTTACTGTTCAATATATTTATAAATGATCTGGAAAGAAATACGACGAGTGAGATAATCAAATTTGCAGATGACACAAAATTGTGCAGAGTAGTTAAATCACAAGCAGATTGTGATAAATTGCAGGAAGACCTTGTGAGACTGGAAAACTGGGCATCCAAATGGCAGATGAAATTTAATGTGGATAAGTGCAAGGTGATGCATATAGGGAAAAATAACCCATGCTATAATTACACGATGTTGGGTTCCATATTAGGTGCTACAACCCAAGAAAGAGATCTAGGTGTCATAGTGGATAACACATTGAAATCGTCGGTTCAGTGTGCTGCGGCAGTCAAAAAAGCAAACAGAATGTTGGGAATTATTAGAAAAGGAATGATGAATAAAACGGAAAATGTCATAATGCCTCTGTATCGCTCCATGGTGAGACCGCACCTTGAATACTGTGTACAATTCTGGTCGCCGCATCTCAAAAAAGATATAATTGCGATGGAGAAGGTACAGAGAAGGGCTACCAAAATGATAAGGGGAATGGAACAACTCCCCTATGAGGAAAGACTAAAGAGGTTAGGACTTTTCAGCTTGGAGAAGAGACGACTGAGGGGGGATATGATAGAGGTGTTTAAAATCATGAGAGGTCTAGAACGGGTAGATGTGAATCGGTTATTTACTCTTTCGGATAGTAGAAGGACTAGGGGACACTCCATGAAGTTAGCATGGGGCACATTTAAAACTAATCGGAGAAAGTTCTTTTTTACTCAACGCACAATTAAACTCTGGAATTTGTTGCCAGAGAATGTGGTTCGTGCAGTTAGTATAGCTGTGTTTAAAAAAGGATTGGATAAGTTCTTGGAGGAGAAGTCCATTACCTGCTATTAAGTTCACTTAGAGAATAGCCACTGCCATTAGCAATGGTTACATGGAATAGACTTAGTTTTTGGGTACTTGCCAGGTTCTTATGGCCTGGATTGGCCACTGTTGGAAACAGGATGCTGGGCTTGATGGACCCTTGGTCTGACCCAGTATGGCATTTTCTTATGTTTTCTTATGTTCTTATGTCCATCCAGTCTGCCCAGCAAGCCCAGCAAGCTTATGGTAGTATCTGCTATGCTGTGCAGGTAACCCCCATACTTATCAGTTTCTTAGACCATAAACATCAGGGCCCTTGTTGGCTGAATCCAATCCCCTGTTACTTCTTGCTGCTGAAGCAGAGAGCAATGTTGGAGTTGCAACAAAAGTATCAGCTTATTGGTTAAGGGTAGTAACAGCTGCATCAGCAAGTTACCTCCATGCTAATTTGTTTCCCCAGACCATAAAAGAAGGGGTCCTTATTGGTTGCTGTTGTATCAAATTCCCCTTTTCCCCCTGCCATTGAAGCAGAGAGCAATGATGGAGTTGCATCAACACTATGAAGGCTTATTGGTTAAGGGTAGTATCTGCCACACCAGCAAGTTACTCCCATGCACTCTTTTCTTCATTTCTATATTCTAGCCTTTAGGGATCCACAATGTTTATCCCAGGCCCCTTTGAATTCTTTCATTGTTTTTTGTCTTCACCACCTCCTCCGGAAGGGCATTCCAGGCATCCACCACTCTTTCAGTGAAGAAATATTTCCTGATGTTGGCTCTGAGTCATCCTCCCTTTAATTTCATTTTATGACCCCTAGATCTACTGAATTGTTTCCAACAGAAAAGGCATCCCAAAATCGGCAGCCTTGCGCGCGCCGATCCTGGATTTTAGCAGATACACGCGGCTACACGTGTATCTACTAAAATCCAGCGTACTTTTGTTTGCGACTGGTGCGCCAACAAAAGTTACCGAACGCGCAATTTTTAAAAATCTACCCCTTAGAGAATAGCCACTGCCATTAGCAATGGTAACATGGAATAGACTTAGTTTTTGGGTACTTGCCAGGTTCTTATGGCCTGGATTGGCCACTGTTGGAAACAGGATGCTGGGCTTGATGGACCCTTGGTCTGACCCAGTATGGCATTTTCTTATGTTCTTATTGGTTCTAAGTTTTCCTCCCTGGAGTTTCAAATCATGACCTCTGGTTCTACCAAATTGTTTCCAATGAAAAAGGTTTGTTGACAACCATGGATCATTAAAACCCAGCCACTTTTCATCAAATGTAGACCAAGAATATTGTGCTTGCTTTGGCAGAAAAAAAATCCTGCACATATTTAAACCAAAGTGTTTAGATTTAGTCAGTTCTAGCTTATCTGCAAAACTGATTTGTATATGCTAATGATAGAGTCCCAACAGTAGAGTTTGGAATGGCAAACATTCCTGCTGACGTTTCCTGAAGTCAACAAGTCCCACTAACTAAATCCACATGCCTTACTTCCACCAAAGAACGTGCATTCTCCACAGCGAGCCCCGTCATTTGGAACAACTTGCCGACTGACCTAAGATTGGAACCCTGCCTTCTAACCTTCCGAAGAAAACTTAAGACTTGGCTTTTCCTCCAAGCCTTTCCCTAATTTCTAAAATGTCAAACCAGACTCAGCCCAACTGACTAGACTCTCGGACCAGTCCCAGTATTTACATAAGTATTTAACTCCTAGTTTTTTGCTGTCCTTCTACTTCCCGGCTTCTCTAGCCCCCAAGTTCAATCTCCTTCTTATATGTAACTTTGCTTTGGCCTTCTTGTTATATGGTTAATTAGTTAGTCCCTAAGTTCCATGTAAACTGGTTTGATATGAATCTTTTTCATGAAGGTCGGTATAGAAAAATGTCAAATAAGTAAATAAATAAATAAATAAATAAATAAATAAATATAGAGAGTGAAATATAGAATGCATCAAATATTCAATAGGAAAAAGAAAAAGCATTCAGTGGTCATTAATGTTACTTACATAAATAGTGCAGAACATGTGGATCATCATAATGCCCGTAAGCAAGGAAAATCTTAAGTTTCACTCCTGATCTATAGTTTACAGGTCATATTTAATCATGGATCCCAAACAATTACTCATCCATCAATATCTTTTAAGAAATGTTGATAATGTTGATAATGGAAATAAAAATCAGTTTCTGCAATAAGTTACTTCCCTTTAGAAATGCTGAGCAAAAATGATGGAACTTCAGTATGAAAACCCAATATCGTGTTATGTTTCAATTTACTCTTCATCAGGGGCTTGAACTGAACACATTCTCTTTTTCTTAATGTCAATAACTAGAAAACTTCAAAAAGACAAACTCATAAAGGTAAAGTAAGAGACATTGTCTGCTGGGGTCACGCCAGTGTTAATTAAATCTATGCCACTACTTTGGAGTTCACTCCCAAGCTAATTTTTTCACAAGCCTCCTATGCAGGACTGTATCAAAAGCTTTGCTGAAATCCAAGAAGATCTCATCGAGTGCTCTTCCTTGATACAATTCTTTAGTCACCCACTCAAAAAAGTCAATCTGATTTGTCTGACAAGACCTCCTGGTGAATCCATGCTGCCTCAGGTCCAGCAATCCTCTTAAATGTAGATAGATTACTATCCTTTCCTTTAGTAATGTCTTCATTAATTTTTCCATCACCTAGGTGAGGATAACCGGCCTGTAGTTTCCAGCCTCCTCTCTGCTCCCATTCTTGTGAAGCGGGATCACCACCGCTCTTCTCCAATCACTTGGCACCACTCTCATTTCTAGGGATCTATTGAACAGGTCATGCAGTGGACACACCAGCACATCTCTGAGCTCCCTCAGAATCCTGGGATGAACCTCATCAGGACCCATGGCTTTGTTCACTTTTGGTTTTCCTAGCTCTTCCCATAAATTTTCATCTGTAAACATAGTTTCATCTACTAACCCCCCCCCCCCCCCCCCCCCCATCCTCAGTCTTATTAACTAGCAATTGTCTTTCTCCAGGGACTTCTTTAGTGAACACCAAACTGAAGTATTTGTTTAATATATATGCCATTTCTTCATCTCTCTCCACACATTGACCCTTGTCACCTTTCAATTTCACTATATCACTTCGGACCTGTCTCCTATCTCTGATGTATCTGAAAAATGTTTTGTTACCTCACTTTACCTCTTTGTCAATCTTTTCTTCCACCTGACTTTTTGCTTTCTTGATTACTTTCTTCACCTCCCTCAGTTTCACCATATATTATTCCCTGTGTTCTTCTTTTTGTGATCCTTTATATTTCTTGAACACTGTTTTTGCTTTTATTATGTCAGCCACCTCCTTTGAGAACCAGATCAGTTTCTTATTTCTCTTATTTTGTTAACATAAGCTTGCTGGGCAGACTGGGTGGAGCAATTGGTCCTTTTCTGCCATCATTGTCTATGTTTCTGTGCTTCTATGTTATTTATTCTTTTGGATAATAGAAGGACTAGGGGGAACTCCATGAAGTTAGCAAGTAATACATTGAAAACCAATCAGAGAAAATTCTTTTTCACTCAATGCACAATTAAGCTCTGGAATTTGTTGCCAGATGATGTGGTTAGTGCAGTTAATACAGCTGGGTTTAAAAATGGATTGGATAAGTTCTTGGAGAATAAGTCCATTAACTGCTATTAATGAAGTTGACTTTAGGGAATAGCCACTGCTATTACTGGCATTAGTAGCATGGGATCTACTTAGTGTTTGGGTACTTGCCAGGTACTTGTAACCTGGTGGTTTGGCCACTGTTGGAAACAGGATGGTGGGCTTGACCTAGTGGGCTTGACCTAGTATGGCAATTTCTTGTATTATGTTCTTATGAACCTATTCTGAAGAGAGAATGGTGTTAAGTGGAGTGCCACAGGGATTCATTTTGAGACCGGTTCTGTTCAATATCTTTGTGAGAGACATTCTGGAAGGGACAGAAGGTAAAGTTTTTTTTTTTTTGTGGTTGATACTGAGATCTGCAACACAGCTGACGTGTCTGAAGGAGTAGAGAAAATGAAAAGTGATTTAAGAAAGCTTTAAGAGTGGTCAAAGTTTTGGCAGCTGGGATTCAATGCCAAGAAGTGCAGAGTCATGTATCTGGGGTGTAGTAATCCAAATTAGCTGTATGTGATATGGGGTGAAAGACTAATGTGCATGAACCTTGGGGTGATAGTGTCTGGAGATCTGAAGGCAGCAAAGCAATGTGACAAGGTGATTCCTAAAGTCAGAAGAATGCTGAGCTGCTGTTAGGATTTGTGAGTATGTGGGCCCTTTGGCTGAGGAGAGAGATGGTACCGCCCAAGGGAGGAGCCCCACTGAGCCTCACCATCGGGAGGCAAGGTCACTAGGGATGTGAATCGTTTTTCAACGATTAAAATTATCGTCCGATAATGTTTATATCATCTTAAATCGTTATAGAACACGATACAATAGAAATTCTAACGATTTATCGTTAAAAATCGTTAAATCGTGTTAGTGCGCACTAACTCGAGTTAGTACGCACTAACTCCCCGTTAGTGCACACTAACTCGATTTAGTGCGCACTAACTGAAAATGATACAAATAAACACTTTCCAGGTCACTGAAGGTCAGTTAGGAATGAATATGTGTTCCTATTGGATGGCTGCCCTCTTATCTATTGATGTTACCAAGGTTACCACTGAGGTGATGGTTGGGGGGATGGGAAATGGAACTGGAAACTAACGAACACCAACAGAAAATGAAACAAAGTGTTCACACTTCCCAGGTCAGTAAAGGTCACTTAGGAATGAATATGTATGTATGTATTCCTATTGGCTGGCTGTGCTCTTATCTATTGATGTTACCAATATGGATGGGGGGATGTGAAATGGAAACAGTTGGAAGCTTGACAAAAAAAGTAATGTAATGATCAGCACTCACGTGACTAGAAATTGTTTGTTTATTATTTTTGTTAGCAGGCACCTGAAATGCTAGTGCATGTTGAATTTGCCAATCACTGTGCATTTAGAAAGGTGGTCCTGGCTGGAACTGTACACAGTTCAAATATATGTAATTGATTGTTGGTAAGTGTATTTTTTAAGTAGCCACACTGGCACCAGTATGTTTACTTTTCCTCCTACTTAACTCACTAGCTCAGCTTTGTAAGAAGGGCTTCTCTGCTTGTGTGTTGTTTTTGTTTGGTGTGAGGAGAGCAGAAACATCCGATCTTTATTCAATCTACTACAGTCATCTCTTACAGTGCCCTATCCCTATTAATACCAGGAGTGTTGTGATCTTCCTGCACACAGTGCCCTAACCCTGATACCAGTCTGAGACAGCTCCCTCCCTGCATTACTAGTGAGAGGCTGGCTTCACAGACAGGGGGGAGCTGCCTGACCCTCACTCCTGACTTCCCCCATGTCCCAGCTAGTGAATGGTGTGTGGGTGAGGGGGGGGGGGGGAGGATGGTGAAGTCTGAGACAGCTCCCTCCCTGCATTACTAGTGAGAGGCTGGCTTCGCAGACAGGGGGGAGCTGCCTGACCCTCACTCCTGACTTCCCCCATGTCCCAGCTAGTGAATGGTGTGTGGGTGAGGGGGGGGGGGGGAGGATGGTGAAGTCTGAGACAGCTCCCTCCCTGCATTACTAGTGAGAGGCTGGCTTCACAGACAGGGGGGAGCTGCCTGACCCTCACTCCTGACTTCCCCCATGTCCCAGCTAGTGAATGGTGTGTGGGTGAGGGGGGGGGGGAGGATGGTGAAGTCTGAGACAGCCCCCTCCCTGCATTACTAGTGAGAGGCTGGCTTCACAGACAGGGGGGAGCTGCCTGACCCTCACTCCTGACTTCCCCCATGTCCCAGCTAGTGAATGGTGTGTGGGTAAGGGGGGGGGAGGATGGTGAAGTCTGAGACAGCTCCCTCCCTGCATTACTAGTGAGAGGCTGGCTTCACAGACAGGGGGGAGCTGCCTGACCCTCACTCCTCCGGGGTATTGTGATCTTCCTGCACACAGTGCCCTAACCCTGATACCAGGGGTGTTGTGATCTTCCTGCATGCAGTGCCCTATCCCTATTAATACCAGGAGTGTTGTGATCTTCCTGCATGCAGTGCCCTATCCCTATTAATACCAGGAGTGTTGTGATCTTCCTGCATGCAGTGCCCTATCCCTGATATCGGGATGTGTGCAAGAAGATCACAACACCCCCGGTATCAGGAATAGGGCACTGTGTGCAGGAAGATCACAACACCCCCAGTATCAGGAATAGGGCACTGTGTGCAGGAAGATCACAACACCCCTGGTATTAGGGATAGGGCACTGTGTGCAGGAAGATCACAACACTCCTGGTATTAATAGGGATAGGGCACTGTGTGCAGGAAGATCACAATACCCCTGGTATTAATAGGGATAGGGCACTGTGTGCAGGAAGATCACAACACCCCTGGTGCCAGGGTTAGGGCACTGTGTGCAGGAAGATCACAACACTCCTGGTATTAATAGGGATAGGGCACTGTGTGCAGGAAGATCACAACACCCCTGGTGTCAGGGTTAGGGCACTGTGTGCAGGAAGATCACAACACTCCTGGTATTAATAGGGATAGGGCACTGTGTGCAGGAAGATCACAATACCCCTGGTATCAGGGTTAGGGCACAAGTTCTAGTCACATTGACTGATCACATTACTTGTTTTGTCAAGCTACCAACTGTTTCCATTTCCCATCCCCCATATAGTGTCAGTAGGAAACTTGGTAACATGAATAAATAAGAGGGCAGCCAATAGGAATACATATTCATTCCTAAACTGACCTTAACTGACCTGAAAAGTGTCAAATTGTATCATTTTCAGTTAGTGCGCACTAACTCCCAGTTAGTGCGCACTAATCGGAAAAAACGATTTTTAACGATTTTTTAACTAAAAAATCGTGCCCAAGACGATTTTCTTGCCCTGCCACACGATTTCTATCGTTAAGACGATATGGAAAACGATTCACATCCCTAAAGGTCACAGCTGCGGGATGGTATATAGCAGAGTAGAGAAGGAGAAGGAGAGGGTGACCCCAGGAGGCGGGCAACAGAGTGACAGTGCAGGTGCTGACATCAGTCAGCTCGGATAAATGGAGTCAGGCAATAGGTGCGGCACTACCCAAGGAGCGGGGGTATCAAGCGAAAGTACAGTCACTGAAGTTATACAGGGTCCGTAGAGATGGTACACAAGAGGGTTCCTCGGTGGGAGGTCATGGTAGTGGTCTGCAGAGCGGGGTACACTGGCAAGGTGTCCTCTAGCCATATCACAGCAAAGGTCCGCAGAGTGGGTAGACCCAGAGAGGATTCCAACGTAGATATCACAGCAGTGGTCCACAGCGTGGTTACTCACAGTGACTGAAGACAAAGGAGTAGTTCCATAGAAAGCCTCGGGAAGCAAGGCAGGCAGGAGTCCAGGTGAAAGGCCCTCCAAGAGCGGTTAGCTGAGAGATGAGGAAGGGCTCCCGAGGAGCGGGTACCCAGTAGGGATGTGAATCGGTTTTTGACGATTTAAAATATCGTCCGATATATTTTAAATCGTCAAAAATTGTTAGGGCCACGATACAATAGCAATGCCACCGATTTATCGTTAAAAAATCGTAAATCGGGGGAAGGGGGAGGGCAGGAAAACCGGCACACTAAAACACTCTAAAACCAACCCCCGACCCTTTAAATTAAATCCCCCACCCTCCCGAACCCCCCCCAAATGCCTTAAATTACCTGGGGGTCCAGAGGCAGTCCGGAACGGCCTCCTGCAATTGAACCGTGTTGTCTTCAGCCGGCGCCATTCTGCGCCGCCATTTTGCAAAATGGCGGCGCAAAATGGCGGCGGCCATAGACCAACACGATTCGACTGCAGGAGGTCGTTCCGGACCCCCGCTGGACTTTTGGCAAGTCTTGTGGGAGTCAGAAGGCCCCCCCAAGCTGGCCAAAAGTCCCTGGGGGTCCAGCGGGGGTCCGGGAGCGATCTCCTGCCGCGAATCGTTTTCCGTACGGAAAATGGTGCCGGCAGGAGATCGACTGCAGGAGGTCGTTCAGCTGGGGTCCAGAACCCCCGCTGAACGACCTCCTGCAATCGATCTCCTGCCGGCGCCATTTTCCGTACGGAAAACGATTTGTGGCAAGAGATCGCTCCCGGACCCCCGCTGGACCCCCAGGGACTTTTGGCCAGCTTGGGGGGGCCTCCTGACCCCCACAAGACTTGCCAAAAGTCCAGCGGGGGTCCGGAACGACCTCCTGCAGTCGAATCGTGTTGGTCTATGGCCGCCGCCATTTTGCAAAATGGTGGCGCAGAATGGCGCCGGCTGAAGACAACACGGTACAATTGCAGGAGGCCGTTCCGGACCGCCGCTGGACCCCCAGGTAATTTAAGGCATTTGGGGGGGGGGGTTCGGGAGGGTGGGGGATTTAATTTAAAGGGTCGGGGTGGGTTTTAGGGTGTTTTAGTGTGCCGGTTTTCCTGCCCTCCCCCTTCCCCCGATTTAGCTACGGACCGCCGCTGGACCCCCAGGTAATTTAAGGCATTTGGGGGGGGGGGGGGTTCGGGAGGGTGGGGGATTTAATTTAAAGGGTCGGGGGTGGGTTTTAGGGTGTTTTAGTGTGCCGGTTTTCCTGCCCTCCCCCTTCCCCCAATTTAGCTATGGACCGCCGCTGGACCCCCAGGTAATTTAAGGCATTTGGGGGGGGTTCGGGAGGGTGGGGGATTTAATTTAAAGGGTCGGGGGTGGGTTTTAGGAGGTTTTAGTGTGCCGGTTCACGATGTTAACGATTTTCACGATACTCTAAACACCCAAACGGCGACGATACGATTCCCTCCCCCTCCCAGCCGAAATTGATCGTGAAGACGATCGAAGACACGATTCACATCTCTAGTACCCAGTAGTATTACACCATGGAAGCAGGAACCGGAACAAGTACTTAAGCGAGAGTAGGTGGATTCAGCAAGATGAACTCATTGCCAAGTCGTCAGATGTCTGGGCCGGCAAGCTTAAGTATCCAAGATGAGTGATGTCATCTAAGGGGGATGCCCCCAAGGTTCCCGCCATGACGTGGTTAAAGCAGGCCCGGGAGCGCACACGCACGCATAGGGGACCCCAAGGGTAAGATGATGTTCGGTGGCATCCATGCTGTTCAGGTGGGCGCAGAAACGGAGGCAGGAAGGCCGGCGGTAGTTGGCAGAGACCGCAAGTTCGCCCCATGGAGCCAAAGCAGAGAAAAAGGAGGTGAGCAACAGAGGTCGCAGCCATCTGCGGCTGCAGAATGTAACAGTACACCCCTTCTTAGTGCCCCCCCCCCACCCCCCGGGGGTTTGGGTTTTCTTGGGTGAGAAGTATGAAACTGCTTGATCAGTTCTTTATTGAGAATATTGGCTGTAGGCTCCCAGCTATTCTCTTCGGGCCCAAAGCCCTCCCACGAAATCAGATATTCCCATCGTCTTCCTCACTTCCGTACATCCAGGGTGTCCTGTACTTGATATGTGATGTTCTCCTCCGACGCCAGAGGCTGAGGTTCAGGCGGCCTTTTAGAAAATTCGGACAGGATGAGAGGCTTAAGTAACGAGATGTGGAAGGCATTATGAATCTTGAGTAATGTGGGCAGGCGAAGGCTATACATAACTGGGCTCAGGTGACAAAGTATGGGAAATGGCCCAATGTATCTGGGATCGAAGCAGACTGAAGCTAGTTTCAGGTGAATAAATCAAGTAGTAAGCCATACTTTATCACCAGGATTAAATTGAGGGGCTGCCTGATGATGGGTATCATAGCATTTCTTGGACTTCTGGGCAGCTTGTTGTAGAAGTCGTTTAGTGTCATCCCAAAGTTGTTGCAACTCTTGGGTGGTGGTCTGCGCCACAGGAGAGGCCACTAACAGAGGTAGCGGAAGTGGAAACAGGGGCTGACGTCTGTATACCACTTGGAAGGGTAAAGACCCAGTGGATGCGAAGAGGTGAGAATTGAGGGCAAACTCAGCCCAAGGTAGTAACTCGGACCAGTCATTTTGTCGTGAGTTTACGTATGCCCGGAGAAACTGCTTCAGTGTCCGATTTGTCCTTTCCATCTGACCATTGGCCTGTGGATGATAGGCCGATGTGAGGTCCAAGGCAATGTCAAATTTTTTTACATAAGGCCCTCCAGAACCTGGCAGTAAATTGCACTCCCCGGTCAGAGAGTATATGCCTCAGGAGTCTGTGGAGGTGGAATATATGGTGGATGAACAGTCTCGCCAGCTCCGGGGCTGAAGGAAGGTCAGGTAGAGCCACAAAGTGAGCCATTTTTGAAAACCAGTCCATAGTAACCCACATGGTGTTATTGCTGCTGGAAGGAGGAAGATCCACTATTAAATCAGTAGCAATGTGTGTTCACGGTTCACTGGGTGTGGGAAGTGGTTGCAAAAGACTCCAAGGTCGACCCGTCGGCGGCTTCTGATGGGCACAGGTGGGACACGACTCCACATACGCTTGAGCATCCTTCTTAATGGTCGGCCACCAGTAGAACCTCTGGAGTGAGGAAAGTGTTTTAGCTTGACCTGGATTGCCCGCCAGCAGGGAATCGTGTGCCCATCGGAGGATTTTTCTATGAAGTGGACGGGGAACCACCGTCTTCCCAGTAGGTACTGTGAACGTGGAGAAGAGAAGAACCTTGTCTGGATTGATGATAACGCGGAACATCCGGGACATCCTCAGTGGTGAAGGACTGGGAGAGGTCATCGGCTCGAGTGTTCTTGTTGGCTGGCCAGTATCATAGCATGAAATTGAACCAAGTAAAAAAGAGAGACCAGCGGGCCTACCAGTGATTAAGGGATTGTGCATGATGCAGGTACTCAAGGTTCTTGTGGTCTTTATATACCATGATCTGGTGCTGAGCTCCCTCGTGCCAGGGGTGCCACTCTTCAAACATGAGCTTAATTGCCAATAATTCTATGTCCCCGATTCCATAATTGCGCTCCGGTAAGAAGTGATGAGAAAAGAATGAGCAGGGGTGCAAGGTGTGATTGGCAGAATGCTGGCTGAGGACCGCACCAACTCTGATGTCAGATGGATCAACTTTGACGATGATGGGTTATCGGAGATCCAGGTGGCATAAGCATGGTTCTCCAATGAATGTGTCCTTGAGTTTATGAAAGGCCGACATGACCTCGGGTGACCACTGCGAGGGTTTGGCTCCCTTGCAGGTCATGGCCGTGAGAGGGGCGATCAGTGTGGAATAATGTGGAATGAACGACTGGTAGTAGTTAGGAAATCCCAGGAATTTATGGAGTGCCTTGAGGCCCGTTGGTTGGGGCCAATCCTGGATGCTTTTGGTCTTTTGGGGTCCATCTGGAAGCCCTGACTCAAGACCACGTAACCGAGAAAAGGGACAGTCTCTTGTTCGAAGGAACATTTCTCCAGCTTGGCATACAAGCGATTGTCCCTTAGGCGCTGAAGAATGTTGCATACATCTCGGCAATGATTCTGGAGGTCTCGTGAGATTACCAGGATGTCATCCAGATAGACTACGATGCATTGGTAGAGCATGTCTCTGAATACCTCATTCATCATATTCTGGAACACCGCTGGAGCGTTACAAAGGCCAAAGGGCATTACCAGCTATTCGAAATAGCTATCACGGGTGTTAAAAGCGGTTTTACATTTGACGCTCTGGCATATCCGGATCAAATTGTAAGCCCCCCCTCAGGTCCAATTTGGAGACTATTTTGGCCCCCTGGAGTCTGTCAAATAGTTCAGAGAATAGTGGGAAGGGGTATTGGTCCTTCTGGGTAATTTCGTTTAAGCCACGGTAATCTATACACTGCCGGAGGGAATTGTCCTTTTTCCCCACGAAAAAGAATCCCGCTCCAGCGGGAGATTTCGAAGGCTGAATGAAGCCTTTTGCCAAATTCTCTTGTATGTAGTCTGACATAGCTTTAGTCTCTGTTAGCGAAAGTGGGTACACCCTTCTGCGAGGAGACTCTGGGTTTGGTAGCAAATTTATCGCACAATCAAATGAGTGATGAGGTGGTAAGGTGTCTGCAGCCTTCTTCGAAAATACATCAGCGTATAGAAACATAGAAACATAGAAATGATGGCAGAAAAAGACCAATCGGCCCATCTAGTCTGCCGAGCAAGCTTCCACACTTATTTTCCCATACTTATCTGTTTCATCACCCACCAAGTTCAGGGCCCTTGTTGGTAACTGTTTGATTCAAATTTCCTGCCATCCCCTGTCATTGATGGAGAAAGTAATGTTGGAGTTGCATCAGAGGTGAGCATAAGGCTTAATGGTTAAGGGTAGTAACCGCCACATCAAGCAACTTCCCCCAATGCTTGTTTACCCAGACTGCACAGATCAGTGCCTTGTTGGATGTTGTCTGAATATAAATCCTGTTTTTCACATTTCCCCCTACCGTTGAAGCAGAGAGCGTAAGCAGAGTACTGCAGCGGGAGACCTGGGAGAGACGTCATGGTAGTTAGGCAAGGCATGGGTGATATGACCTCCAAGCAATCCTTATCACAGGAGTTGCCCCATTGGGATAGTTGTAAGGTGCTCCATTTGAATTGCGGAGTGTGAAGTTTCAACCACCGCCCAAGAACCACTCGGTGGATGGCCTTGTCCAGTACCAGAAAAGAGATGGTCTCCATGTACATGGAGGACTGTGGAGATAGTAACTTCGCCAGGTAATGGCTCACCGTGGATGGAGGAGAGCAGTAATGGTATGGGTGTGCGGACCGTGGGGATCCGGAGGTGCTCCACCAGCTGTCGGAGGATAAAGTTACTACCAGCCCCAGAATCCACTAAGGCCAAGCTGTGAAATTCCAGGGTACCTGAGTTGATGGAAACAGGTAATGTTAATAGAGGAGAGGGTGATGTCAGACCTAGGAGAAGTCATCCGGCAGAACATGGCCTGAGAGTTTCCTGGACAGAGTGGGCAGGCGGGTACCGCGTGTCTGAGCTAGCCGCAATACATACACAGACCTGAACGTAGGCGCAGAATGGCACAGAATGGCAGTTACTACCATAAGAAATTTGGAAGGCAGACTGGATTGACCAGTCTTTTTCTGCCATCATTACTATGTTACTATATAAACAGTACTTTTAAACAAAATGAAAAACAATGTTTTAGCATGATCCCTGCAAATTAAGATTATTTGTACATACCAGTAGACTATATATACTCTTTAATGTTATATGTTTCTTGTAAGCCAGGACACAACAGTTACCAAAGTGTAATTCCCATCTGTGAAAATAAAGAGTAAAAAGGAAAATATTAGAACGGCAGATATTAAGTCTGCTTTTTTTTTTTTTTTACTGAAAATGGTGGAATATTTACTTTTACTATAGTTACTGCAATAAAACTGTGGGGGGAAAAAAAACTGTGATTTGAAATGATTTGCTTTGACCTAATTTTAAGTAGGCCCTGTGGATTCTAGCAAAGAATTTTAAATAAAGCCAGCTATGATTCTTTTTATGTGTTCCCAGATCACTTTGCTGCCATTGTTGAACAAATGAATGAGGTGTGCTTGAAAATTGATGTTCCAATTAATGGAATTAAATGCATTTTTCAAACATCGTCTACATTACTATTATTTTCTTGTTTTTTTTTTTTTAAAGAAGATCAGTTTAGTAACTCAATGTATTTCATCCTTTTGGCTATTTTTTCTTAGCTCTCCACTTTCATTTTTTATTAGCAATTATCCTTTTTTTTCCAAAAACATATTGGGGTCAATTTTAATTCCTACGCACGTGGGGTACATTTGTGTGCGCTACCCGGCGCGCACAAATGTACAACTGACTTTATAACATGCGCGCGCTGCTGCACACATGTTAATAAAATCCAGGGTTTGCACGCACAAGGGGGTGCACACATGTGCACCTTGCACACCCGAGCCTGAGGGGAGCCCTGATGGCTTGCCCCGTTCCCTCCAAGACCGCTCCAAAATCGGAGCGGCCTTGGAGGGAGCTTTTTTTAGCTCCCCCTACTTTTTCCCCCACTTTTCATTCCCTTCCCCTATCTAACCCAACCCCCAGCCCTACTTAAATCCCCCCCTACCTTATTTCTTTGAGTTACACCTGCCTCAGGCAGGCATAACTTGTGCCAGCCAGCTGCCAGCGCGCCAACCCCCGGCACAGGCCGCTGTGCCGGAGGACTCAGGACCGCCCCAGACTGCCGGCACGCCCACGCCCCCAGACCGCCCATTTTTGAAAGCCCTGGGACATACCCACGTCCCAGGGATTGCATGCGCCGCCGAGCCTATGCAAAATAGGCTCGGCATACGCAGGGGTAGGTTTTCGGGGGCTTTGCGCGTATCTTACGCGCGCAACCCTTTGAAAATATACCCCATTATGCATGACCAGATGATCTATGAATCTGAACTTTCCTTGTTTGCTAAAACTGATTTCTTCTGGATTCCCAAGAAGTAGATTAGTGTTAAGGCAGATAAATATTCACCTGCTAAACCTTTGCATTTCTCATGAATTATTGGAATAGCGAAGGAGATAGAGATATCAGAAAATCTTTCCACATGTATTTTTCAACTTAGTATGCCTAATTACATTTTTAAGATCTTCTGTGAGGAGAGCTGTTTAAATGAGAAGCAGTGGCTCTATATTGCTTCTCTTCTGGTCTCCTGTCAATATAGCCCTGGATGCCACCCAATCTTCTGCCACTAATCAAATGGCTGCCACTAATCAAAATGGCGCCGATGGCCCTTTGCCCTTACCATGTGACAGGGTATCCGTGCCATTGGCCTGACCCTGTCACATGGTAGGAGCACTGGCTGGCCGGCACCATCTTGTGCTCCTACCATGTGACAGGGGCTGACCAATGGCACCAGCAGCCCCTGTGACATAGGAAGGGCAAAGGCTATCGGCACCATTTTGAATACTGGCAGCCGACGGTCCGAGTGCAGGAGGTTGCTCCCGGACCCCCGTTGGACTTTTGGCAAGTCTTGTGGGGGTCAGGAGGGTCCCCCAAAGACTTGCAAAAAGCCCCTGGTGGTCCAGCGGAGGTCCGGGAGCGATCTCCTGCACTTGGGCCATTGGCTGCCAGTAATCAAAATGGCGCCGATAGCCTTTGCCCTTACTATGTCACAGGGGCTTCCGGTGCCATTGGTCAGCCCCTGTCACATGGTAGGAGCACAAGATGGTGCGGGCCATCCAGTGCTCCTACCATGTGACAGGGTGTGGCCAATGGCACGGATATCCTGTCACATGGTAAGGGCAAAGGGCCATCAGCACCATTTTGATTAGTGACAGCCGACGTTCCAGGAGCGGGAGATCGCTCCAGGGACCCCCGCTGGACCACCAGGTACCTATAAAAGGTTTTTTGGGGGGTCGGGATGGTGGGGGATGCTAAGGTATTAGTTTTAAAGGATCGGGGTGGGTTTTTTGTTTATCGGCTCGGACGCAGCCGATAAACAAAACTGCGATTGGGCCCAATGAAAAAAAAAAACACATGTGAATCGGAACCGGAATCTGAACCGATTCCGGTTCCGATTCACATCTCTAGTACAATTCTGGTCGCTGCATCTCAAAAAAGATATAATTGCGATGGAGAAGGTACAGAGAAGGGCTACCAAAATGATAAGGGGAATGGAACAGCTCCCCTATGAGGAAAGACTAAAGAGGTTAGGACTTTTCAGTCTTGGAGAAGAGATGGCTGAGGGGGGATATGATAGAGGTGTTTAAAATCATGAGAGGTCTAGAACGGGTAGATGTGAATCGGTTTTTACTCTTTCAGATAATAGAAAGACTAGGGGGCACTCCATGAAGCATGTGGCACATTTAAAACTAATCGGAGAAAGTTCTTTTTCACTCAATGCACAATTAAACTCTGGAATTTGTTGCCAGAAGATGTGGTTAGTGCAGTTAGTATAGCTGTGTTTAAAAAAGGATTGGATACGTTCTTGGAGGAGAAGTCCATTACCTGCTATTAATTAAGTTGACTTAGATAATAACTACCACTATTATTAGCAACGGTAACATGGAATAGACTTAGTTTTTGGGTACTTGCAAGTTTCTTATGGCCTGGATTGGCCACTGTCGGAAACAGGATGCTGGGCTTGATGGACCCTTGATCTGACCCAGTATGGCATGTTCTTTATTTCTTATGTTCTTATAGCTTTCATTTCCATTAGAGAAAGTGAGTATACCCTTCCCCCGGGTGGTTTGGTGTTAGGTAACAAGTTGATCACACAATCAAATGAGCGGTGAGGCGCAAGGTATCTGCAGCTCTCTTGGAGAATATGTCTTGAAACGAGGAGTACTGTATTGGAAAGCCTGGAAGGGAAGTGGTGGTGGTCAGGCACAGCATCGGAGTCACAATCTCTAAGCACTTTCCATGGCAGGATTTGCCCCCTTGAGCCAACTGTAAGGTGCTCCAGTCGAAGTGTGGCATGTGCATTTGTATCCAAGGTAGTCCAAGCACCACAGGGTGTACACCTTTTCTAAGAGCAAAAAGGAAATGGTCTCTGTGTGCAGTAACCTGGTGCGAAGTTGGATTGGCGTGGTTGACAGGGTAACTTCGCCTGGTATCGGCTTGCCGTGAATCGAGGACAGCAGTGGTGTCGGTGTCCGGACAGTGGGGATTCATAGGTACTCTACGAGTTGTTTGAGTATAAAGTTCCCACCAGCCCCGGAGTCCACCAAAGCTAGAGTATAGAATTTGAGGGCTTCTGAGTTTATGGAGACTGGTATGGTCAGAGGAGGAGATGGCACAGTCAGGCCTAGGAGGAGTCCTCCGGCGGATCCTAGGCCTGGGAGTTTCCCGGACAGAGTGGACAGGAGGGAACCACATGGCCTGGCTGGCCGCAATATATACACAGGCCTGATCTTTGACGATAACATCTCTCTTTAGCGGATAGATGACTGTGACCCAATTGCATCGGTTCTTCCACTTCGGTGATGGAATTAGGAGCAGTCTGAGCAATGGGTGTTGGGCGAGTATGTGAAGTTCTGGGTGGCATTTTCTTGGGTCATTTAGTCTTGTGTGACCGTTCACGCAGCCGACGATCAATGCGAATGGCCAGGTCGATGAGAGAGTCCAAGGGCTCTGGAAGTTCACATGCAGCTAATTCGACTTTGATGCATGTTCTTAGACCCTCCAGGAATATAGCACGCAGGCAACTCAGGTCCCAGTGTAATTATGAGGTAAGGGTCCTGAACCCAATGCCATATTCAGTCAAAGGTCTGGTGCCCTGTTGTAGGTGCAGGAGTGTGGATCCAGCGATGGTCTTGTGAGCGGGGTCATCAAATATGGAGCGAAAGAGCACTAGGAAGCCTGACAAGTCATTGAGGATTGGATCAATTCGCTCCCAAAGGGGTGACGCCCAAGCCAAAGCCTTCCCATCAAGAAGAGATAGGATGTATGTAGTTTTAGACACTATGTCAGGGAAATACGCAGGTTGCAAGAAGAAGTGCATGCTGCACTGATTTAAAAAGCCCCTACATAACAGGGGATCACCTGTGAAGCGAGAGGGTGCCAGTAACGGTACCATGGGCCAGAATGGCATCACCTGTGAAGCAGAACATGGCTTGGCAGGCATCGTGGTGGAATCCAGCCGGACACTTAATTGGTTGATGGCATTAGCCAGAGTCTCTAATACCTTTTGTTGCTCCAAAATCCATTGGACCAGGCCAGGGGTGGCCTGGATGGCTGGGACCTGTGTCAGGTCCATGGAGTTAGCAATCTGTTATGGTTTGTTAGTATGTGGACTCTGGGCTGAGGTGAGAAGTGTCACCGCCCATAGGGAGGAGCCCTGTGAGCCTCACCGTTGGGAGGCGTGGTCCCAGCAGATATCAGAGACAGCTGTGGAATAGAGTCTTTATTAGATAGATAGAAGAACAC
Organism: Rhinatrema bivittatum; assembly: GCF_901001135.1. NCBI lineage: Eukaryota > Metazoa > Chordata > Amphibia > Gymnophiona > Rhinatrematidae > Rhinatrema > Rhinatrema bivittatum. The sequence goes on along the minus strand of NC_042615.1, from coordinate 326,233,479 downwards.
AGCCCGCGGAGCGAGAGTGCAGGAAAAGTGATGATGTCAGAGTAGAGGGGTATACCCAGAGGGAATACCTCAGAGAAGGAGATCCGGTAGTGGCCTTCAGGGCAGGGTATGCTGAGGAAGTCTCTTCGTAGAGATAGTAGGTCGTGCCTGCAGTGCAGGTACACTGAAGGAGTCTCTCAGTAGTGATGATATGGTAGTGACCTGTAGCACAGGAAATACCCAGGTAGTCTCTCCGTAGTGATGGTATGGTAGTGGCCTGCAGTGCAGGGTACACCAAGGGATTCCCCACAGAGATGGTATGGTGGAGGTCTGAGGCACAGGAACACGAAGAGGGTCCTGGAGGCGAAGCGGTAGTAGCCTGCAGCACAGGGTACACCGGAGTAGCTCCTACTAGAGAGAATACGATAGTGGCCCAAGAAACAGGGTACACCAGAGATGATCCCACAGAGTTGATAGAGTAGATCCATGGAGTTAGGTACTCACTGAAGTGTAGTTCCAGGAAGGGTCCTGAGGAGCGGGACAGGCAGCATTCCAAGGCAGAAGGCCCTTCGAGGAGCGGATAGCCAGAGATGAGGAAGGGTCCCTGAAGAGTGGGCACCCAAGGCTTCTAATGCCGAATACAGGAACAGGTTGTCCGTGAGCGAGAGCGGATTCAGCAACAAGGGAACTCCTTGCTAACTAATCGATAGGCAGGGCCAGTCAGATCAAGTACAGCAGAGCGAAGACGTCGTCAGGAGGGGATGCCCCCGAGGTTCCTGCCATGATGTGTACAAGAGAGGCCCTTGCGTACGCCCACCTATGTGATTCCTGGGGCAAGATGGTGGTCGGTAGCGTCCACGCTGATCCCGGGAACACCAGGCAGATCGGCAATCGCTGGCAGAGGTCGCCATTCTCCCCAATACTGACAAGGCAGCAAAGAAAGAGGTGAGCATTAGTGATCGCAGTCTTCTGCGACCGACAGTAACATCCACAACCCTAACACATTCTTATTTTACTGTTAAAATGGATTTGACGATGACCCTTAATATACTGAATTTTATGTTAATAATTTCAAATGGCAGTTCTATCAATGAGACAATTTCCAAGCCCTACCCACACTAGAGCAAAATCCTTGGGCAGGTCTACCCACGGGCTCCACAGCAGTTATGAAGGGGAAGCATGAGCATCCTTTCCTTTAGAAAAGTGTCTCAAGAAAAAGTGCCTGCAGAGTTCTAATCCGCATCTGCTTTTTCTGTGGGCACTTTTACCTCAGAAAATGAGATTCTTAGCTTTGAACATGCAAAGCTGCGCCCGCTGCTGCTTCCCTGAGCTAACTCCTCCCCTGAGTCTGCCTACTTTTTCTCCAAGTAAAGGTAAGCTTACTGTCGATCCCCACACTGTGATTACTACCTGGGGAAAGAGGGGGCAAATATTCACACTACCAAAATATTTACCCTTCCAATTTACCCAGTTAAATAGCCATGTGCCATGCCCAAATGTCCTTTCCAATTTGAACTTCTAGAAGTATTTTACATTCTTTTATTTATTTTTCCTCTATGCACAGCTGTATTAAACACTTAGCAATCATAGTAGAATGCAAATGTTAATTTCTTATTGAGTTAAAAACAACTAGCTTTTAATGTAACTGATGTTAAGTACAATTAACAGACGCAATTTTGCGCTCGTTGTCTGGGCTTGTGCTATACTAATCATATTTATACTGCAAAAACAAAACATCATTTTACCATGACAAATTCTCATGTGCTACAATTAAAATGCATAGTCCTCGTGTATTCTGAGCAAGAATTGAGCTGCAATTCAGACAGCTAATATTTATATTGTAAATGTTAACCCTTTGACTCATTTCAAAACAAGAAATGAAAATGTACCATATCAGCCAGGGTTGGCCATAAGGAGGTTTGTGGCTGATGGGGGTGCACAGGGTGCCACTGTTTGAATGAAATACCGATGCCCTGTTCAAGAAGCACACGGTTTGATCTGCAGGGTTAGGGGAAGGGGATTCTCCTCTGCTCATCATATATGTAGGGTAGGGGGGACTTCACTGCTGACACAGGATACCATGACCCCCTCCCCCCCCCCCACCCCACACACATACATGGGATATCACCGGAGCTAAGGTCAGCCCCAATATTGCTCACTTATGTTTTTTTTACAGCATACACAACAAAATATTTGTACAGATCAGCAAAATACATTTAACTTGTTAAAATTAAGTTTTTTGTCAGAGTAAAATGGGCTAAGCAAATTGATATGCAATTAATCATGGGTATAATTTTATGCCCAGTATATGAAAATATTACCTAATATACATATATCATGAAATTTCCTTCCTACGGTTATATTTTTTCCTGTTATTTTTGGGAACTTATTTTCCTGCATGGCTACGTAATGTCATAAAAGGGAGTATTCAAGGGATGCTTAGGGGTGCATAGCCACCATAGACCCTTCAATTACACTATCCAGTCTGCCAATAAACTGACCCAAAAAGGACTCTTTGTCCACACACTTAGAATCCTCCCCTCCTCCTCCCCAAATAAAAGTCTTGATGACCAGATGTCCTTACTCTTTCCTGAGACAGGAGTGAAATGTATCCAGAGGGTTCCTTTCTTCAACCACTCACTTCCCATTACAACCTATAGGACCAATTTTGCACGTTTCATTTTTTCTCTTGGCAGAAACCAGGAAACCTTGCTTGAACAACTCTTGGCTTTTTTACTCTGTTGCATTCCATGAAAAGTAAATATAACAAAACCCTCTTTTCTGTAAAAACCAAAGATTGCACTTTCTTATGGCAAAAGCCACTTTTAAATAGACATTACAGAGGTTTTTTTGCACTCCTATTTATGTATCTCCCTTCTTATCTGCGATCTTCACATCCTATCTCTCATACATACATTCACAGTAAGCAACACTGACATACGTGCAAACATTTTCACATATATGCCATTCATAATCACATATAGCCTTACAGATAGCATATGCCAGTTGAGTCCCCTGACCTCATGCATGCCAAAGTAGGGATGTGAATCGTTTTAGGACGATTAAAATTATCGTCCGATAATTTTAATATCGTCTTAAACCGTTATGGAACACAATACAATAGAGATTCTAACGATTTATCGTTATAAATCGTTAGAATCGTGAGCCGGTACACTAAAACCCGCTAAAACCCATCCCCGACCCTTTAAATTAAATCCCCCACCCTCCCGAACCCCCCCCAAATAACTTAAACATTTCCTTGCCAAATCCTACCTCCTTCAATCCCCCACCCTCCCGAACTCCCCCCCAAATGACTTAAATTACCTGGGGGTCCGGAACGGCAGCGGTCCGGAACGGGCTCCTGCTACTGAATCTTGTTGTCTTCGGCCGGCGCCATTTTCCAAAATGGCGCCGAAAAATGGCGGCAGCCATAGACCGACAGGATTCGACGGCAGGAGGTCCTTCCGGACCCCCGCTGGACTTTTGGCAAGTCTTGTGGGGGTCAGGAGGCCCCCCCAAGCTGGCCAAAAGTTCCTGGAGGTCCAGCGGGGGTCAGGGAGCGATTTCCCGCCGCGAATCGTTTTCCATACGGAAAATGGCGCCGGCAGGAGATCGACTGCAGGAGGTCGTTCAGCGAGGGTTCCGGCGCCTCGCTGAACGACCTCCTGCAGTCGATCTCCTGCCGGCGCCATTTTCCGTACGGAAAACGATTCGCGGCGGGAAATTGCTCCCTGACCCCCGCTGGACCTCCAGGAACTTTTGGCCAGCTTGGGGGGGGGCCTCCTGACCCCCACAAGACTTGCCAAAAGTCCAGCGGGGGTCCGGAAGGACCTCCTGCCGTCGAATCCTGTTGGTCTATGGCCGCCGCCATTTTTCAGCGCCATTTTGGAAAATGGCGCCGGCCGAAGACAACAAGATTCAGTAGCAGGAGCCCGTTCCGGACCGCTGCCGTTCCGGACCGCAGCTGGACCACCAGGTAATTTAAGTCATTTGGGGGGGGGTTCGGGAGGGTGGGGGATTTAATTTAAAGGGTCGGGGGTGGGTTTTAGCGGGTTTTAACGATTTTAACGATATATCACGATATTTTACCCCCCCCAAACGGCAACAATACGATTCCCTCCCCCTCCCAGCCGAAATCGATCGTTAAGACGATCGAGGACACGATTCACATCTCTATGCCAAAGTACATATTCAGTACAGCTACAAATGAATATTCCATGCATACGTGTGACTTCATCACAGTCATGCACTCCAGAACTACATATCAATGATCTTTTTTTTCTCTCTCTCTATTTAGAACAAGGATCCATCTATTTATTTTTAAGAACATTATTTTAAATGCTTAAATGCTTTAAAAAAAAACCAAAAACTTGATTACTTAAAAAAGAATGAAAAGGTAGTTCATAAATCATTACACACTCTACCTCATGTAGTTATTTTATATTAGTAGGTTCATTCCAATAATTACTGGCAAAAACATCCAAACTATTTTTCATTATTTTTTAAATTCTTTATTTATTAAATTTCCATTTTTACAAGAAAACGAAAACAATTTGTATTTCAATACCCTTAACAGGATTGAAATTTTCATGGAAACGCTAGGCTTATACAATTTTACAATTCAAAATAAAAAGAAAAACATAATAAGTTTTCACTTTCCTAGTTTTCTAGTTTCCTTTAAGACCAAAAAAAGTTATTGGAGCCAGTTGAGCAAACCTTAAATCATAATATCATAATAACCATATTTAGGTCATATCATATATAAACATTCATTATTTTTAATCTTGTGCATTCCCATGAGGTTATTCTCAACATATAAATACTTGTCCTTTCCTATAGATCAATATTGTAAAAATCACCTGTTGCCAAAAATCTCTGCATTGCATTGTTTTCTTATATATGTAAGCCACAATAAAGAGTTGTTTTTTTTTTTTTATATGAATGTTCAATTGCTTTCTTTGTTGTAAGACACAATAAAAAGTGTTTCAAGAAAATGGTCTTGCAGGTTACCTTTTTTGTCCTATGAATCAATGTTGTATATATCAACTATTTTCAAACACTACTTGTGGATCATCCAAAAATATATGTATGCTATTCAAGGAAGGAGCCCAGTAACCTTCCTTTTTGTACATATATTATATATTTGCAATTTGACAAAAAGCATTTTCTATTTGGTTTATTTTTTTCATTTCAGGGCAATATTTTTATTTCTTTTTTCAATTTGCTTAGGGGTAGATTTTAAAAGAAGCGCGATCAGCCTACTTTTGCTTGCGCATCAGACTCAAGCAAAAGTACGCTGGATTTTAGTAGATACGCACGGAGCCGCGCGTATCCACTAAAATCCCTGGATCGGCGCGCGCAAGGCTATTGATTAAGGGGCGGATTTTCAGAGCCCTGCTTGCGTAAATCCGCCCAAAACCGGGCGGATTTACGCGAGCAGGGCCCTGCGCGCCGGGAAGCCTATTTTACATAGGCCTACCGGCGCGCGCAGAGCCCCGGGACTTGCGTAAGTCCCGGGGTTTTCGGAGGGGGCGTGTCGGGGGGGCGTGTCGGGGGCGGGCCCGAACCGCGCGGCGTTTTCGGGGCGTGTCGGGAGCGTTACGGGGGCGTGGCTCAGCCTGGGGCGGCCCGGGGCGTGGCCACGCCCTCCGGACCCGCCCCCAGGTCGCGGCCCGGCGCGCAGGAGGCCCGCTGACGCGCGGGGATTTACGCCTCCAGGAGGGAGGCGTAAATCCCCCGACAAAGGTAAGGGGGGGGGGTTTAGACAGGGCCGGGCGGGTGGGTTAGGTAGGGGAAGGGAGGGGAAGGTGAGGGGAGGGCAAAGGAAAGTTCCCTCCGAGGCCGCTCCGATTTCGGAGCGGCCTTGGAGGGAACGGGGGTAGGCTGCGCGGCTCGGCGCGCGCCGGCTATACGAAATCGATAGCCTTGCGCGCGCCGATCCAGGATTTTAGCGGATACGCGCGGCTCCGCGCGTATCTACTAAAATCCAGCGTACTTTTGTTTGCGCCTGGAGCGCAAACAAAAGTAGGCTATTCGTGCTCGTTTTAAAATCCGCCCCTTTGTATAGCCGGCGCGCGCCGAGCCGCGCTGCCTACCCCGTTCCCTCCCCTCACCTTCCCCTCCCTTCCCCTACCTAACCCACCCGCCCGGCCCTGTCTAAACCCCCCCCTTACCTTTGTCGGGGGATTTACGCCTCCCGGAGGGAGACGTAAATCCCCGCGCGCCAGCGGGCCTCCTGCGCGCCGGGCCGCGACCTGGGGGCGGGTACGGAGGGCGCGGCCACGCCCCCGGACCGCCCCGGGCCGTAGCCACGCCCCCGTACCCGCCCCCAAAACGCTGCCGACACGCCCCCCGAAACGCCGCGACGACCGGGCCCGCCCCGACACGCCCCCGACACGCCCCCCTCCGAAAACCCCGGGACTTACGTGAGTCCCGGGGCTCTGCGCGCGCCGGTAGGCCTATGTAAAATAGGCTTCCCGGCGCGCAGGGCCCTGCTGGCGTAAATCCGCCCGGTTTTGGGCGGATTTACGCGAGCAGGGCTCTGAAAATCCGCCCCTTAATGTTTATTTCAGTTTGGTTTGTTTGCCAAATTGAAAAAAAGATACAAAACCCACATGAAAACATGAAGGGAAAAAGGACCTCCCCAGACCCCTTTACTGCCTCAGGCCCTGAGGTTCTCCATAGCCCCAGCCAATAAGCCTGGGCCTTCCAAGGACTCCCATTCCCCTCACTCCACATGAATAATCTGAGGCCAGGATCTAGCTCCAGGGCCTTGCTGGGCTCATCTGCCTTCACCCCCCCAAAAAAATAATAAACTGGCCAGGGACTTCTCTTTCACCCACTTACCTCTTCTCTAGGGGTCTTTAGCAAAGAAAGGAGCAGGAATGATCTCCAGATATTATGGAAATATATTTGTTTGTTCTCCCCCCCCCCCCCAAAAAAAAAAAATCTCTGCCTTAGGTCTAGCAACTCTCTCCCATTCTCACCAACAGGTTGGGGCTCCCTGGGTCGCCTACCCCCCTAGCCCCCTATACCAATAAGCCATGGTCACTGTCTACCCAGCTGGGCTGAGCCCCGTGCCACAGGGGCATCTCAGGTGTCATCTGATCCCTCTTCTCTCTGCAAATAAGCCTAGGCCAGGAACCTCCCTGGCTTCCACTTACATGGGGGTCTTCAGCAAAGAAAGGCGCAGGATCGTGAGACCAGCATAAGTGTTTGACACAAAATTGGGTTGACCTCAAAGCCAGCTGGCATCATTTTTAAAGGGACTCTGGTAGGGCAGGAGTTACTGGAGATCGTTCCTGTTTATTTTTCTTTGCTGAAGACCCCATGGCCTCTGGGCCCTCCTCCCCATTTTTAGTTCATACCCTAAATCCCCTCCTTGCTGTACTCTTATATCACTGGTGGGCTAATGGAGCCCAGAGCACTCCCTTGCCTCCAGGCTTGGTGCCATCTTTGGAAAAATGGTGCCAAAATCATGTATGTTTATTATGACCCTCCCCAATCTATATGGTACTACTTGGAAGTACAAGGACTGCAAAGATTGCTGGCCCTACAAATTATGGGCCAGTCTAGTGGCTGAGTGTCAATGTTAACTCTACCATTTAAAGGAGCTAGTTTTGACTCCTGACAGAGATGGTGCCTCCATTAGGAAAACTAGGTTGTCGCCTAAAGTGCCAACATTTTCAGGGTGGCAAAATTCTGCCAGCATGAGGCCCAGAGAGGTGCTGTGCCAGAGCCAATACTGCTGAAGAAGATAGTGCTGTGCTGGAGCCATTGCTGTTGTAGGAGGGAATGCTGTGCTGGAACTGCCACCAATAGGTAAATTGGGAGGGGGGTACATGACCAACAGAAGCTTATTCTAATTTAGGAATACTCCCAAAGGTTCAAGAAGAAGTTACTACTGATGATGTAACAGATTATTCAGTTTTAATTATCACCAACTGAAGAAAAATATTACATTCGTATACTTTATTTAAGAAAAAAAAAATAAACCTTTGCGGTGCAAATCGCCAATAGCCCATATAGTTGCAAGTTACAAATGGCACTTTTAATTTGTATTTAACATTATATTCAAAGAGAAATTCTTTCTTTGAAAAATAGCAAGTGCAAAGCATGTCCACTAAAATTGTCCATGAACTTTGCACCTGGAATTTATGTGGGTGGTGGGATGTGGGAGAAGGTAGGAAGGAGATTACTCATGTACAGTTGAATATTGAATGTACACAAATGTTGTTTTCTGATCCCAACATAAATGACCTAATCATTCCCACAAGAATGCCTCTTTTCCCACAACTAAAAGTATACAAGCTGTGGAACCCATGAAAACTATCAGTCACATCAGAGGAGGGCAATTTTCAGCCAGGAAATTTTACCTGTGTAGATATCTATTTAAATGGGCAAATGCCTTTGAAAGTTGTTCTCCTCATGTCCTAGTGCCATCAAGCAAAGATGGCACTGCTACCACTTTGGAAGCATTTATTACTGTAACTCATTTCAAATGCAAAGGAAAAGTTTGGGTCTGGAATAGAGACATCTTACATCCTGAATTGTGAAGCATGCCATGTTTGTACTCTATTGACACTGTCAAGAAAGAAACCTAAAATACACAAGCCATGAATGTTGATTTTTTTTAATGTGGTTTAGTAAACTGCCACATGCTGCCTTTCTAAATAGATGGAGATCAGTTTTCAAAGGGGGCTAAACAGCTGAGTAAAGACTGAGGGGCAACATTTCCAAATGCAATTAAAAAAATGTTTTGTATAACCTTCATTAAGGCCTATGTACTATGCTGCAAATTTTCTTCCAAAAAAGGATTTTCATGTAAAACGTTTCACAAAATTATCATAAACTTGCAAAAAATGCTAAATTGCTAAAATATGGATTCTTTACATTTTGCAAATCCCCTTTTTTGTGAAAAGATTTTGCAAAAGATAGTTTCACTGTAGTAATCTTTCAATCAAATGCCACATTAATGAGTTGCTGTGATGCAAAAGCATGCAAAGCTCATTAATGTGGAATTTAGCAAAAATGGACCTTCAAAAAAGTCTTTGCAGGTTTGTTTTTACCAGCAAAATAATACACCACAATGACGTGTAACTATATTTCTGTGTAGCTCTGAGAACTGGCAGTTTATATGGAATTTCATGGGGATTTATCGGATCCTCATGGCCTCTGTGAGTTTAGGGATGTGCAGCCAAAAACAATTTGTTGCATTCGTGATACGTATTCGTTGGGTGTCATTTCCGTTGCATTCGGACGTATGGAGAATCCAATACGTCGATATGTCAATACATTTTCCGGTTCCCATTAAAGTCAATGGGGGAAGGATTTCCAGCCTATTTTTGGCTGCAGAATTGGGGTTTTATTATCAATTTTCATGAAACTTCTGGGGAGCAATCATCACAACAACAAAAGAGCTCCAAGGTACTTAGACTGTGGCAAAGTGGCACCAAAGTGGCATGAATAGCCTAAGGCACTGGAAAGGTGCAAAGGGGTACCAGAAGTGGCAAGAGTGCTTTAACAGAGGCACAAAGCAGCAGAGAGAATGTCAAAAACACACCACAGCTTCAAAACAGAGCACCGATAGCAGAAGCATGAACCATCGAAGGCAGCATGACAGGCAAAGCGGCAAGACAAGTGGCATTGACATCCAACAGCACAATGAAGGAGCAACATAGCAAGCAGATAGACTAGCACCAACACACTGAGGAACCATGAGAGTGGCAAGAACACCACAAGGAGTTAAGTGAGTCATCTGGTGTATGGCAGCAAAGCAGAGTGGCAGAAAGCTGATAGGGGCAAGACAGGCTGGTAGAGTGGAGGTAGTCTTGTCCCTGTGGTTTTGATAGGGGAAAGACAGGCTGGCCCAGGAGACAGTTCCCTTTCCTTTGTGCAGGAAAGGACTCCCTAGAACAGGTCCACCCCTAGAGTGGGGTGTTTCCGTTGGCGTCTAGTGAATACCGTTGGCGTCTAGTGAATTCCGTTGGCATCTAGTGAATACCGACTGTACTTATGCACTTCAGCTGATGACAAAGGAACTTGAAGAGCTCTCAGAAATAAGAATACTGCTACTCAAGTCCAAATCTGCAGTATCAACCTATGTTGACTTTGTACCGTACAGTGCCTCTGTAAACAATGGGAACACAGAGGATGAACTAGAGTACAACTACCACCAGTTTTCTATAGCACTAGAAACATTAATGTAGCAACAAAGAAACAGCTTGGGAAAATGGCCCATATTATGAAGGTCATGAAAACTATATCCTAGCTCCAAGCTGGACAGACAGGCACAGTGTTAGAGGTCGGATGAACAGGCACAGCAGTCGAGGTCAAACACTTGTAGGAACACAAGGCCTGGACAGTTGACGGTCAGGCACAGTGTTTCATGTCAAGTATTAGGGATGTGAATTGTGTGCCTGATCGTTTTAACGATCGGGTTCGGCTGGTGGGGGGATCTGATCATTACGAGATGTGAATTGGAATCGAATCCGATTCCAATTCACATCACTAATTTTTTTTAGTGAGGCCCGCGCCGATAAAAAAAAGCCCACCCCAACCCTTTAAAATTACCCCCTTAGCCTCCCCCACTCTCCCGACCCCCCCCAAAAAAACATTTTACACATACCTGGTGGTCCAGAGGGTCCGCGGGGAGCGATCTCCCATTCCCACGCTATCAGCTGCGCTAAAAAAAAATGGCATCGATGGCCCTTTGCCCTTACCATGTGACAGGGCAAAGGCAGCGCCGGCGCCATTTTGAATATTGGCAATATGGCCCGCGTGCAGGAGATCGCTCCTGGACCCCCGCTGGACCCCCAGGGACTTTTGGCCAGCTTGGGGGGGCCTCCTGACCCCCACAAGACTTGCCAAAAGTCCAGCGGGGGTCCGGGAGAGACCTCCTGCACTCCGGCCGTATTGCCAGTATTCAAAATGGCGCCGGTGCTACCTTTGCCCTGTCACATGGTAAGGGCAAAGGGCCATCGGCACCATTTTTTTTTAGCGCAGCTGATAGCATGGGAATGGGAGATCGCTCCCAGTGGCCCCCTCGACCACCAGGTATGTGTAAAAATGTTTTTGGGGGGGAGGGGTCGGGAGAGTGGGGGAGGTTAAGGGGGTAATTTTAAAGGGTCGGGTGGGTTTTTTTTTATCGGGCCATTGGCACCATTTATATTAGTGGCAGCCAAAACGGCGCCGATGGCCCGAGAGTGGGAGATCGCGCCGGGAACCCCCCCCCCCCCACTGGAACACCAGGTAATTTAAAACATTTTGGGGGGGTTCGGGAGGGTGGGGGATTTGTTTTAAAGGGTCAGGGTGGGTTTAGGGGTTGTTTTGGTGTGCCAGTTTCCCCACCCTCCCCCCTCCCCCGCTCCACGATTTTTCACGATAAATCGGGGGAATTTCTATTGTATCGTGACTCTAACGATTTTTGACGATTTAAAAAATATCTGACGATTTTTTTAAATCGTCAAAAAATGATTCACATCCCTATCAGGTACATGTGCTGCAGTGCTTATATTATCTGGAGCATAGGAGGCAATTGGAGCTGCTGCAAGACTTTGAATTGCTTTTATTCATCTTGCCATTCACAGGGAAAATTTGGAAACCCAAGCAAAGGCAGGTTTACTTTAAAAAACACTAGCATTTCCATCAACTCTGGTGCCAGCCTTGAGCGGTGAGGGCTCATGATATCCCCTGTCATTGAAAAGACACGTTCACTGGGCACACTGGTTGGTGGACATGACAGATATCACTGAGCCACTTTGGCTAGGTATGGCCAGACAGTGGACTTGTGTGCCCAATATGCCAGCAGATCTGTCTGCATTTTCTCTATCGGCTCTGAGAGATACCATTTCACAGACAGCTATGCTGCTGTCTCCTGTGCTTGGGCGGGCTCAGAGTCCCTCAATCCAGCTGCTTTCTCTCTCGCCCGTTGCACAACTGATGAATCTTTATGGGCAACATGCCTTGGGTGTTCTGATGTGGAGGAGGAGGTACTATCTGTCGCTGACACAGTGCTGCTCCTGCTTGGGCTAGCAGCACAACTCTCTGACGTGCCTGCTGTTTCCACCTCTGCTTCAAGCCTAATCTGTCTCCGCCTATGGAGCTCCTGTTCACGGACCTTTGCTAACAGCAGCTCCTTCACAAATGACAGACAATTGGTCTGTAGGGCGAGTTTACCTTTCACACGGGGATCACAGAGGCGAGCATGTATGTGCGGTCGTCTGTTAAAGGCCTTAATCTGTCTTTCACCTGCTGCTGCAAAACGTCCAGACACTGCAGCACCTCAGCAGTAATTCCCTCTTCCTGTTTAAAGGCCTCCAAATGTTCATCCAGGAAATTAACTATAGGGATGATGTCAGCCAAGGTGGCACTTCTGGAACTCAGCTCCTCCGTGACATCCTTGAAGGGCTGCAGGATTTTTACCAGCTGACTCATGACTATCCAATCATGATGCCCTAGGGGATTCTGCACACCTATGTCCATTCTACCAGAAAGTTCATGAAGGGGTGTCTGCAGCTCCAGTAACTTCTCCAGCATCATAAAGGTGGAATTCCACCGGGTGGCAATGTCTTGAATGAGACGCTTGTGAGGCATATCCAAATCAGTCTGTTTTTGTCGGAGAACCTGCCCCGCCTTGACACTTCTGCGGAAGTGTGCTGCTATGTTCCTGCACTTCTGTATTAACCTATGCAGGTATTCATTCTCTTTGTCATTGGACTCCAAGCCCAGAGCTGACTTCACTACCAGGTGCAGAGTGTGTGCAAAACATCGGATGTTCTTAAACCGCCCATCGCTTATTGCCTTAACAATGTTTGCACCATTGTCTGTGACAAAGAACCCTGCCTGCTTTTTCCTGTCTCGCTGGTGTAGTTGCCAGCCCTCCAGCATCTGTCTGATGCATGCTAAAATATTGGTAGCGGTATGGGCCTGGTCCGTCAGGTGGGTGTCCAGTAAAGCCCACCTCCACCCTGATACTTCTTCAGTAATAGAGCTGCTGGCTGCCCCTGCCTCTGCCATGTCCCACCAGTGTGCTGTCAGAGAGAGGTAAGAGTGTGCAGCATTCATGGAGGTCCAGATATCGCAGGTGAAATGCACTCTTCTGTCTGCCTTAGCTAGCAGTGCTTGCAAGCGACTGCGACACTGCTTGTACAGGTTGGGGATGACCTTTCTACTAAATGTGGTTCTGCACGGGATTTTTAATTTGGAAGTACGACCTTCAAAAAACGCTTGAAACCCACATTCTGCACCAGCTGCAAGGGCTGGTCATCAAGAGCAATCATTTCCCCAATGCTCCTGGTTACAACTTTTGAGGCTGCCTGCCTCCTACCCCGGGATAGCGTTACCGCACTCCACCCCATTTCCTCCATGGTGGATTGTCGCTTCTGCCACATGTCAGGGGGTTGCTGGCCTGCCGCCTGACTGCAAGAAAGGTATGAGGGCGTGGGCAGACTCTGCTGCTTTCCTACCACTGCACATTGGTTGGAAGGGGTCCTCCAACTGGAACTGCCAGCATCCCCAGATGGCAGTAATCTTGTTGGGTGTTGCCTCTTCATATGATGGTTCATGCCAAAATTAGATAGATGTCCCATTTGCTTGCCTCTGCTAATATCTCTGGCACAGTAATTACACCGAGCAGTACGCGGGTCTTTCGTCACTTTAAAGTGTCTCCAGATCGGAGATGTCTTTCGTGATCCTCCCCTCTCTAACACCTTGGGGGTGGATGCTGGCACTGGAGTTGAGGTAGTGGGTGCACCCTGAGAAGCAATGCCAGAGGGGGCACCAGTCACCCTCTCTCCCCATACTGACTGCTCTTCCTCCTCCTCGATATCACTGTCATCTCTCCCCTGCTGCACATTTCTGGAGGCTATGACACGACAAACTGATTCTACCGAAGATTCGTCAGCTATTACTTCTTCCATTTCTGATGAGAATCCCACACAAGAAGATTCTTCATCTGAATCAGAAGCTAACAGTGACTGCGCTACCTTGTGAATGCTAAGTGTTAGTCGAGACTTCTGTCCCCCTGCTGCTTTTGTGTGTCCACATTTTGTCTGGCATGACTCTGCCTCCCCTTCCCTCTCCTCCAAAATTACAGGCCCAGAAACAAGTGGTGGTGATGGTGATGTATCATGGTCAGATTTCCTTTTTTTTTGGCATGGAACTGCCATGCCCTACAAAGAGTTTAGATTGCGACAGTTGCCTTTTTAGCTGTACTGGTGGTGTTGCACTAGTGTCTTTTGGGGTGCCTCCTCTGCCAGTCCCAATAAGTTGATTGCATCTCTCTTTCCCTGACATTATGGATTTTATGTCACTGAGTAGTAACACTTCCCACTGTCCCACAATAATAATGTTCAGTCTGTTTAAAATGCCCACCGCCCACTGTCTCGCTGCCTGACTGTGCACTAATGTGTGTGGTGTGTACACAGAAGCTGCTTGCTTGTAAGCACAAAAGAGGCAGACTACTCCTCGGGCACTTGACTGCACAGACCCACTCAATAATAATGTTCAGTCTGTTTAAAATGCCCACTGCCCACTGTCTCGCTGCCTGGCTGTGGCGTGTACACAGAAGCTGCTTGCTTTGTAAGCACAAAAGAGGCAGGCTACTCCCCGGGCACTTGACTGCACAGAGCCACTCAATAATAATGTTCAGTCTGTTTAAAATGCCCACCGCCCACTGTCTCGCTGCCTGGCTGTGCACTAAAGTGTGTGGTGTGCACACAGAAGCTGCTTGCTTGTAAGCACAAAAGAGACAGACTACTCCCCGGGCACTTGACTGCACAGAGCCACTCAATAATAATGTTCAGTCTGTTTAAAATGCCCACCGCCCGCTGTCTCGCTGCCTGGCTGTGCACTAATGTGTGTGGCGTGCCGTGCACACAGAAGCTGATTGCTTGTAAGCACAAAAGAGGTAGACTACTCCCCGGGCACTTGACTGCACAGACCCACTCAATAATAATGGTCAGTCTGTTTAAAATGCCCACTGCCCACTGTCTCGCTGCCTGGCTGTGCACTAATGTGTGTGGCGTGCACATAGAAGCTGCTTGCTTGTAAGCACAAAAGAGGCAGACTACTCCCCGGGCACTTCACTGCACAGACCCACTCAATAATAATGTTCAGTCTGTTTAAAATGCCCACCGCCCACTGTCACGCTGCCTGGCTGTGCACTAATGTGTGTGGCGTGCAGCCATGCACACAGAAGCTGCTTGCTTGTAAGCAGAAAAGAGGCAGACTCCCTGGGCACTAGACTGCACAGACTCAGCCTGTTAAACTTCCCAGTGAAGCCCAGTGCACTGAGAGACTAAGTAATTGGAATTTAAAAAAGCAGGAATTTTTGTCACTCCAGAAAAATGGATGACATTGAAAATATCTCCCTCCAAGCCAGCCCTACACCCTAAATGGTAAATGGTGGTCAGTGCTAGCTGACCTAGCACAGTCAGCTTCTCATCTCAGTCAGAGATGAGTCTGACCAAAATAAACAGCTTGAAAGAAACAGGAATAGTAGTGACTGTAGCTGACCCCCTGGCACTACAGCAAGACAAGGAATATTTTTCTTTCCTTAGCTAGCCTATCTGTTCTCTATAAGTTCTGCCTGCCTGCTCCCTCTTCCACCCATCAGCCGAACTCCCCACAGCATCGCTGTAAACAACTGCGTGGCTCCTCGTGCTGCTGTTTAGATACTGCTGGCTCATCAGTAAAATCCACAGAGAGCACTGAATGACAGCGCTATTGGCTGCATTCAGTGCTTCTCAGAAAATGTCAGTGCGGATACGTTGCGTTCCGGTATCCATGCCGACCTGTCCGACCCTTTCCTGTGAGTCACTGTGATTCACAGGAAAGGGTCAGACAGGTCGGCATGGTTACCGCAGGGGCGCCACCATTTTGTGGTAATCCTGGGTAGCTCACAGCTAATGGTGGCGAAGAAAAGCGCGCGCCTCGCTGTGCCCCGAATAAAACAGAAGTCTGTTAAATACGTGGGGGGTCGCGATGCGTTTTGCCTCCCCACGTATTTAACAGATAGGAAAAAATAAGTTGCGGATTACAAATTTGTGGAAAACGGATGCACACCCCTAGTACATAGAGACTGTGGAGGTTTTAAGCAGAAAGGGTCCATCCTTTATTCATTCTATGTGCCCCTGGGTGCCAAATAAAGGATCCGTTCCACCCAGGGGTTACAATTACTTTTGCAAAACGGAATGAATGAAAAAACATTTTGTTGTTTTTTTATGTTTCATTAAAAAACAAAATAAAACACTATTTGGCTGCAGCATGGCCTGTGGTCTACCCTGCAGCTTACCCCAAGGACCTGTTTGGACCCCTCATGCCCACAGCATACAGCATTTTTGCACACTTGGGGATGAATGGAGATTAATGATATCATTTTATAAACAGTGAGGTGGAAACTTCACAATTATAAAATACCAAATATTTCTGCTCTGAAAGTACTCTCATGTTTCAGTGCTCCTTTATTTTCAACGCAAGAAAATGCATATTCTTTCCATTTTATAAAAATGCACATGTATATTTTGCATTCAAATTAATTGTGATACTACACAAATAAATTCCCAGAATTATAAAATACCTCCAGAATGCCCATAGACTGCTCCTAGACTGTTCCTTTTCTTCCTTAGTTAAAATGTACACATGAACTCTCAACTTTTATAAAACAACATATATGTATACATATGCCACTTACAAGCATACATGCTATCTTTATGCGTGGAACTCCTTTGAAAATTCAAAATGAAATTTTTATATATATACACACATAAGCACACACAAACAATAAATTTATATATTTATTTATTTGATGGATCAGTGTACTGACAATTGTATCGCAGACAGTATCTACTGTCTAATTGCACTCTGTAGACTCTAGGAATCTGTACAGAAGCCTTATGTTCTTGTAAGGAGTCAGAAATAGTAGTGACAAGCTAGTAAATTACTGTGCAGCATTAGTTGTGTCCATGTATTAAACTCTCCAGAGCGAGAAATGAATTGCCTTTTAGCACATCAACCCCATAGCACTGAAAACAGAAGAAGTGAACTGAACTAATTCCTCTTCCAATAGTATTTATTAGTAAGCTGTGATCCATGTGTGCTGGTCTAGAGGAAAACAAGATGAATAAATAAAACTATATATCTTGAATAATTATGACCAATATAGTATATTTTCATTCAAAAACAGCTTTCTTTATGTCTGTTGAATTAAAGCAATATACTCACAGAGGGCTCATTTCACTGATATTACAGTATATTGCTCATGATGGTGAATAGTAGGAAGTTGCCAATTGTTGCAAAAAGAGTGTATTCTACTATTATCAATCTAAAATAACAAATATTCAGCTCAGCATAGCCTGAAAAATAAAACAGGACAAAATGCCACCATAGACACTTTTCTAACATCCTTCATTCTACTTATAGAAATACTTGAAATTACTGCAGGGTTTCCCAAACTTGTCCTGAGGACCACACAACCAGTTGAGTTTGAAGGATAGCCACAATAAATAGGCATGAGAATAATTTGCATACCATATAAACTCAGAAAATGGAAATTTATCTCATGCATATTCATTCTGCATATCTCGAAAATCTAACTGGCTGTGGGATCCCCAGGACAGGTTTGAGAAGCCCTAAATTACTGAATCATGATTCATGCCCCCCAAATGATATTTATTTCTAGAGATGTGAATCGTGTGATCGATCGTCTTAATGATCGATTTTGGCTGGGGGGGGAGGGAATCTGATCGTTGCGGTTTTTTGTTTTTTTTTAAATCGTTTAAATCGTAAATCGGGGGAGGGCGGGAAAACCGGCACACTAAAACAACCCTAAAACCCACCCTGACCCTTTAAAATAAATCCCCCACCCTCCCGAACCCCCCCAAAATGTTTTAAATTACCTGGGGTCCAGTGGGGGTGTCCTGGTGTGATCTTCCACTCTCGGGCTACGGCTGCATTAATAGAAATGGCGCCGGCGCCATTTTGCTTCCTGTCCCCCGACGTCACGAGCTCAGGAGATCGCTCCCGGACCCCCGCTGGACCCCCAGGGACTTTTGGCCAGCTTGGAGGGACCTCCTGACCCCCACAAGACTTGCCAAAAGTCCAGCGGGGGTCCGAGAGCGACCTCCTGCCGTATGGCAGGCCGTATGGCCGGCCATACGGCCTGCGCCATTTTGCAATATGGCAATTCGGCCATACGGCCGGCGCCATTTTACAATATGGCCAGAGTGCAGGAGGTCTCTCTCGGACCCCTGCTGGACTTTTGGCAAGTCTTGTGGGGGTCAGGAGGCCCCTCCAAGCTGGCCAATAGTCCCTGGGGGTCCAGCGGGGGTCCGGGAGCGATCTCCTGCGCTCATGACATCGGGGGACAGGAACCAAAATGGCGCCGGCGCCATTTCTATTAATGCAGCCGTGGCCCGAGAGTGGAAGATCATACCGGGACCCCCCCACTGGACCCCAGGTAATTTAAAACATTTTGGGAAGGTTCGGGAGGGTGGGGGATTTATTTTAAAGGGTCGGGGTGGGTTTTAGGGTCGTTTTAGTGTGCCGGTTTTCCCGCCCTCCCCCTTCCCCTCCCCCTCCCCCGATTTACGATTTTTGACGATAAATCGGGGGAATTCCTATTGTATCGTGCCTCTAACGATTTTTGACGATTTAAAATATATCGGACGATTTTTTAAATCGTCAAAAAACAATTCACATCCCTATTTATTTCTAACTAAGGGTTAGATTCATCAAAATATCACATATGATAGGAAGAGGAGTATAATTATAAGGTAATAGCCTGTTTAGGTATTAATGAATATGCAAAAGAGAGAGAGAGAGAGAGAGCCTATAAGGACCTTGCAGTAGTTAGCTATTTATGCTACTATAGGAGGCCCACCTAGTAACTCAAGGTGAGGTTTAGGTAGTAGTGTAGGTGTTAGGGGCCACTTTGACATGCAGAGTGAGACTTACGAACAGAACAGTGCACTTTTGTGAAGATTTGATGTCTTTCGGAGTGTGGAAATTCACACAACGATGAGATTTGTACAATGTTCTCTCATCCTAGCTTGATGGACTCTCTACCTGAGTAACATCAAGCTAGGTTGAGAGAACATTGTACAAATCTCATCTTTTTGTGAGTTTCTACAATGTACTCTTACCCTGCACTCTCTACCTAGGTGCTATCAAGCTAGAGCAAGAGTACATTGTAGAAATCTCATCTTTGTATACCTTTCCTCATTCCAAATCACATCAAATGTTCACTGATGTGTACTGCGCTGTTTGTATCTCTGACTGTGCATGTGAAGCTGGCCCCCAAACTCTGGACCACCACCAAAACCTCTCCTCGTTGATCTTCCTACAATGATATAAATAGATGACTAATATATGCACCACCCAGAGGCTCTCTCTCTCAGTTTAATACCAGGAAAAAAACAATAATGTGCATTATGCTATTACATACAACATTAAACACCCCTCATTTTCATAAACCCTGCCCAAACTCCTCCCTTTTGATTAAATTTGCTTATGCATCATGAGATGCAAAAAATAACATGGGCATTAGGGTGTTAATGCCATAATGCATTTTGATGAATGACCCTGTTACTTTTCCCAGATATTCAGTGGGACATATGCACATAAGTCTCCTGCTGGGAAAGTTAGGATTACTATTTTTCTGACCACTCTTGTACATATAACTTTACCCAGACAATGGTAAATATGCTCACACATCAGATAAGACCTGCCCCGGGGGACATCTCCATTGATGCCTCTTTTTGTGTGTATAAAATATTGTGGGCACAAAATGTATGCATCCTGTGAGGGTAGCATTTCAAAACTAAGATTTTTGTGTGCATAATTCTAAAGTTACACACAAAAAAGCTTTGGCATATCAACCTATCAGCTTTTATCTTATGTCTATAAATGTGTAAAGGACAAATGACAAAGGCACTGAAAGGCTTCCATGTTGGTCACTGGAAGAACTTTGCACCCTACGTGTCTGCAGTGCTGTTGCCCTTTGACTGAATGAGAGGCAGTGTAGTAGAAGTGGTGGCATCAAAATTCCAAGGCACTAAATGAAAACCAAGGGAACAAGATCAGAGGCAAAAACACCCCAAGGCAAGACCGGGTCAAAGCAATAAAAAAGAAAGAAAATGATTGGTAATTTGAAGAAGAAAAAAAATGCACATTTTTAGCCTCTTGGTTCTGTTTAGTAAATACTTTTCTGTAAATCTAAAGAGGAATCTGAAACTGTTTGGTAAAATATGTTGGATTCTGAAAATTATTTTCTCATTACAAACAGGACAACCATAATGAATATGCATGGGGTCTGCAAGATGGTTGAGACATCTGGTCCCGTCTAAGAAGATATATGACTCTCGCTAGTATTGATTCTACATGCCCCTGAGGAAGCTTACCCAGCGAAACACCGGCCAGTGTTGGGCAATGCTATTAATTGAAAGAGTCATTGTTGTTTATAACGGAGGACTGTTTTAACAAAAAGAAAAAAGAAACAAGAAAAATTAATTTGTTGCATTAAAAAAATGATGAAGGTGGATGATTGATAAGACAGGTTAGTGTCTATTTAAAAGAGACATATAACGTCAAGGCTTGCTGACACCTTCATAGGCTATTATTTACATTGACAAATTGGGTTCCACATTTTTGGTTATTTGATTGTGTGATGTGGTTAACCATTGACTCTCCTTGTGTGAGTAGTATATTTGCATGCCCAATCCCCATTGTATGCATACCTCATGCATATTCATTGTGGATGTTCTGAAAACCTGACCTGTTTGTGGTACTCCAGGACTGGATTTTAGAGATGTGAATCAGAACTAGAATCGGTTCGGATTCCGGTTCGGATTCACATTGTGGTTTTTTTTTCGTCCGGCTCGATCGCGGTTTTGTTTATCGGCTGCGCCCGAGCCGATAAACAAAAAACCCACCCCGACCCTTTAAAACTAATCTCTTAGCTTCCCCCACCCTCCTGACCCCCCCTCCTGACCCCCCCTCCTGACCCCCCAAAAACATTTAAAAATGGTGCGGGCCAGCCAGTGCTCCTACCATGTGACAGGGGCCGGCCAATGGCACGGATACCCTGTCACATGGTAAGGGCAAAGGCCCATCGACGCCATTTTGCTTAGTGGCAGCCGATGGCCCGGGAGTGGGAGATCACTCCAGGGACCCCCACTGGACCACCAGGTACCTGTAAAAAGTTTTTTTGGGGGGGTCGGGAGGGTGGGGAAGCTAAGGGATTAGTTTTAAAGGGTCGGGGTGGGTTTAGGGGTTATTTTTGTGTGCTGTTTTTCCTGCCCTCCCCCAAAGTAATAAGAGAACCCCCACGATCAATATCGTGGGGTTTTCCTATCATTTTGAGGGAGCCCCCGATTTCTGACAATTTTGAAAATATCGTATGATATTTTCAATCGTCCGAAGCCCGATTCACATCCCTACGGATTTGCCTAATAGCTTATCCCTGCTATAAATCTTCAAATTCTGTATTTCTGTTAGTGTGAAAAGAAAATCCCTGAGAATTTCCAGGGTATAAAGTCAATAAAAGGATTTGGGTTGAAATGATGAGATTTCAGCTGCAACACTGGAGAATTATCAAACAATGAAAGGAGAGCACATTGAAACAATAAAAGCCTATTAAAAAACACAGTAAATCTTTGCTTTCTACAATTCATTTTCTTTCATTCTGGTGACATATGGATAGTGCAAACGTTAATATAATTAGGCATGCTATATCATTTAATGTATGTGTACTATTATGATTTGTGCATAATACAGTAAATGGAAAAGTTGATCATCCCCCCCCCCAAAAAAAATGATAAACTGAACTCTTTGAATAAACAAATATCCTGAAGCAAGAGGCAAACAGTGTGCTGCTTCAGAAGAAAAGTTTAAAAAGTAGATGTATTTTTACGAGCTGATGGATGCTTTCAGTACATTGTTTAGCTTGGTAAAATGTGATATCATACTTAAACTAACAATATTACATAGAACCCTCAGTATCTTTTCTGTTTCTTGGTTTTCTTGTTTGCTTTCTGAGTCTATCTCCTAGGCCTCTTTGCTAGACCTAATCTGTGTTTTTACACATTTGATTTGAATAAACGTTATGCACACCTCAGCTGCTTAATATATTTATTGTTTTCTATGTACTGTATCTGTGATATCTGTATTCATGGATCTGATTAGAATCGGAACAGTAGTGCCCTACTTTTATTAGAATCATATTGATGAAACAAGCTTCATATGATGATCTCTCAAAAGTGTTAATAGCTACTCAAAATAAAATCAGAATGAGAGCTTAATTCACTAAAAATCAGGACTTTGAAAAATGTATAGTCAAAGGGGGTTTTGTAATATTTTTTTTTTTTTACCAGTTTTTGTAAAATAATATTTACATACTATATTAAGACATATACCACAGAGCAGAGGCCCTGGATATCTTGGTCCCAAGCACATAGAACATTATGAGCTTCATTACAGAATCAACGTAAATATTTCAACAATTATGATTATTGATACATGCAAGTGGGAGGTCATGTACATTCTGTAAATATTCTGTATATGTGGTTCCACTGAGGCAGTTTTGGATATCTTGCATTTTACAGTTGTTTGCTTTGGAGATATTGTTTTAACCTATGACAAATGCATATCTGCAAAGGAAGAAAATAATTTATTATAAGTAAATGAAAAAAAAATCAATTTGTATTGGCCACAGAATGAAATTAATTTGAATTCAGTAGGTCAAAGGCAGGACCTATCAACATGGGAGTTGATTCATCTACTCTCAGGACTCAGAGCATTTTCCAACCAAAATGTATTTACTGCCAAAGGAGAATAAAAATATTTATACTCTGACATGGGAAAATGTTGTCAAGGAACCAGACAAATATCAACAGCCTTGGTTGATTCCTCTGTATGTAGGGTTTAAGGTTATCTATGCATGTATGTTATCAGCTTTATGACAATATGCTCATTATCCCTTTTCATAAATGAAAAGTCACTTTGCTGATGTCAGCAGCATCTGGAATTGGAC
Organism: Rhinatrema bivittatum; assembly: GCF_901001135.1. Taxonomy (NCBI): domain Eukaryota; kingdom Metazoa; phylum Chordata; class Amphibia; order Gymnophiona; family Rhinatrematidae; genus Rhinatrema; species Rhinatrema bivittatum. The sequence continues at coordinate 326,210,471 of NC_042615.1, read as the reverse complement.
AGAGGAGGCATACTTAGTAGCTCCCAGCATTGCATCAGTGCCAACTATGCCCAGAAGCCAAAAACACCTGTTGACACTTCAGTCGGTACACAGACTCATTTATTCTCATATATCATCTAAACACTCAAAGAAAACAATAGTGGAAAAGCAGAAGCAGCACACATAGAAAATGTTATTTGTGCCTTAAGAAAAAATGACTTAGGGAAGTAGAAAGAATGAACAATTGAAGACTTGAAAGTCAAGCATTTCTAAACCTTAATTTAAAAAAGAGAAAAAACATTTCTGTGTCTGCTGACTTTATTCTCCTTAATTTAAAACAGCTTTCCTTCCCAAGAAAGAGCAACAATGTCTCCACAGATGGCAAAAGACATATTTCCCCTTACTCAGCTATTCAAAAGTTAAACCTTAGAATACTTACAGAACAGTATTTGTTGCGATGCGATCCGTGGCCGGAGCCACGAGCCGCCTCTTACCTCCCCAGCGGGCCGGTGGGGTCGCAGTATGCTTCTCCTGCTTGCGGCGGGAGCCGCCGACGCCGGGAACTTGCGGCCAGGCCGCCATCTTGCCAGCAGGCAGTAGCCATGCTGGGCCTTCCTTTGCGGCCTGGGAACCGCCAACACTGTCATCTGTTCCCATGGCGTGGAGGACGCATCTGCGGACTTGCTTTGCAAGGGAAGCACCTCTGGACCCTCCTTCAGCGGCTTGCAGGCTGCCTCTCTCATCGGGCCTGCCCTGAGGCCTGCTCCGACTCCTCTCCAGCTCAGCATTTCAGTGGCAGCATGGCCGCTGTCCAGGGTCCTGCCCCTTCCCCCTTGGGGCGGGCCGACGGCTTCTTCCTGTTATTAAAGGGCCAGCCAGGTGTGGCCCATCTGAACTACTCCCAGGGAGTTGCCTGCTTCCTTCCTTATAAAAGGGCTTCTCCGTCAGTCCGCTCCTGCTTCGGCAAAGAGCTAGTTCTCCTGGGCTAGTCTCCCAAGGACCTCTTGTTTCAAGCTCCTTCCTGGCATACTGATTTTGTCCATGGACTTCTGTGTATCCTGTATCTTCGTATCTTCATGATCTCCTGGTATTCTCTGATGTCCTGATGTTCCTTGATGTGCTGATGCTCCTTGATGTGCGGATGTCCAAGTTCCGTCATGTTCCCGGTCCTAATGCTCCTTGTCCCCGCTCTTGTTTCCTGTTCCTTGTTTCTTGTTTCCTGGTCTTGTTTCTTGTTGTTCCTTGTGCTCTTGCTCTTGCTGTTCCTCATTTGTTCCTTGCTGTTCCTCATTTGTTCCTTGTTCTTGTTCTCCGCTCCGTTGTTGTATTTATGTTGTTCTCCGATCCGTTGTGTTCTTGCCCTGTTTCCATGTGTTCCTTTCTTTCCGCTGTTCCTTGTTCCTGTGCTCTGCTCTTGTCTTGTCTTGTTCTTTGCTCCGCAGTTCTTGTCTTGTTCTTTGCTCCTCTGTTTTTTGTTCCATTTGCCTGTTTCTTGTTCCATATTTTCTTATTCTCATTGGGGCAGATTTTCTAACCTGCTAGTGCAGGGTACATTTGTGCATGCTGCCACGTGCATGTTATAAAATCCAGGGTTGGTGAGCACAAGGTGGTGCACACTTGTGCACCTTGCATGCACCGAGCCCTAGGGGAACCCCGATGGCTTTCCCCATTCCCTCCAAGGCCACTCCGAAATCAGAACAACCTCGGAGGGAACTTTTCTTTCTCTCCCTCCCACCTTCCCCTCCATTCCCCTATCTAACCCACCCCCCAGCCCTACCTAAATCCCCCCCTACCTTGTTTGACTTTTTACACCTGCCACTGGCAGGCATATCTTGTGCGCGCTGGGCAGCTGCCGGTACGCCATCCCCCAGCACAGCCCCTGTGCCGGAGACCTCGGTTCCGCCCCTGGACTGCCCCCGGGTCAGCACCATGCCCCCTTCCCACCCCCTTCCCTCCCCTTTTTCAAAGCCACTGGACATATGCATGTCCCGGGGCTTGCGTGCACCGCCGAGCCTATGCAAAATAGGCTCGGCGCAAGCAGGAGCATTTTTAAAGGGTTATGTGCATATATTACACGCGTAACCCTTTGAAAATCTACTTCACAGTGCGCTTCCTGGTCCTGTGTTCCCTGGTTCTATGGTCTTTCCCCATTGTTCCTCCTTACGACCTGCAGTAAGCGCCTGCACCATCTCAGTTCCAGTTGAACTTCCTGGACCTCCCAAAGAAGGGAGGGGACCCCTTTGAGGGGGGTACTGTCGTGATGTGGCCCATTGCCGGAGCCACAGCCAACTCTTAGCTCAACAGCGGGTCAGAGTAGTCGCAGCCTGCGTCTCCTGCCTGTGGTGGGAGCCGCCGATGCCGGGACCTTGTGACCCGGCCGCCATCTTGCAGGCAAGGAGCTAGTCCTCCTGGGCTTGTCCTCCTAAGGACCTCTTGTTTCCTGCTCCTTCCTGGCATCCTGATTTCATCCATGGACTTCTGTGTATCTTGTATCTTCGTATCTTCATGATCTTCTGATGTTCTCTGATGTACTGATGTGCTGATGTTCCTTGATGTGCTGATGTACCTTGATGTCCTGATGTCCCAAGTTCCATCATGTTCCCAGTCCTAATGTTCCAGGTCTGTTGGGACCTGTGCCTCTTGAGATTCCCTGCTTTTATCCTGAGTTTCCAAGCTCCAAGGTTTTATCTGGTTCCCGAGTTCTGACTCCGTAGGATCCGAGGGGTTTCCACTAACCTGTGCTATGAGACTCCCTGAGCCTGTCCCGATCTCCTCGTGGTACGTGACCAGCCATCCAGCTGTGCAAGGCGTGAAGGGGATAGTGTGGTCTGAGACCAGCCCCATGTGCTGTGTAGGGCACCTGAGGGTCTTGCTTATCCCTCTTGTTTCCTGTCTTCATCCCAAGCTCCACATCAGAGTCTTCACTCCAAGTTCCTGCCTTCATTCCAAGGTCCAATCTTCATTCCAAGTTCTAGTCTTCACTCCAAGCTCCAATGTTTATGCCTTCCTTCCACCCATATGCTCAACACTGGGAATAAATAATTGGACATCATCTGCATATAAAAAATATGCTAACCCCAAAGAATGGAGCACTTTACCTAATGGAACACGATAAAGATTAAACAATATCGCCGAGAGCACAGATCTGTGTGGAACATCTGATTCCAAAGTATGCCATGATGAGCAATTTGCTCCTATCCATATCTGCTGTTTCCTAAACTCAAGATATGAACAAAACTATCTCAAGAAAAGAAAGTTAGTTAACAAGACTAAAAGACAATCAGGCAAAAAATGTAAAAGCTGTTTCAAAAAGATGGGTCTTTAGATGGGATTTAAACATAGCAAGAAAGGTTGCCTGACACACCAGTTCAGGAAGACTATTCCAAGCACACAGCACAGCCAGGTGGAAAGCACAGATTCTGGAATTGGCAGTAGAGGAGAAGAGCACAGATAGGAGTGACTTATCCAATGAGTAGAGTGCACAAGGAGGGGGTCTAGAGAGATATAAGACAGGAGAGGTAGTCAGGTGCTGCAGAGTGAAGACATCGGGGCTTGAGATAGGGGGGAAAGATAAGTAGCTCCATCTTGTTCTTGTTGAGTTTAAGGTGGTGGCAGGACATCCAGCCAGCATTGTCAGATGAGCAGGGTGAGATCCGGGACTAGATTTCTGGTGAAATTTCTGGCTACCAGGGCCAGTCTTCCTTTCCTCAGCAACGATTTCACCTGCCTTGCAGTGCTTGTTGCCAGTAATCCTGATTCCTGTGCTTCTGTGCTTCATTCTGCCTTGTCCTGTTTTGCCTTCTATCCATGCCTCTTCTTACCTTGCCTTTTATCTGTGCCTCATCCAGACATCCTCATCCAGCCTTCCTTGTCCAACCTTGCCCTATACTGTCCATCTCATCCACGATTGCTTGCCACCAGGATCTGACCCCTTGCCTGCACCTGACCATTTTTGCTTGCCACCTGCCCTGACATTGGCCTGTCTCTGACTCTGTTAGTCTGTTGTCTGCCCTGACCCCAGTATGCTTTTGGATTCTAGTTCGCTTCACTGCCCTAGGGACCGGCCTAGAACACCTTAATCCTGCTGGTCACCAGAACCCAAGGGATCAACCTGAGGGGGAGGCAGCTGGTATAGGTGATACTACAGATTGTCCCACTACAGGTCACATTCACCAGCTGCTAGGGATGTGAATCGTTTTTTGACGATTTAAAATATCGTCCGATATATTTTAAATCATCAAAAAATCGTTAGGGCCACGATACAATACCAATTCCCCCGATTTATCGTTAAAAAATCGTAAATCGGGGGAAGGGGGAGGGCAGGAAAACCGGCACACTAAAACCCCCTAAAACCCACCCCCGACCCTTTAAATTAAATCCCCCACCCTCCCGAACACCCCCCCAAATGCTTTAAATTACCTGGGGATCCGGCGGTGGTCCAGAAAGGCGGCGGTCCGGAACGGCCCCCTCAATAGACTAGTGTTGTCTTCAGCCGGCGCCATTTTTCAAAATGGCCGCCGCAAAATGGCGGCGGCCATAGACAAAAACGATTCGATGGAGGAGGTCGTTCCGGACCCCCGCTGGACTTTTGGCAAGTCTTGTGGGGGTCAGGAGGCCCCCCCAAGCTGGCCAAAAGTTTCCTGGGAGTCCAGCGGGGTTCCAGGAGCGATTTCTTGCCGCGAATCGTTTTCGTACGGAAAATGGCGCCAGCAGGAGATCGACTGCAGGAGGTCATTCAGCGGGGGTTTCGGACCGCCGCTGAACGACCTCCTGCACTCAATCTCCTGCCGGCGCCATTTTCCGTACGAAAACGATTCGCGGCAAGAAATCGCTCCCGGAACCCCGCTGGACTCCCTGGAGGAACGACCCGCTGGACTCCCAGGAGGAACGACCTCCTCCGTCGAATCGTTTTTGTCTATGGCCGCCGCCATTTTGCGACGGCCATTTTGAAAAATGGCGCCGGCTGAAGACAACACGATTCTATTGAGGGGGCCGTTCCGGACTGCCGCCGTTCTGGACCACCGCCGGATCCCCAGGTAATTTAAAGCATTGGGGGGGGGGTTCGGGAGGGTGGGGGATTTAATTTAAAGGGTCGGGGGTGGGTTTTAGGGGGGTTTAGTATGCCGGCTCACGATTTTAACGATTTTTCACGATAGTTTACACACCCAAATGGCAATACGATTCCCTCCCCCTCCCAGCCGAAATCGATCGTTAAGACGATTGAGGACACGATTCACATCTCTACCAGCTGCTGGCATAGGTCTCATGGGTTCATCCTTGAGACTGCATCAACTACGCCACAGCACAAAGGGCTCATACACCCACTATCCTTCACAGGCAATCATAGATGGCCTTTGGGTACGATGAGCTGTGCAGTGAGATCAGGGGCAACTTAGGAGCTGCCAGCATAGTCCATTTGGGCTGTTCAGCTGGTGATCCAGGCAGCAGCAGTGATTTTTAGGGATGTGAATCGGGCTTCGGACGATTAAAAATATCATACGATATTTTCAAAATCGTCAGAAATCGGGGGCTCCCCCGAAACGATAAGAAAACCCCACAAAATTGTTCGTGGGGGTTCTCTTATCGTTTTGGGGAGGGCAGGAAAAACGGCACACAAAAATAACCCCTAAACCCACCCCGACCCTTTAAAACTAATCCCTTAGCTTCCCCCACCCTCCCGACCCCCCATAAAACGTTTTACAGGTACCTGGAAGTCCATTGGGGGTCCAGGGAGAGATCTCCCGCTCTCGGGCCGTCGGCTGCCACTAATAAAAATGGTGTCGATGGCCTTTGCCCTTACCATGTGACAGGGTATCTGTGCCATTGGCCGGCCCCTGGCACATGGTAGGAGCACTGGATGGCCCGCTGAGAATGGGACAAGCGCAGGGAAGAATCCAGTCAAAGTGGGACTCCGGCGACGAAGCCAGATGAGGCCCGAAGCACCACAAAGGCTGGCAGGACATGACAGCTCAGGAGCACAGGACACCAGTCCACCTGCAGGCCACTTCAACCCGGGAAAGACGTCGTCCAAGGGAGAAAGACCGACAGGACCAGAAGGCTCAGGAGCGCTGACGACACAGGAGCAAGACACCAAGGAACCAGGAACATCAAGAAGCGGAGGGTCAAGACGAGACACCAGGACACCTGGACGAGGACCTCAGGCACGAAGACATGGCATGATATGACGAGAAGACAAAACGAAGAGGAGCTCCACGAAGAAGACCTGACGGAGCTCTGGCAGGCAGGAGCCTCCAGAGTGAAGTAACTCCGATGCAAGGCAAGGCTGACTGGAAGTTGAAGTCGTTTTATAGGGCTGCAGACCGGCGACTCCCTGGGAGGAGTTTGGATGGCCCACACCTAGCTGGCCCTATAACTACGGAGGAGTGCTGCGGGCCGGCCCCTAGGGAAAAGGGCGTGGCTTAAACCAGGAAGTCCATGCAGATACAAGCAAGCCTCAGGCAGGCCCCAAGAACATTGAGGCCTCCCAGGCCCTGGAGCAAATCCGGGATAGTTCATAGGCGAGACCCCGGCTTCGGAGCGACCTCCAGAAGAGGTAAGGAACCTCCCATAGCACTGCTATAGGAGGGATCATAACAGTGTGTGTGGCAGGGGGAGTGGCACTTAATATACATTATCTTCCTCTACCATGCTGGAGCAGTCTCATATGAGCTGAAATATTATAAGATCTCATGGCTCAAACTATGCAACAGAGAAAGCTGAAGCACTGTGAATTGCTACTCCTGTGAGCTTTGGGGAACCTTAAGAAGAGCTGGAGTTACAGTCATATAGGGAGATTAAGGTTACCAGAAATCATGGGCATGGAGTAGGAGACCTACAGACTATAGGGTAATAGGGAAAGAGGTGAAACTGTACATGGGTTTGTGCTGGTTATTGGAGGACATATAGAGGGAGACTGCCCGTGGGTTGTGGTGGTTGCGGGGAGGAAAGGAAGACCTATAGGGGGTGGTGTGGAGGGGGATCAGAAATCATCTTGGAGTGTTGGTGATGGAGCGCAAGAGGGAAGCTGTCCATGGGATGGAAGAGAGACAGGATGAGAGAGACTGTACATTGAGTGGAGGATCAGAGAGAGAGAGAAGAGAGAGAGAGAGAGAGAGAGAGTGGAGGCTTGAATTTAGAGAGAGGATATAGAATAGAGGGATAGGACCCAGAATGGGGAGGGAGAGAAAGCAATATAGAAGCCCACAGAAGAAGAGAGATCTGGAGAGGGTAGAGAAGTGGAGCAGTGAGAGAGAGAGGACCACATTTGGGTGTAGGGAAGATTGAGTGTAAAGGGTATTGAATGTGGGACAGACCAAATATGGGGAGGGAGGCAGAGAAATGGATGGAGGGAGATGGAAAGGTAATTAAGGATGAGAGGATGAAGAGTAAAAGAGGACTTGAGATGCATATGAAAGAGTCTGGAGCCAAGGGAATGGGGCGAGTGACAAGAAAGGAGCTAGTGAAAGAGCTGCATGGCAGAAGAAAGTATATGAAATCTGGTGATAGGGTGAGTACAGAGGGTAGAAATGGGTAATTAGGGAGTGGATGAAAGGCAGAGGGGAAAACAGGAGACTAAGAATGGGATGAAAATGTGGGGGAAAGGAAGGAGGTAAGAAAGAGAGGAAATGACTGGAAATGGTTGAGAATAGGAGATAAAAAGCTGGTAGGGACACACATGAGAAATTAAAATAAGAAGCTTGTGAGGACTGAAAAGGACAATGAGAGTATTTTAAAGGTAGAAAGGAGAGGGGTGAGTAAGGGTAATTGTAGAAATGGCAATCGGGCTGATACAGCGCGTGGCAATCGGGCTGATACAGCGCGTGCACAGGACACTTTCCTGTGCGCGTGGTACAGTATGCAAATTAGGTCCGGCGGTAGAAACAGGTAAAAAGAGGCGCTATGGACACTAGCGCATCCCTAGCGCCTCTTTAGGGACAGGAGCAGCGGCTGTCAGCAGGTTTGACAGCCGACGCTCAATTTTGCCGGCGTCAGTTCTCAAACCCGCTGACAGCCATGGGTTCAGAAACCGGACGCCAGCAAAATTGAGCGTCCGGTTTTCAACCCGCAAGCTGCGGGCCTACTTTGAATTTTTTTTTCTGTTTTTTTTTACTTTTTTTACCCTTTGGGACCTCCAACTTAATATCGCCATGATATTAAGTAGAAGGGTGCACAGAAAAGCAGTTTTTACTGCTTTTCTGTGCACTTCCCCGGTGCCGGCAGAAATTAGTGCCAACCTTTGGGTAGGCGCTAATTTCTTAAAGTAAAATGTGCGGCTTGGCTGCACATTTTACTTACTGAATCGCGCAGGAATACCTAATAGGGCCATCAACATGCATTTGCATGTTGCGGGCGCTATTAGGTTCGGGGGGGTTGGACGCGCATTTTCGACCCCTTACTGAATAAGGGGTAATGCTAGCACGATACAGTAATGCTAGCACGATACAGTACAGTGCGCTCCATCGGAGCGCACTGTACTGTATCGGCCCTAATGTGAGAGAGAGAGAGAGAGAATTTGTATAAGAGAGTTTGAAGGGGGACGGCTGGAGAGTTATCTTAGAGATACTAGGGGTGTAAAGTCAGAAATGAAGCAGCAGCTGGAGGAACACTGGAGGAAGATATATGAAGATCAGTGAGGGTGAAATTATTTCCCTCCTTCCAAAATGTTTGAAATACACAAATCTATCTGCTCAGAACAAAAATGAACATAATCTTGCGTGAACAACAGAATAAATATAGTCCAGAATACTTAAAAGCAGGCTAAATACAAATGTCCATTTTCCATCTAATTACAGTTTATAGTAGCTTATTCTTTAATTTTAATGTCAAATTAATGACATTTCAACAAGATCATGTTTGATGAATGCTCAAGAAATAATTTAGAACATAATGGAAATAAAACAGCAAACAAAAGGCAAGACTGAATTGATTGCAGTTACTGTACATTTTGATTACCTATTTCTACTTAGCTTACAACAGAGTGATTTTAGTAATTGTTCTTCCTAAAAAAATGATTAATGTCAGAAACAGTTTTAGATAAACTAATTCAAATTACACAAACATATTTAAGGGCACATTTTCAAGAAGGCACCTAACAGAGAAATTATATGCATATTTTTCAGCCTGCTGAAATGAATCCAGTCTTCAAATACAAAGAACCCTCACAGTTTGTATTTGTGGGCTTTTAGGTGGCTATAAAGTACGTACAAACTCCATGTGAGCGTGTAAATTATGTGTGCACATTTCTGAAATTTTAAATATAGGGAACAAAGTTAAACCCCACAACCTCCATCACAACCACTACCAGAATATCACTTTTTCATGCAATTAGAAGTGTATATGCTGAAAAAATATCTGCATAATGTTAGATGGCTGAAAATCAACTTTTGCATTTACAGAATCAAAATGTACATATGCATTAAATAAGAAAATATATCTCTCATAAATATTTAAAAATAATACAACCCGATGGTGTGAATAAAAAAGAGTAAAATGGAAAAAAGGAGAAAAAAAGGAAAAAGTAGATCATACCAACTAAACAATTTAATTCCTATGTTGATACTATGCCTATCTATTAACAGAGAATAATTTTAAAATTTGCAGTGCCTTTCTAGTAAAAATGTCAGCAAGACAAAGGAAAATATATTCCAGTCTATATCAGGAAAGAAAAGACCATATAGCATTATCTGAGTGAACAATTTATATTTTGATTAAATCCTACCAATAATTAGCAAGGTTTCAGAGGAAGGAATATTAGATGCAGGAAACTTTGCATCAGAGATCACAGACATATTTCTCAAGCAAAATTCCAAATGAGAGGAATCATAAAATATATGGCTAACGTTTTGCAACTTAATATAGCATTGACACCGGAACCTAAATAGAAACTGAGCTTCAAGAGTAGTCACTTCTTGGTAATAAAAATAAAGGGCTGGATTTTAAAAGGGTTATGCGCGTAACCGGGCCTACGCACATTGGGCCTATTTTAAACGTGCGTAAAGCCCCGGGATGCGTGTAAGTCCCGGGGCATTACAAAAGGGGCGGTCCAGGGGCAGGGAATGGGTGGGGTGGTCCAGGGGCGGGGTCAGGCTCCCAACACAGCGGCCATATTAGCCGCTATGCCAGGGATTGCGCACCAGCAGTCATTTTTTGGGTAGACATAAGAATTAGAACAGCTGAATATTTAGTACAAAAGAGAGAGAAGAAAGAGAGAGAAAGAAGGCAATTTATTGTTGAGGCAGAAAGGAGGGTCTAAGAGAAGGAGACTGTCCTGACTCAAGCCATTTGCAGAAGGGCACACAGGAGCAGATATTTCACCTAAGGATAACACTACTCGGATTACCAGAGACAGATCTGGTGTCCACATATAGACTGAGATCCAGGGCATTTCTTTATCACTATGAAGAAATTGTAAGTTTGTATATTAAGAGTCAGCATATATTTCCTTTTTGCCTAATTTTTATATATTTCTTTTTTATATCGACATTAATTGCTAATATATATTTTAGATAGATCATGTAATCTTGTTTTTCTCACATTTCTTACTTTGAATTCTGCTGACTTCTAGCAGGAGTCCTGGTCTTCTCTGTCCAGCTTACCTTTCAATTTTACTGTCTATTATCTTAAGTTTCCTGTTTCTTCTCTGTTCTGTGAGATAAGGAAGAGTGGAAGACCAGTTTTCTTAAGGCAGATGGTGCTGCGACGGCCTCCTTCACCTTCGGCTCCCATAGTGGGAGGGAAGTGCCATCGACGCTGTGCTTTTCTCACCGGCCCGGCCTGCAACACTTGTCTTCGAGGTGCGGAGGAGCCGCCACCACCATTGCCCTCCCTGCGGGCCTTCTCTGTGGTAGAGACACCACTGCCGATCCCTCCTGCTTTCTGGGGTTTCCCAGGCTCGTGTGCGTGCCCCTGTCCTTTATTTAAAGGGCTGCGGCACCTGATGGCTGCCGGCCCTCCCGGATGACATCATCTCACCAGGCCTATTTAAGGCAAGCTCATTTCCTATTGCCTCCAGGTGACTTCTAGATCCTGAACTCTTCTTCCTCGGATTGTCTTCTCCAAGCCTGACCTCAGCCTGCCTGAGTACACCATCTTCTCCAAGCTTGACCTCAGCCTGTCCGACTATGCCATCTTCTCCAAGCCTGACCTCAGCCTGCCTATGCCGTCTTCTCCAAGCCTGACCTCAGCCTGTCCGACTATGCTGTTTCCTCCAAGCCTGACCTCAGCCTGTCTGACTACTCCGTCATCTCTCCAGTAGACTCCCAGAGGCCCACCTAAGCCAGACCATAATTGGTGAAGTACCTGTCCGCCTCTGTCTCTTTGTGTACTCCGCCTCCTGGCAGCAGGCGCCCTCTGGGATCCCTCAGAGGGCCGTATCAACTCTGCGTCAGGCCAAGGATCCACCTCCAGCACAACAGATTGTAAAGGCCATGGATTCGGTGGAGCCATGTGCCCTCCAGGCCATTCCAGATCTGGCTTCCAAGGTGCAGAAACAACAGCATTTTCTTGAAACGTTGCCCTCCTCCCTGGAGTGTCTACATGCCCATCTAGATTCCTATCCCATGGACCCGGTAGTATTAAAAACCATTCCTGGGATCATTCAGAAACTCCAGGATTTCCAGTCAACCTTGCAACAGGTGGTGGCGGACGTAAACTGTCTTGCAGCGTAGCAAGATGCCCTGACTCAGCCTATCGTCCCACCGCCTACCCCTGCGACCTCCATGCTGGCATTTGATCTTGCTTGGGCGGTCATTTCTATGCCGGCCCCACCGCGTTACTCTGGGGATCCCAAATGATGTCGGGGATTCATGAACCAGTGCTACATGCATTTTACTCTCCAAGCTGTACTGTTTACGAATGATCTGCTCAAGACGACTTTTATTTTGTCCCTTTTGGATGGCAAGGCATTGGTGTGGGCCTCCCTTTTGTGGGAGCACTTTGACCCCATGCTTTACAACCTTCTGCAATTCATTTCTGACTTTAAACAGGTATTTGAAGAACCTGGCAGACTTCTAGCTATGGGATCTGATCTTCTGCAGCAGCGCCAAGGAACCCACTCTCTTTCTGACTACACAATTGAATTCTGTACTCTGGCCATGGAGCTGAATTGGCAATGGGACAGTCTGCACGCTATCTTCCTGGAGGGATTGGCCCCCCAGAATAAAAGATGAATTGGCGGCATGAGAGCTTCCTACCTCTCTCAAAGGTCGTATTGATCTCACATGGAAGATTGATAGGCGTCTCTAAGAACTATCTTGGGAGAACCATGCTACCCTGAAGAATTGCCTCAGGGACTCCCTCCCTCCCGGTGACCACTTCTTGCCTTCCGGACATTCCTTTGAAGAACCTATGCAGCTGGGCTATACCCAACTTCCAGATGAGGAGAGATCTCGTCGCCGTCAACTTGATCTCTGTCTCTACTGTGGGAATTCAGGCCATCTGTTACCTCAGTGCCCAAAGAATAGCACAATCTCACATTGAGAGGCTCCAGAGGCAATAGCCCTTGGCCTCACTATGCCCTCACCATTGTTCCAGTTACCTGCTTCAGTGGAGACATCCTCCATCAGCTTCTCTACTCAGGTCCTAGTGAACTCCAGCACAGGGGCTAATTTCATTCAGCAGGATCTCGTGGACCAATACCAAATTCCCACATATCCATTAACCCCACCATTGGCTCTTTGTTCGGTCCATGGGGACTTCCTCCCCGGAACAGTGTCTCGGGCCACCCAACTCCTTACTCTGAAGGTCGGCTCAGACCACTCAGAACTTATTTCTTTTTATAATTTGCCCACGACGGTGAATCCGGTCATCCTGGGCCTACCAATGCTAAGGAAGCCTCAGCCTCAATTCGATTGGGCCACAGCCAATCTAATCGAGAGGGAACCAGAGTATTCCAAATCCTGCCTGGAATCAGTTGAATCTCCTTGGTCTTTCATCGTGGCTACTGCCCTTCCAAAGCTACTTCCCTGCTTGAAAACTCAAGAGACCTAGACAAGATCCAGTTTCCCTCGAAAAGATGTCTTGTAGGCAGTCTTTTTCCAACTGGAGGACCAACTGACACGTAAGACCACTGAACATGAATCTCTCCTCAGGAAACATAACCAAGCCATGAAGGGTTTTTTGTCCCTCTTGACCTTCAAGGAGAATGAAATTCGGAACCTATATGCCCTTTTACAACAAGAGAAGGGGAAGCATTGTTTTCCTTCGATTTTGGCCAGTGTTCTAAGCAACCCTGGAATAACTTTCCCTCCAGACCCTGTGGAACCTCAACTTACAGATTCACACGATCTGGAGGACATCCGGTACCCTAACCAATGGAACCCTCAGGAGGGGGGGCTTTCAGGAGGGGGTATTGTTGTCCACGGGTTCCTGCGGCCGGCCTCCTTCACCTCCAGCTCCCGCAGCGGGAGGGGAGCGCTGTCGACGCTGCGCTTTTCTCGCCGCCCAGCCTGCAATACTTGTCTTCGCAGCACAGTGGAGCTGGCGCTGCTGTCGTCCTCCCCGTGGGCCTTCTCTGAGGTGGAGACGCCACCGCCAATCCCTCTTCCTTTCTGGGATTTCCCAGGCACGCATGCGTGCCCCTCTCCTTTATTTAAAGGGCCGCGGCACCCGATGGCTGCTGGCCCTCCCAGATGATGTCATCTCGCCAGGCCTATTTAAGGCAAGCTCTGATAGTCAGAGCTTGCCTTTGCAACAAGGTTCCTCATTTCCTATTGCCTCCAGGTGACTTCTAGTTCCTGAACTCTTCTTCCTCGGATTGTCTTCTCCAAACCTGACCTCAGTCTGCCTGACTATGCTATCTTCTCCAAACCTGACCTCAGCCTGTCCGACTATGTTGTCTTCTCCAAGCCTGACCTCAGTCTGTCTGACTACTCTGTCATCTCTCCAGGAGACCTCCAGAGGCCCACCTAAGCCCAGGCAATCCGGAAATCCAAGGGCTCAACCCACGGAGCCCCCGGATCGTTATTGGTGAAGTTCCTGTCCGCCTCTGTCTCCTCGTGTGCTCTGCTTCCTGGCGGCAGGCACCCATATGGGATCCCTCAGAGGGCCGTACCAACTCTGCACCAGGCCAAGGGTCCACCTCCAGTGCAAAAGATGGTGGGTGAGAATGCAATCACAAGCTGAACTGTTAATTAGCCAAAGGATGGGAAATTGGCATAAGTATACATCAGTAGTCATCAAAGCATAGAAAATGGACATTTGGCACTGCAAAAAACTCTCTTGGTCTTACAAAGTGCTGAATATGTGACTTTTATAAGTAAACTGTTTCAAATCCTGGACATTGGAAGCACCAACTATCAGTTAGAAAGTAACTCTGCTGAATTGGGAAAAGTTTTCAATATCTTGCATGAACAAAACTACTATGATGCCATGGCAAGATTTCCGCAGATTGGTTTGAAAAAGTATAAGCAACTAGGAGACAGTTGCTGAGAAAACACTTATTCAGTCTTGAAATAACTTCTTACTAACTAGTTCACTTATATACATCAAGCTGTTCATAATTGCAGTAACAAGTTACCGTGATACAGTGCAGTTACATCCAGCTGTAAGAGAGATTCACAACACTAGTGACATGACTAACAGCAACCATACACACAAATGCTGAAGCATCCATATAGCAGCCTTACTATCATCAGAGAGAGAGAGAGAGAGAGAGGGAGAGACCCATATGAGAGAATTTCAGGACATCTGGGAAGAAGTAGACAGCCACTGGCAATTCCCAGGTTTCAGCTTGTGGATGAGAAATTTCCATTAAGTGTAGGATTTGTAAATGTTGTTTTCCTAATTTAAAACAGAGCTGATCAAACATTTAAAAGACAGTCACAAATTTAGGGTAACAGAATACCATAAATTACCTTATGGGTTTCAGAGATAGGTTTGATTTTAAACTGGGAGTCACCGAGAAAATAGTCCGGTGAATTGTTGTTACCATTGATAGGTTTTAAATCACGCTGGGCTTGCTGAAAATATTATAAAGATGTGTGATGATATATTTTGTCAGCTATTATGAAATATATTTTGTTTATTGTTAAGAAGCTTTATTAATAACTCTAGGTGAATTAGTTTTCAGCCTAACAGTTTGGTTACTTTGTCGTATTTGGTGTAGGGAGGGCCTTGACATAAACAAGTAGACATTTATTAGATAATCTTTTACAAAACTAGATGAAGTGAAGAGATTTGCGAGTGGATTTAAGACAATTAACCAGGGTTTCTTTCCTAGTAGTTTATAAAATCAGAGATGATAATATCCTCTAACCGAGCATGTACATGGCATTCCAGACTTGGTCAAGCTTCACTCTCAGTACTTTGCATTTTCTTCCCACTTGCACTTTCCAGGATTCAGTGGTTGTAGTGGCTGGCATGATGGTACTGAAGACTAGAGATGTGTATCGGGTGCCTGATCGTTTGCACTTTCGGGTTTGTGTAGCCATGGAAAAATCTTGTTTTCCTGAGGATCGGCATTTCTTTTTTTTTTAGTAAAAAAATCGATTTTCGGCTTAGTGCGCACTAACAAAAATAACAAAAAGTAACAAAAAATAACAAAAATGAATGGTTTTTTGATAGTGCACACTAATGGGAGTTTTCACAAAAATTCGGGGGAAAAAGTGTTCGTTTCTATTTTAACCAATATATAATGAATTAAGAAATATTGTACGATATTTTAATTTGTTATAAAAATGATTCACATCCCTACTGAGGACCATGATGAAATGCTTCAGAGAACATATCAAGTATCTACTACATCTTACATTGGCAGGAAATGAAGTGCACTTTCTTCGATGTAACTGGGATGCCAAATGTAATGCATGCAATCATTAGGGGTGTGCATTTGTTTGCAATGTATTGGCAATTCGCAAGTATATGCCATATTCGTTGTATTCATGGGGGTCACGAAACATATGGCGAACCCCCACAAATACAAATGCATCACCTTGCATTTGTCCACATTAAATTTCATCTGCCATTTTGATGCCCAATTTTACAGCCTCACAAGGTCTTCCTGCAATTTATCACAATCTGCTTGTGATTTAACTACTCAGAACAATTTTGTATCATCTGCAAATTTGATTACCTCACTTGTCGTATTTCTTTCCAGATCATTTATAAATATATTGAAAAGTAAGGGTCCCTATACAGATCCCTGAGGCACTCCACTATGTCACAGGGGCTACTAGGTGCCATTAGTCGGCCCCTGTCACATGGTAGGAGCAATGGATGGCTGGCACCATCTTGTTCTCCTACCATGTGACAGGGGGCGACCAATGGCACTGGTAGCCCCTGTGACATAGTGAGGGCAAAGGCTATCGACGCCATTTTGAATTCTGGCAGCCAACGGCCCGCGTGCAGGAGATCGCTCCAGGACCCCCGCTGGACCACCAGGTACTTTTGGCAAGTCTTGGGTGGGACTTCTGACCTCCCCAAGACATGAAATGTCTTGGGGAGGTCAGAAATTTAATGTGGACAAATGCAAGGTGATGCATATAGGGAAATTTAATGTGGACAAATGCAAGGTGATGCATATAGGGAAAATAACCCATGCTATATTTACACAATGTTAGGTTCCATATTAGGTGCTACTACCCAAGAAAGAGATCTAGGCGACATAGTGGATAACACATTGAAATCGTCAGTTCATTAAAAAAAGCAAACAGAATGTTGGGAATTATTAGAAAGGGAATGGTAAATAAAACGGAAAATGTCATAATGCCTCTGTATCGCTCCATGGTGAGACCGCACCTTGAATACTGTGTACAATTCTGGTCGCCGCATCTCAAAAAAGATATAATTGCGATGGAGAAGGTACAGAGAAGGGCAACCAAAATGATAAAGGGAATGGAACAGCTCCCCTATGAGGAAAGACTAAAGAGGTTAGGACTTTTCAGCTTAGAGAAGAGACGGCTGAGGGGGGATATGATAGAGGTGTTTAAAATAATGAGAGGTCTAGAACGGGTAGATGTGAATCGGTTTTTTACTCTTTCGGATAATAGAAAGCTAAGGGGGCACTCCATGAAGTTAGCATGTGGCACATTTAAAACTAATCGGAGAAAGTTCTTTTTCACTCAATGCCCAATTAAACTCTGGATTTTGTTGCCAGAAGATGTGGTTAGTGCAATTAGTATAGCTGTGTTTAAAAAAGGATTGGATAAGTTCTTGGAGGAGAAGTCCATTACCTGCTATTAAGTTCACTTAGGGGCGGATTTTCAGAGCCCTGCTCGCGTAAATCCGCCCAAAACCGGGCGGATTTACGCGAGCAGGGCCCTGCGCGCCAGGAAGCCTATTTTACATAGGCCTCCCGGCGCGCGAGGAGCCCCGGGACTCGCGTAAGTCCCGGGGTTCTCCGAGGGGGGCGTGTCGGGGGCATGTCGGGGGGCGGGCCCGGTCGTCGCGGCGTTTCGGGGCAAGTCGGCAGCGTTTTGGGGGGCGGGTACGGGGGCGTGGCTATGGCCCGGGGCGGTCCGGGGGCGTGGCTGCGCCCTCCGTACCCGCCCCCAGGTCGCGGCCCGGCGCGCAGGAGGCCCGCTGGCGCGCGGGGATTTACGCCTCCCGGAGGGAGGCGTAAATCCCCCGACAAAGGTAGGGGGGGGTTTAGACAGGGCCGGGCGGGTGGGTTAGGTAGGGGAAGGGAGGGGAAGGTGAGGGGAGGGCAAAGGAAAGTTCCCTCCAAGGCCGCTCCGATTTCGGAGCGGCCTTGGAGGGAACGGGGGTAGGCTGCGCGGCTCGGCGCGCGCCGGCTATTCAAAATCGATAGCCTTGCGCGCGCCGATCCAGGTTTTTAGCAGATACGCACGGCTCCGCGCGTATCTACTAAAATCCAGCGTACTTTTGTTTGCGCCTGGAGCGCAAACAAAAGTAGGCTATTCGCGCGCCTTTTAAAATCCGCCCCATAGAGAATTGCCACTGCCATTAGCAATGGTAATATGGAATAGACTTAGTTTTTGGGTACTTGCCAGGTTCTTATGGCCTGGATTGGCCACTGTTGGAAACAGGATGCTGGGCTTGATGGACCCTTGGTCTGACCCAGTATGGCATGTTCTTATGTTCTTATAGTGAGGGCAAAGGCTATCGGTGCCATTTTGAATACCGGAACTGACAGCCCGAGGCAGGAGATCGCTCCAGGACCACCAGGGACATTTGGCAAGTCTTGAGAGGGGGGGTCAGGAGAGTGGGGGGGGGGTTTTGTAGTTAATTAAATTTAAAGGGTTGGGATGGGGTTTTTTTTTGGGAAAATAATACATATGTAACTAATGAACGGATCGGGGTCCCCTGAGAATGGATACAATGGATTTGGGTCCCAACGGATTCGAATACCGAATGGGACAAATCCGTCCCTGCTGCACATCCCTAGCAATCATTGCACCCATTTTGTTCTCAACCTCCCACATACCCCCCACAAAAATAGCATAGCCTATGCATACAAAAATAGCATTGGGTATAAACAGGAAGCAATTCCACTTTCTAAATATACAAGTTGTGTTCAAAGCACACATGAAGATCTTCAGTGTTGTCTCCAAATTTTCTGGAAGCAGCCATGACTCCTTCATCCTTGCGCTGACAGCACTGGCTTGAAATTTCACTGCAGGGAAATACGGTGAAGACTGGCTGCTCTGAATGCCAAACCAAAGCGTAAACTAAAATATCTGAATGTAAGCTTTCTGGAATGGGTGCTGAAAATGGAATACTGCACACTTTCTGGTGTATGGTGCAAAATGTGTGTGCTATTCTGCTATACAATCAAATGTTAGCTGTCTGGGGTGGGTGGGTACTAATGGTGGAATAGCACATGCTTCCTGGTACATGGAACCAAAATGCGTACTATTCTGCTGTACATATAGGGGTAGATTTTGAAAGGCGCGCGTGCGGCCTACATGTGCGTGCACTACTCGATGCACACACATGTATACCCGATTTTATAACTTGCGCGTGCAGGCATGCGCAATTATAAAATCAGGGGTCGGCGCACAAGTGGGTGCACAATTGTGCACCTTGCACGCACCGAGCCATGTTGCCTTCCCCCGTTTCCTTCCCCCTAACCTGACCTTCCCACCCCTTCCCCTAACCTTTCCCCCCCCCCCAGCCGTACTCTAACCCTCCCCCAAAATTTTTATCTTATCTTTTGTGCCTGCCAGTTGCGCTCGCTGTCAGCCTGCCGGCACATGATCCTTTGATATAGTGGCAATGGCCGCTGTGTCGGAGGCCTCTGGCCCTGTCCCCGCCCCCGGACCACCCCTTTAGTAAAGCTCCGGGACTTACACGCATCCTGGAACTTTATATGCGTGCGTCGCCGGGCCTTTTTAAAATAGGCCTGGTGCATATAAGGCAGATAATGCGCATAACCTTTTGAAAATCCGTCCCATAAGCTATCTAGGCTGTCGAAAGATTTTAACTCTAAATTTAAAATGTATGCTCTCTATGCTGAATAGCAAATGTATCGAAAACTTTTAACTCTAAATTTAAAATATATGCTCTCTGTGCTGAATTCCAAAAATGGAATACTGTGTACTTTATAGTGCATGGAACCAAAAGTGTGTATTATTTCATAATACAATAAAATGTTAGTTGTCTGGGGTGGGTACCAAAAGTGTTAGCTGATCTGTGGGGCGGGTATAAACAGGTCAAAGGCACAATTTATTTTGTTGTCTTGCACACAGTAAGATAATGGATTATTTTATTTCCTATTTTTTTGTAGGAGATGCTGATTACAGCTGCAAGGTATGACTGCTCATGCCAGTGTCTGCACCACATATAGTGGCAAATATCTGCTCAAACAAGGCTTAAACAAGAACCAGGGCAGTCATAGAATGCACATTTGGCCTTATGAAAAGCTGATTCCTTTGCCTTGACTGCTTTAGAAGAGCATTGCATTATTCAGAGAAAGTAGTGGAGATCATCATGATGTACTACTATATGCTGCATAACATCTCCTTCCAGGATGACATTCATCTGGATGTGGGTGCAGATATGTTTGTACTTGCCATGGACAGAATAGTATGGCAAGGGGGAATGAGCTCCACCACAAGGTCATAGCGGTCTATTTCAGAGGTATGTTTTTATACACATGGGGATGCAGATGACAGGTGCAGGGATGGATATGAGGATGAGATGCTAACTCCAATTTTTGTTTTTTCTCATATCAGCCCAAACCCCAAGGAAGATGAATGCCAGGAGAAAGACACCACTGTGGCTATCTATTTGATTTTTAGTGTTTTAATATTTTACAATTTTAAATATGATTTTACTTTGTTTTTTGGCCATATACTTGTTGGAGTGTAAATATTCACATGAGGAGAGGAGACGAGCATCGGGGGGGGGGGGGGGGGGGGGGGGAATCCAATGTTAGCAGAGCTGAGGCATATAAGTGGAAGAAGCATCTGTTCTCGAAGGTAGAACAGGATCTTAACTACCATTTTTTTCATACTACAGCAATGAGTGAGGACAATGCACCCACCTGCTAAAGAAATGGAAAGAGAAAAAAAAAAGTGAGAAATGTCAGTCTGAAGCCCACCACAGAATCAGGAAGAATAGTACTGTGGAATGTTGGAGTGTAAATACTCATGGGAACAGAATAGACGAGCATTGATGAGGGGTCAAGCAATGGTAGACATGAGGGGGAGAAACATCTGCATAGCAAAACATCTGCGCCAGAAAGAAGAACAGAAGTGCAGCCACCATGTCCACATACTGCAGTGATAAGAGACAATGATGTACAATTGGAAAATAAAGCCAACATGCAGCCCTAAGAAGAGTGTGCAAGGGGTTTTAGAGACATTTATTGGTGGTCTGGAAAGGCAGATGACAGATGATGTCTTACTGTTCTCCATGGGAAGTGGTTCCTGGGGCTATCATCTATCCAGCATGAGTCAGTTGGGGTTCAGAGGCCGTCTTGAACAGTAGTGGTTACCTTGCTGAGATTTAATATAGAGTAGATGTAATATGACAAAGTCACCACATGAAGGTAACATGAAGGTGAGAGAAATGTATTCTTTCCCTTTCAGAAATGCACAGGAATTTGGTGACCTCTGCCGCAGATTTCTGAGTATGCCCTATGTGGAGCTGCAATGTGGGAAAGATGAGGCTCTATTTTCCGCTATCGTTACCTTTTCTGACCTGCATTTGTGTGTGAATTCTGTTGGAGCTTGCCTTGGCCTCGAGCTTGGGATGCTCAAGGCTTGGCAATCCTGTTGTGCAGATAATGGGATGGAGCGCAACCTAGGGCTCTCCAGGATGGGACAAGAAGAATGTGTGCCCTTGCGGTGAAGACAATCCAAGTCTTGAATCCTCCACCAACCTACATGCCCATGAGATCACCAATGCAATGGTGGTCTCTGAATGGCCCTTTCGGACCTGCCACAGGGTGTAGCAGAGGCTGCAGGCCGGACAGTGGTTCCTATTGATGATTTACAAGTCACACAAGACTGTGATACCCCTGGAGTGGTCTAGGACAGAAGAAGGTTGGAGAACAGACCAGGCTGGAGACTGTTCTGCTTTTCAACAGTTTAATTACAAAAAGTTCAGCAAGACAAAAGCAAATGGCTGCTCACCTCAGCAGACTGACAATGCAAGAACAGTTTTCAACAAGAGCACAGCACTCCATTACAGCTTCCTTCTTCTATCTGGAGCCCTCTCTAACTCTCTCAGGGCCTCACCTTTGTATCCCTTACCTCAGGGAAACATCCCCACCCGAGGATCCCTTTCCTGTCTGTCTTAAGGTGGACTGGGCCAGATAGTTGGAGCCGGTCCGATTAGGCAGTCTGAGGCTCTCTGTCATATACTCTATCACAGGCAGTCTGAGGCTCTCTGTCATATACTCTATCACATTCCCTCCCCCTCAGCTCAATATTCCTTAGCTGAGCACCTGCCTGTACAAGGGAGACTTCTCTAGAAAGGAAGTCTGCATTTATATTTGCCTTCCCTTCTCTGTGTCGGACTTTAAGGTCAAATGGTTGGAGTTCCAGAAACCACCTCATTTCTCGTCCATTGGACTCTTTATTCCAAGCAACCCAGATGGGGGTTGGTGATCTGTTACCAGCGTGAACTGGAGGCCCAGCAGGTAATAACGAAAAGCCTCCAAGGCCCATTTGACAGCTAAGACCTCGTTATCGTTGAGTAGCATCTCTCTCGGGGTAGTAGCTTCCTGCTAATGAAGGCTACTGGGTGTTCTTTATCTCTTTTCTCTTGTGTGAGGATGGCTCCTAGCCCCACCTCTGATGCATCTGTCTCTATTATAAAGGGCTTGGTAAAGTCCGTACTTAATAGAACAGGTTGTAAGCATATGTCTTTCTTTAAACCCTGGAAGGCTTCCTCCGCCTCTGCAGACCATCTAACCTTCTCTGGGGCTTTCTTTTGTAATAGGCATGCGAGGGGCTCCGCTTTTTCTGAAAATTTTGGTATGAACTGTCGATAGTAACCGATGAGGCCTAAAAAGGCTCTCACCTTACTCTTTGTCTGTGGGACTGGGAGTCGGGTAATTGCTTCTATTTTCCATGTCTGTGGGTGGACTTTTCCTCTCCCAAGGGAGTATCCCAAATATTGTATTTCTTGACCCCATAATTTACATTTCTTGGGGTTGGCTGTCAATCCAGCCTTTCATAGACTTGTAAGTACGGCCTGTAATTGCCTTAGGTGTGTTTCCCAGTCTTCACTGTAAATGATGATGTCATCAAGATAGAAGGCTGCAAAACCCTGATGTGGGCATAGTAAGTGGTCTACCAAGCGTTGGAAGGTAGCTGGAGCCCCATGAAGTCTGAACGGCAGGACCATAAACTGGAAATGTCCCTTCGGTGTTGAAAAACCATGACCCGCTGACCCGCGCAGGCCCCCGTGCCACCGAAGCTCCCCACAAGGAAGACCAGCATGGACCTGCCTCCACGGTAGGCCCCAGTTGTGCCGCCTGCCCCCTCGACCCACCTGGATGGACGGACGACCCACGCAGGCCTCAGCCCAGACCTACTTCCATGGTAAGCCTCAGCCTCAGCCTCCCAGACCTACCTCCACGGTAGGCCTCAGCCTCCCGGACCTACCTCCACGGTATGCCCCAGCCACGACACCCACCTCCCGGATGCACCCCGACTAATGTACCGTGGCTGGGAACACTCGGTCCGCCCGCTGCCGCCTCCGGACCACTGCACCCTCCTGCCACCGATGGACTGCCGCCGCCATTGACTGATGCCGCAATGTGCCTGCAGGCCCAACAAGAGCCACCGAGCCCTCCCATCGCCGGCCCTCCTTAGACTCCGCCCACCTACGTTATCAAGGCAGTGACGCGGGACAGGGCTGGACTGATCCCTATAAAAGAGGTGACAGAGCACCTCTGGATCCCTCTCTACGCCATGACCCTCTGACCCGCGCAGGCCCCCGTGCCGCTGAAGCTCCCCACGAGTCCATGAGGAAGACCAGCACAGACCTGCCTCTACGGTAGGCCCCCAGTTGTGCCACCCGCCCCTTCAACCCACCTGTACAGATGGACGACCCACGTAGGCCTCAGCCTTCCAGACCTAACTCCATGGTAGGCCCCAGCCATGACACCCACCTCCTGGATGCACCCAGTCTGACGTACCGTGGCCGGGAACGCTCGGTCCACCCGCTGCCACCTCCGGACCACTGCACCCTCCTACCACCGATGGACAGCCACCGCCATCGACTGACGCCGCAGTGTGCCCTCAGGCCCAACAGAGAGCTGCCGAGCCCTCCCATCACCGGCCCTCCTTAGACTCTGCCCACCTACGTTCCCAAGGTGGTGATGCGGGACAGGACTGGACTGATCACTATAAAAGAGGCGACAAAGTGCCTCTGGTGCCGTATGCCTGCGTCATGCACCTAAAGAGTGCAACAAACGAGCCTGCCCCTTAGTGCGCCCCTTCGTACTGCCACTGAAAGGTGCCACAACCTCACCATCCCCTGAGATCCCCCGCATAAATTTCCACTCAGGCGGCCTCAACAGCACCTTCGTTACTGCACACACGCAACTAACAGAACTGCCTCAACATCCGATTTCATCCGGAGCGAAGCCGCCAACACTCCCAAAGTAAGTCCCTCCTGAAGCCTGGTCATTTCTTCGCCACGCCTTCCAGTCCTCACCTCGATGCTCCACGCATTCGACGCCCGACCCGCCGGGGTCAGGAGCCCTGCCGATCCCAACCGCTGCCTCTTCAACAGCTTTGTGATCACCTTCATGTGACTTACAGGACAGCCCACGACATGGAGTACACCCAACCAATCCCAAAACTGTTGTATAACAATTTCGACAAAAGATCTTACCCATACCTTCTCACACATCAACGCTCCCCCTGCTTCATCCCTATCAACCTCAACAACAACATAGCTGCCCTGACAGTATTCACTCTTTTCCTACTTAATGCCCAATCCATAATGAAAAAAATCTTCATTCTTCATGACCTCCTACAGGACCAACGCCCTGACATATTATGCCTAACTGAATCCTGGCTTACCTCAGCAGACTGACAATGCAAGAACAGTTTTCAACAAGAGTACAGCACTCCATTACAGCTTCCTTCTTCTCCCTGGGGCCTCTTTAACTCTCTCAGGGCCTCACTTTTGTATCCCTTACCTCAGGGAAACACCCCCACTCGAGGATCCCTTTCCTGTCTGCCTTAAGGTGGACCGGGCCAGACAGCTGGAGCCGGTCCATTAAGGCAGCCTGAGGCTCACTGTCATATACTCTATCACAGAGACATATTCAGGATTAGTTAAGTAGAAATGGGTTGATTCTAAATACTAAGAAAACTAAGTTTTTGTGGTTGGGAAGGAAGTTCCTGAGAATTATACTAAATGATACTAAATGTATTGAGTTTGATGGTCACCAGCTTCAATTGTGTTTGAAATTTGGAGTCTGGGTATTATCTTAGACTTGCAGCATAGTTTTAAAACTCAAATTGGCATTTGGCAAAAATGGTGTTTTACACCCATTAAAATATTACCTACCAACTGAAATGTTTTGGACAGTGCTCCAGTCCTTGGTTTTAGGACATTTAGATTATTGTTACACATTATGGATAGGTTTACTACAAAAATTACTTAAAGTATTGCAGCTAATACAAAATGCTGCTACTAGAGTTCTTTTGGGATTATCTCAAAATGAACACATTACTCTGGCTTTAAAATCGCTGTATTGGTCGCCTGTGAAGAGTAGAGCAAAGTTTTGGTTGCTGATGATTATTCATAAAATGTTGAATTCTAATGAGTACTATTTGCTGAAACAGAGCAAATAAGCCAGGAAGAAATCTTCGGTCGTCAGGAGCACATTTGTTAAATGTTCCTAATTCACAATGTTATTTATTTGAGCAAACCAGGCCTAGGGCTTTTTGCTATGTTGCACCCACTATGTGGAATTTGTTGACAGAGCAGCTTGAGAAAAGAGGACAGCAAGGGATTCAGAAGACAGATTAAGACACTACTGTTTAATGAAGCTTTTTGTGTTGAGTTGATTTCTTATTTTAATTAGTGATGTTATATATTCTTTTAAGTTGTTTTTATATATTTATGTTAGTGATACTGTAAACCGCATGGAAAAATCTATTTTTGTATTCTGCAGTATATAAGTCTAAAAAGAAAGTAATAATAACCATTGTCTTGCTTTATGAAATACTCCAAGTCTCTTGTCCTGTATGTTTGTCTTATTAAATTGTAAGCTCTGTTAAGCAGGGACTGTCTTTTTGTACGTTTGTATAGCATTGCATATGTTGTGTAGCACTATAGAAATGTCAAGTGGTAGTAGTAGTAGTAGGTGGAGGAGGAGAAGGAGCAGGAGTAGAAATAGTGGGTCTGGTAATGCTATTTGTAAGTGCTGCTAATGTGTTTTCCATGCTGCGGAGTCTTATAATGTGCGCAGTGGTTCGCATGCATGCCTAATGGCAGTTGCATCAGAGGGGACCAGCTTGGAGGCATCTGTGCCACCAGAGAAGAGTCAGCAGCATCCTGGCAGTACTCTGCATGGGGGATGAGTGCTGCATCTCATGGAGCCAACTTATGAACTGCAAGTCTTTAAAATTTGTGAGATAGGATTGTGGTTGAGGGCTAGTGGAGGCCCTTTATTTGCTTTTTAAATATAATAAATATGAAAATACCCCAAAATGTTGGGACACTTTTGTAGGGAGCTATTTTTGGTTTGTTAAATTCAGAATGAATCAAAAACTGCCTTATTCAGTATGAGGCCACTATTCAGCACTACCTAAGTGCATATGTAGCAACGTATCTGGCTAAGTGATGGCTCCTGAATATTTAGTTACCTTCAGTGGCAGCCACTTAGCTGGAGAAGCCAATTATCTGGCCAAATAGTTATGGGCAGGCAGTGGGAGAATTGGGGCAGCGATATGCTCACTTATCTGTTTGCTAATAGGATAAGCTAGCCCTGCCATAGAGCAGGTCTAACTTAGCCAGATATAATTTATCTGGCTAAGTAGAAAATTTTGACAGGATATTCAGCAGCATAGCCGTGCTACTGAACATCCCAGGTAAATTAATCAGATTAGTCTAATCTGACTGGGATTTTCCTGGAGAGACCGAATGTTGCCTCCTTGCAGAAACTCAGAGACAGAGCATAGAGAGGTCTCACAGCTGGTTCTCATCGGGTCTGACTTTTCTGACCTACCACAGATGTCATCCAGTGGTGAACGAGGCCTATAATTAATACAATCTAGTGATGCGCCACCACTCATTTGCTGGCCTGCCCTTCTGACCATTTTTCTTTTGGAACTGAGTAACAGTGGCAAGAAAGAGGATGGCCAATCCTTGTACTTTATCCCTGAGTTCCATTTCTGTTTGTGGGCCTACGGATTTCCATCTGAGCTAATAGGTTCAGCAGTCCTGTATGGGTAAGAGTGGGAATGCCTCCATTAGTTCTGGGACCTCCCTGAATCTGGGCCAGAATCCCATACCACCACAATCATCAGATTAGTCCCTAGAAGCTAATGATTACCATCCGCTAGATTCAAATGTTGCTGCCTACTCCCATATTCAATCAGGAAGAGGAGGAGGACCTTCTAGATGAAATTATTGTTTCCAATTTAAAGACTATTATGGAATCCCTCCTGTTGATGCTTTTGGACATTTGAAAGATGGTAGCAAAAATGGACATAACACTGACAAACTCCCTTCAGCAATTTTCTAAATTTATGAAGGAGTCTAAATCTAGAATTGAAGAATATGAGACCTGGATATGTGTCCACCCTAGTCCCTCGGGTCTCTTCCTTGCAAGCAGCTGAGATTTCTTTTAAGTAAAGATAGTCGTTCATTGCATAACCAGCTTGAACTCTTAGAAATTTCTTTAAGATCTAGAAATTTAAGATTTCTGAATTTTCCAATGACTAGGTTATTGTTTCCATTAGAGTTGTTCAATAAATATATTCACAAGCTATAAGCCAAGTATGTGTATTCATTTAAAACAAAAGTGCAAAAATGTGGCAAATAAGGCTAATTTGTATCATAGGGGGGGGGGGGGGGCCCGAACTGAATCAGTGGGCCCCTCTGAATGAAACAAAACATATTCATTTGTTCTGCTTTAAAACAATTCATCCAGCCTGGGACTAGGCCCAAACTGAGGCCTTGTCTAAGGTATACACAAGGCCCAAAGCAGGGACCATGGCCTTTGACTGAGCACGACACCAGGAACTTGGCCCAAAACCGAGACCTCACCTATGGTATGGACGAGGCCCAATGCAGGGGTCGCTGCCTAGGCCAGAGCACTATGCCAGGGTCTCGGTGGAGACATTGGCCAATGAAGGAACCTCAACCAAACCCCCAGAAATTAAAAAAATCTACTTATCTGATCCATCGAGTAATCCGATGAAGGCGGCTCCTGATGCCGTGACCGAACTGAAGGCTGGATCCTGACGCTGATGCCTTATCCTGGACCCAGTCCTGATGCCTTGACCCACCACAGAGACCAGGTCTCAACACCTGGGCCTTAGCCCTGGCCAGAGCCTGAGCCAGATCCTGATGCCGGGGCCTTGACCCAGACCCAGACCCAAAGCCATGACCCATTCCAATGCCTGGGACTCATCTTGTTTTAATTTAAGCAGATTATGTATGTTTTAAAATGTAAACCATTTTGATTAAATTTTATTTGTAAAAGCAGTAGACAAGCACTTTTAAATAAATACATAAATAAAGAAATAAGAACCAGAGCCCAGGCCTGACGCTGAACCCCGACTAGAAGGTAGGGTCCCATTGTTGAATCTTGGCCCAGACCAAGGCTTGACACCATGACCTGACCCTGAGCCAGATCCCAATGCCTGGGTCTTGGCCTAAGCTGGAGCCTGAATCCATGCCCAACACCGCAACCCAGCCTAAAGGCCAGATACTAACACTGAGGCCTAAGCCCGGACCTCGGCTAAATGACACCACCAGTCCTGTAGACCATGTCCCGACCCTGGGGCCTAGGCCTGGACCCAGGCCCAATGCTGCGTCCTCAGCCAAGCGGCCAGTTCCCTACACCTGGGCCTCAGCCCAAGGTCAGGCCCAGGCCTTAGATTCCAGGCCTGCGCGCTCCTCTTCTTGGTCTTCTTTCTTTGGCGCTTCAATGTCAAATGACAGCGTTTACTGGGGTGGCATTCACCCCAGAGGAAGGTGCCATTTTGATGTATGGTTATAGTCTAACTGCCCGTATTACAGAGCCTACAGAGTAGTTCTAAACAATTCATTTGACAACAGCTTTGTACATGGTTTTAACAGAGTCAGTTTAAAACAAGTGTTTTGACCACTTTTTTTTAACTTGATTTTTTATGAGAATAACATAGAAACATAGAAATGATGGCAGAAAAGGCCCAAATGGTCCATCCAGTCTGCCCAGTAAGCTTATGGTAATATCTCCTGTGCTGTGTAGGTTACCCCAAGCTTATCTGTTTCCCAGTCCATAAAAGTCAGAGCCCTGGTTGGTTGCTGTTTGAATCCAATTCCCTATTACCCCTGTGCTTATCACTTTCCCACACTTGCCCTCATTGATTGCTGTTGCATCCAGTTCTCTGTTATGCCTTGCTGTTGAAGCAGAGAGCAATGATCGAGTTGTATCAAAGTATCAGACTTATTAGTTAAGGGTAGTAACTGCCGCATCAGCAAGTTACCCCCATACTTGTTTCCCCAGATCATAAAAATTGGGGCCCTCGGTTGCTGAATAAATACAGTTCCCATTTCCCTCCGCCATTGAAGCAGAGAACAATCATGGAGTTGCATCAACAGTATCAAGGCTTATTGGTTAAGGGTAATAACTGCCGCACCATCAAGTTATTTCATGCATTCTTTTCTTCATTTCCATCCTTTAACCAAACTGTTTTGGTTTTTACCACCTCCTCCGGAGGGCATACTAGGCATCCACTACCTTCTCCATGAAGAAATATTTTCTGTCATTGGTTCTGAGGCCTCTTCCTTGGAATTTAATTTAGTGACCCCTAGTTCTACTGATTTCTTTCCAACAGAATAGATTTGATGTTTGCACATCATTAAAACCTTTTAGGTATCTAAAGGTCTGTATCATATCACCCCTGCGCTGGCTCCTCTCTTTCAGGGTATACATATTCATATCCTTCAGTCTCTCCTCATAGGTTTTCTGATACTGACCTCACACCATTTTGGAAGCCCTTCTCTGGACCACCTCCATCCTGTCCTGAGCAACACTTCTCGCTTCTTTCCCATCTTTTTGATGTCTTCGATCAGATCTCTGTCCAGCTCATCGCACAATAAAAAATGACCCTGTAAGTTCCAGCTGTACCAAAATACCTGTATGGCCTCTATCTATTTCATGAAAAAGAAAATCTATTAATAGCAAAAGCAGAACTCAGTCCCATGGTTCCTGCAGAAATCATATTGACAACTATCCAACACCGAGTGACCTTCATAAAGTCCACTAATTGATTAAAAACACTTTTTTACACAAATTTACTTACAGTTGCTAAATTGATATTGGTCGATAATTAAATCAATATCCAGTGACAGGGCTTCATCCTTCACTGCTGGTCTTATAATTGTTATTTTAAGTGACAATGACAATATCCACTCTACAGGGATTTATTTACAATTAAGTGAAGAATGGAAAAAGAAACTTCTTTCAAGGATTTATTCACACTGAAGGAGCAAGGATCCAAAAAGGATCCAGTCTTTTTCAAATCCCTATTTACAGAAGTGAGTTCCTTATGGGAAACATGACTAAACATCTACCACCTTATATTGTTTATTTCCTCATTTTTGAAAGGTGTACCCTTACCTCCTACTTTCAGTTGAGTATGTATTAAATCAATATTTTTCTTTAAAAAACAGTCTGCTAAAGAGGAGCATGATGGCAATAAACGAGAAGCTGGTTCCGGCTTCTTTACTAGCCTCTTAATCATAGTAAACAATTCTCTTGGACAGGAAGAAGACCTTTGAATAAATTGTGTGGCTCCTACAATGACTGACTGGGTTAACATTTCACCCCCACTCTCATTAACTCCTTCAAAGTACAACCATATCCACATCCACAAGCACGATCCATCTCAGTGGGTCAGTGTCCAAGTTGTGCTCTCCTCATGAATCTCTAGTTTCCTTTCTACTTCGGAAGGTGGAAGGGTACAGGAGCTATCACACTACTCCCATGTGCTCTGAAATCCTCTGCAGCAAATGTAGAGCCTGGAAATATCTGTATATGTGGTACTGCAGCAGTGGCAGTATTGGTAAGCTGCTGTGTGAGCTGCTGGACAGCAGAAACAACATTAGCCAGCTTATCTACTTGCTGCTCCTATACTGCCATCTGCTGCTCTTGTATTGCCTTAATGGCCTCCACAACATTCACAATTTGTTGAGTGAATCCCTCTTCTGCCTGACCCTCTTCCTCTCCCTCATGCAGGTATGATGGTGAAACATTCCCAGGATCCTATTCGCCTTTTTCCTACCTTAAGGGAGCTTGGGACATAGGAAGGTCATTATCCTCATAGCTGGGGTCTCCTGAGGGTTTTGGTAGCATTAACAAGCAGATGTAAGAATTTAGACCTCAGTTATCCATAATAGCATCAAGTTAAAGACTGGCATTACAGGGTAGACACATGGGGGAGATAGGTAACATAAAAGGATAATACTTGTTAGCACCATAGGAAGGAAAGAGTAGCTTGCAATGGGAAATGTGCCCTGGAAAGGTCTATGTTGCATGGACACCAACAGCTGCTAATAAAGAAGGAGGGACTGACAAAACAGCAAGGAAGGCTGCTTAATAAAGCCGTGGGAGCAGAAATACACAATAAGCAGCCAGATGTCCGATCTGTAAGAATTTTTTGTGTAAAGGCAAATGTATGCAAATGAGCCCGACTCCAGCCGAGTTTCGCCCTCTTTCAATAGGGCTGCATCAGGGGCTAAAAACATACAATAAATGACATTAAATAATATAAAAATAAATTAAAAACTGATAAAAACATATAAATAACAAACATTTAAAATGAACATATAAGATGATAACATGGATATATGTGGTGTGAGCATAAAAGCAACAATAAATATAATGGTGACATAGATATATGTTGTGAACGTAAAACCTGCACAGTAAAAGTAGCAACAAATAACTAAAAAATGTGACAAGTACATAAAAAGTGAATATTGCCTTTAAACCTATATGTTATTAATACGAGTGTCATTAGCTTCTTAAAAGAGTAAAAATAACATAATTTACTTGAGAAAGTAGGAAATAAAATGCTCTCCATGCCTATGATATATGTCCAGAGAATAGAGAAAAAAAAAAAAAGGAAACAAAAGAACAAGATGTGCACAGTGAAATGAGAGAAGAAAACTTTTTACTGCTTACTATTTGCATATATGAATGCTATTTCTTCATCAAAATGTTGTATGTGTAAGCTATGAACGGAACCTAAGGGATTAATATGGAAACATTAATTCTTAAAAAAATATGTAACAATGTATTGGAAAGACTAATGTTAATATTGCCTAAATAAGTCATCCTTCAAATCGGATCTATAATTGAACAGAAGTGGGTAAAATAAGCGGAAAACATGAAAATTAAATCCCATCTTGAAATCACTTGAAATCATTCAAGAGTTAAGTCTAACTGAAACAACAAAAGTACATAATAATATAGTCACAAATGACTTATAGTGCAAAAGTTATTAATAAGTGTGATTGGACTACTAGTGAAAAATCAGACTATATTAAAAATGGCAACATGCAAATTAACTTGACTATAATTTTACAATACACCATATCGAGTTATGAAATTGGACCAACTATATAACTGGACTCGTATACAACTTGCTAAATGAATCAAAAGACTTTAAAAGAATATTTTATAGCTAAATATAGACTGAGCTGACTCACCCGGATGAATGATGGCAAAATGCAAAATATCTAACCAAAATGTCATTATTTAAAAAAACTAACCAGACTGTCGATATTTAAAAGAGTCGCTAATGCTGCGCAGAGAAAAATGCTATAAACGAACATGAACTGAACTGACTCGACAAGATAAACAGTGGCAAAGTGCAAAACCTCTGACCAAGTTGTTCTTTTTACTAACATTACTAAGGAAACATCGCCGATATCTCTTCTCATATTCTAACACCGGATGAAGAAAAAGTACTCCAAAAAGGCTTATCTTTTGTCCCTACACCCACATATAGGGGCGGATTTTAAAACCCCTGCGCGCCTAAATCCAGCCGGATTTACGCGTGCAGGGCCCTCCCGCGCCGGCGCACCTATTTTGCATAGGCCGCCGGCGCGCGCAGAGCCCCGGGACTCGCATAAGTCCCGGGGATTTCGAAAAGGGGCGTGTCGGGGGCATGTTGGGGCGCGTCTAGAATGACGTGCCGTTTCAGGGGCGTGTCGTGGCATTTGGGGGGCGGGCCCGGGGGCGTGGCACCGGCCTGGGGCCGGGGTCGAGGCCTCCGGACCAGCCCCCGGGTCGGATGATGGCGCGCCAGCAGTCCGCTGGCGCGCGTTGATTTACGTCTGCTTTGGACAGGCGTAAATCACGAAATAAAGGTAGGGGGGGGTTTAGATAGGGCCGGGGGGGTGGGTTAGGCAGGGGAAGGGAGGGGAAGGGGAGGGCAGGCGAAAAGAAAGTTCCCTCCGAGACCGCTCCGATTTCGGAGCGGCCTCGGAGGGAACGGAGGCAGGCTGTGCGGCTCGGCGTGCGCAGCCTGCCCAAAATCAGCAGCCTTGCTCACGCCGATCCCAGATTTTATAGGATACGCGCAGCTACATGCGTATCTTTTAAAATCCAGCGTACTTTTGTTTGCGCCTGGTGCGCCAACAAAAGTACGCGATCGCGTATGTTTTAAAGATCTACCTCATAGTGCCTTTAAAACCCGGGTCGAATTGTTTAAATTTAGAAATTAAAAATTGTGGATGTTTTCTCAGACAAACCTATCAATAATTGGACACTTCCATAGTGAAGAGATCCAGTAAATGGATTCCTTCCAACACTAACAATCCTGTTATTCAGACTTATGAGAAATTATTCATGCATGATTTAGAAAAGACTGAAGTTGATTGTTCATCCAAAAAAAGGTATTATAATATGAACATTAATGAAAGCAAAGCTTTGACTTCACTTGGCAAAGACACAGAATTAGTGAGAAAACCTGCAGATATAGGAGGATGCATAGTCCTTATGGATAGGACAAATTATGTGAAGGAAATAGATCATCAGTTGTCTGATGACAATTTTTATCAGAAATTAGATAAAGACCCAACATCGAGTTTGAAGAAGGATATCGACAATTTGTTGTCTATTGCCAAATAATTTAATTTTCTAACAGTTGAACATCCGGTGACACCAATAATGTACATTTTACCCAAAATTCACAAATTGATCATTGATCCTCCAGGTAGGCCCATAATCTCTGCTAACGGCTCACTGCTTGAACCTCTTGCCATTTTTTTAGATACATTTTTAAAACCACAAGTTGAGAAGATCCCGTCCTACGTCAAATATTCCACCCATTTTATTAATTTTTTAAATGATTTTAGCAATTTGAGTGTTGATGTTTTAATGGTAACCATGGATATAGAATCTCTTTACACAAACATTCCACAAGATGCTGCTTTAGATATCATTTCGAAAGAATTTTTAGAACATAATGTTAATTCAAGAATTCCAAATCAATTTTTAATAGATTTAGCGGAGTTTCTTTTGAAATCTAATTTTTTTGCTTTTAATCAGAAATTTTACAAGCAAATCAAAGGTGTCGCAATGGGATCCCCAATGGCTCCTTCCATTGCAAATCTATATGTATCAAGATTTGAGGAATTGTTTTTAACTGACCATGATTTTAAAGAGAATATTTTATTCTGGAAACGCTACATTGATGATATTTTTATGATATGGAAAGGAACTTCAGATTTGCTAAATATTTTTCACAGTTGGCTTAACAATTTGTATTTTAACCTGCATTTTACTCTTGATTTTAGTCTCAATCAGATCTCATTTTTAGACATTTTAGTTTCTTTTAAGGATGGTTCTTTTTTTTCTGACATTTTTAGAAAACCTACGAACACTAATAAGCTATTACATTTCAAGAGCTGCCACAATAAGTCTCTACAGAAGAATTTACCATTCTCACAATTTTTAAGACTTAAGAGAATATGTGGCGATGTAGAAACTTTTTATAAAAGATCTGAAGAAATGTCTATTAAGTTTAGAGAGAAATGCTATCCGCAAAGACATATCACAGCAGGTTTTGTCAAAGCTTCCAACTGTGATAGACAAACACTATTACAATCCAAAGAGAGAAAAAAGAACAAACGTATAGTCTGTCCTATTACATACACTCACATGTCGTTTCAGATTATGAATATTCTAAAAAAACATTGGTCAATTTTACAAATTCTGCCCTGTTTCAAAAATAAACGATGATTGCGAATAAAAGAGAAAAAAAACATTAAAGAATTTATCTCTCCCTCCGCTCTACCTATCATTCGTTCGAAAGATATAAGACCACCTGGACATTATCCGTGTGGGAATTGTTGTGTGTGGTGTGAATATGAGGACTGATGCACTACATATCCCTGGACGCAATAAAGTTTTTAAACTTAACAGATTCACCAATTGTAAAAGCACAGCAGTTGTGTACATTGTCTTTTGCCCCTGTAATAAAATATATATAGGTAAGACTATCAGACAATGTAATAAACGAATTATTGAGCACAGAAGCAGCATTAATAGAAAGATTCTAACCAGCCCATTAGTGACACACACCATAGACAATAATCACAAATTTGAAGAATACAAGTTCTGTGTACTACAACAGGTTAATGCCAATTGGAGAGGCGGTGACTTAGATCACCTTCTACTACAAATTGAACAAAGATTATATTTGATTTTAAATCTATGGAACCCAATGGTTTGAATCTTGATATAGACTATTCTGTTTTTCTTTGAATGTATGTATCTATTTGAATATTGCCCTTTTTTTATATTAGAGTGCCTTTATGACTCGTCTTAATCATTGTTTATAATACTTGCTCCCATGTTTTTATTTTAGTTTTTTCATGTTTTCATTATGCATCCAATGATTCATACCTTTTTTTCATTCACACATTATCCATTCCTCTTGTTTTTCATATTTTGGCTTTCATTTAGAGATCCTTTTGGTATTTAGATTTTATCCACTGATACTTATAATATTTATTATCATAACACTTGATTCTCACTCATCATTTCTCCCACCAGGTATATTTCCTTATCATTTTTCCTTTAATACTTTATTTTACATTTTTTATTCCTATTTTTTTCTTTAAAACATTTTTTTCTTTACTTCTTTTTATTTTCCATTGTGTCACTACATTTTCCATTATTCAACATTTCCCATTTATGTAAGCACCTAATGATCATTCAATATTTCCCCCCCTTTTTTTTGGTCACACATATTAGGTTTCACTCACTTTTTCAGTGCATTTAATTTGTTTTATACTTGTATGCATTGATTATTTTCAATTGGTTTAAATATTTATATCACATTGTTAAGAGTTAGAGGTGACAGGTTCGCTCTGTTTTTATCCCTTTTTTTTTCTTTCCAACTTTATTTAATCACAACTAACGTGGCTTCATACAACCACTTCCCCTTTTGTTTGAGTGTTGTCTTGTTTGGCACCTTTTCTCACTTCCTTTAAATAAGGTATGCCGGCGTCGGCGTTTCTATTGTGTTTACAATTTATTCTGAAAGAGATCACAGCGATTGTGTAACATTCAGGATCCGGAGCGCTACATCTGCTTAAAGTATTGCTGACTAATGGATCAGTTTTGTGCTAAATTCTTTGAGCTACTCGCGATATCGGCGATGTTTCCTTAGTAATGTTAGTAAAATGAACAACTTGGTCAGAGTTTTTGCACTTTGCCGCTGTTTATCTTGTCGAGTCAGTTCAGTTCATGTTCGTTTATAGCATTTTTCTCTGCGCAGCATTAGCGACTCTTTTAAATATCGACAGTCTGGTTAGTTTTTTTAAATAATGACAGTCTGGTTAGATATTTTGCATTTTGCCGTCATTCATCCGGGTGAGTTAGCTCAGTCTTATTTAGCTACAAAATATTCTTTTAAAGTCTTTTGATTCGTTTATCAAGTTGTATATGAGTCCAATTATATAGTTGGTCCAATTTCATAACTCAATATGGTGTATTGTAAAATTATAGTCATTAATTTGCATGTTGCCATTTTTAATATAGTCTGATTTTTCACTAGTAGTCCAATCACACTTATTAATAACTTTTGCACTATAAGTCATTCGTGACTATATTATTATGTACTTTTGTTGTTTCAGTTAAACTTAACTCTTGAATGATTTCAAGTGATTTCAAGATGGGATTTAATTCTCATGTTTTCCGCTTATTGTACCCACTTCTGTTCAATTATAGATCCGATTCGAAGGATGACTTATTTAGGCAATATTAACGTTAGTCTTTCCAATACATTGTTACATATTTTTTTAAGAATGAATGCTTCCATATTAATCCCTTAGGTTCTGTTCATAGCTTACACATACAACATTTTGATGAAGAAAGAACATTCATATATGCAATTAGTAAGCAGTAAAAAGTTTTCTTCTCTCATTTCACTGTGCACATCTTGTTCTTTTGTTTCCTTTTTTTTTTTTTCTCTATTCTCTGGACACATATCATAGGCGTGGAGAGCATTTTATTTCCTACTTTCTCAAGTAAATTATGTTATTTTTGTTGCGGTCTCTGCCGCTTCCCCTTCGCTAGATCTGAACAGTGCCTACCTCCGCTGCTGGAAACACCGCGTTCCGCGTGGCTGGAACCCCGGCGGCGCTGCCTGCTCCACATGGCGGCCGCCATTGCTTGCCCATCTCCCGGCTGCCTCGCGCGCGTGCGAGGACGCCCACTTTGTGCGCACAGCTCCCGGAAGTCGGGCCCCTCCTGCGCTGATGACGTCACGCCCTAAGCCCGATATAACCGGCGTCCAGACTCCTTCTCCTTGCCTTGCAACGAGGTTCACTACTGCCTAGTAGTTCTGAGTTGCGCTTCGTCTATTCCTCGTTCCTGACTTGACCTTTGGACTGCCTTTGACTTCGCTTCAGCCTGCCGCCTGCCTCAGACCTTGGTTCATTCCTGACTTCCCTACAGCCTGCTTCAGTCCACAGCCTGCTACAGACTCCATTCCAGTCTACAGTCTGCTTCAGTCCACTGCCTGCTACAGACTCCATTCCAGTCTACAGCCTGCTTCAGTCCACAGCCTGCTACAGTCTCCATTCCAGCCTACAGCCTGCTTCAGTCCACAGCTTGCTACAGACTCTGCTTCAGTATCCGGTTAGCTACAGTTCCGCTGCCGCCTGCTGCCCTGTCATCAGCTGGCCCTCAGCCTGTACAGCCGGTCCACGGACTATCCTATACTATTGGACTTCCTATACTACACTCCCGGCCTAGTCCTTTCCTGCCACTGGACATTGAGCCTATTCCCCAAGTCCCAAGGTTCCAGTACCCTACGGGCTCCTCCTGGGGGGTTCCTGGTTCCCGGGTGAACACCGCCAGCCTGTGGCTCCGCGTCCCGGCCTACCCTGTCATCCTAGGTGGGCCGGCCCAAGGGTCCACTACCTCGCCTGCAGTATCCGACTGCAACAATTTTTACTCTTTTAAGAAGCTAATGGCACTCGTATTAATAACATATAGGTATAAAGGCAATATTCACTTTTTATGTACTTGTCACATTTTTTAGTTATTTATTGCTACTTTTACTGTGCAGGTTTTACGTTCACAACATATATCTATGTCACCATTATATTTATTGTTGCTTTTATGCTCACACCACATATATCCATGTTATCATTTTATATGTTCATTTTAAATGTTTATTTATATGTTTTTATCAGTTTTTAATTTATTTTTATATTATTTAATGTCATTTATTGTATGTTTTTAGCCCCTGATGCAGCCCTATTGAAAGAGGGCGAAACTCGGCTGGAGTCGGGCTCATTTGCATACATTTGCCTTTACTCAATAAAGAAGGAGGGACAGGCATAGGTTCTAGGGGTGTGCTTTGGTCGAACCTTTCGGTTCAGCCTTCGTTATCGGCCGCCCCGAATTATGGGGTTAGCGTACACTAACGGGGAGTTAGCGCGCACTAACCCCAAAAAATGAAATTCCCCAAAAGTTCGGGGAAATTCCCTTCATTTTCAGGGCGGCTGAACCAGGACGAACGCACAACCCTAATAGGTTCTAGCTCTGTGGCTGTAGTGGGTGCTTGAGCATCTCCAATACTGAATAAACTTCTTCACTGAGTCAATTGAGGAGTAATTTGTGATTCATTTTGCACCTCCAATTATTTTGATAAGTTGGCTCCTATGGGGACATAATATATAAAAGAAGCCCTAGTTCATGTTTCAGCAATGCAGCAACAGCAATGTAGGGTCTGCATTGCATGGGACAGACTAGGGAACAGCAATTTTTGAGGGGGATAACAAATAAGAAGCTGCCCTAAATATATGTACAGCTAATAGCCAGCTGGCATGAATGGAAAAAGGTGCCCAGTTGGTAACACCCACCATATAACCTCTGTTGTGCATTTGTTTGAAATAAATGGGTAAAATGCAATGAATGAGACCATTTTCATTCATTCGAGGACTCCCGAAAAGTGCAGGCAACCACTAATTGGTAACAATAGCAACCAACTCATGCCTTTGTGACACAGTAGCCTCATCAAAACTGAGGTGGGAGAAGTAGGCAAGGAGAGTGGATGGAAGAAAAATCATGGTGAAGCATCTTTTTAACAAGCCAACAGCTGCAATCTGGGTCCAGTGACACTGACGTTCTCAAACTGAAAGGTTTGATTATGGGCAAAGAAACTCCATTTGGTTTGTTGAATTTTGGAGAGAAAAATTGTGTATTCAGAAGCTAGAGTTTATAAAAAGCTTTTAAAAGTAGGCATTGGCATTGGCACAGGGCTTTCTCTGATTTTCAGTGCTGCAATTACTGTCAATGCATTTACTGTGACATAAAGACAGAGGCGCTGCTTTATGTCTATTCACTGGGGTAGGGTGAGACTGGAATGGGTTTGAAGTAATACCAGTGAAGACTGATTTATTGCAATGCTCTCAGGTTAACTGCAGACAGACTGAAGTAAAGAGAACAGCTTTGCCAGCCTTCTTGGTTCTCTTTCTAATGGTATTTTTGTGTGTGCAAAAGGTGTCAATCAGCAGTACACACACACACATTTTATTTATATATATATATATATATATATATATATATATATATATATATATATATATATATACATATGTGTGTATGTGTATGTGTGAGTGTGACAGAGATATATTTGCACAAACTATGAGGGATAGCTCTAAAAAGAGAGAGAGATTGAATTTGGGCACTAACTAATAAGGCCGCGTTAGAAAGAATGCGGCAGTGCGGGCGCACCCTCATTTGCCGCATGCACAGTTCTGATCACATACCGCTTGATACTCTATTTAAATTGCTTGCAAATGCAAGCCGCGTCTGCAAAGCGTTAGGTGAAGCGTTAGGCCCGCGCAACCCATTTTACTGTATAGGCGCTTAATACAGCGCCTATACAGTATCCTGGGTGCGCTGGTACCTGTCATTTCAAATGTCATTTCAAATGACATTTGAAATGACAAGCACCAGGAAGTGGATCCCAACTTTAACCCATGAAAACCTAAAAACCGAAAATCCCCTCCTCCCGAAGCGGCTCGACATGTGCCAACTTACCTTTTGTTGCTTTTCAGCCCCTTCCCTTCTCTGCCGCCCTTTGGAGGGGGCAGCTGGCGGCGAAAGTGGCTCGCAGCGGTCCCCTCCGCGCAGGTCCCAGTTCTCCTGGCTCGGCCCTCATCAAATTGTGAAGTCAGGTGAGAGCCCACTGTTCTGTGCCCTCTCCAGTCACGGCGCGAGCGGAGCGAAGCGAAGCGTACTTTCATTGGCCTGAGCGCCCGTCAATTTGGGCGCTCCAGCCAATGAAAGCACATAGACGGGCGCACGTGACGTCATGGCGTGCGTCACGCCCGTCTATGTGCTTTCTTTGGCTGGAGCGCCCAAATTGACACTGCGCTCCAGCCAATGAAAGCACATAGATGGGCGTGCTTTCATTGGCTGAGCGCCCGTCAATTTGGGCGCACATGGACGTGCGCGCGTGACATCACGGCATGCGTGACGCACACCCCTCTATGTGCTTTCATTGGCTGAGTGCCCAAATTGACGGGCGCTCAGGCCAATGAAAGTACGCTTCGCTCCGCTCGTGCCGAGACTGGAGAGGGCACAGAACAGTGGGCTCTCACCTGACTTCACAATTTGATGAGGGCCGAGCCAGGAGAACCGGGACCTGCGCGGGGGGGGGGGGGGGGAAAGCTGCGAGCCGTTTTCGCCGCCGGCTGCCCCCTCCGGAGGGCGGCAGAGAAGGGAAGGGGCTGAAAAGCAACAAAAAGTAAGAAAGCAACAAAAAGTTATGTCGAGTCGCTTCGGGAGGAGGGGATTTTAGGTTTTTAGAGGTTTCCTTTTGGGGGAAAGTTTGCCGTCTACCCTTACCCCTGCCTCTAACACAGGGGTAAGGGTAGGCGGTAAGTTAGCAGGTTAAACGCGCGGAAAAACGGCAGGGTAAAATAGCGATAGTCGGGGCGCGCGTTACTGTATGGGAGGGAATAGCTAATTCGATCGTTTACATGTAATATACATGCCACGTGCGGAAGGGGTTACCCGGTGATTTAAAGAGGCGGTAAGAGTAGGTTAAAGGGGATTGTGTATCGCAGGAAGGGCTAACACGGCCGGAAAGTGAGTAGAAAGCGGGTTAGGAGCGGGGTAACTGCGGCCTCACTTTACTGTATTGACCTGTAAGTAAGAAATGACGTGAACTCCGTCTGTGAACTTGATTGAGTGTGCGTAACAGACATGCATTCAGTATTAGAGTGGTATTGTGAGTGCTGGTATAGTATCAATAAACTCTATTATGATATCATTTAGTGGTATGCAGAGGAAACATTTTGGTTTTGTTTTTATTTTAGTTTTAAAATGATTCAATTATTTAGTTTTGTTTCTTATTGTTTTTTTTCTTTGTTTCAGAAAATAGTGGGTCAGATTTTTAAAAAGTATGCGCACGTGTACATTTGTTCGCACACACGGCACAAACAAGAGTACACCAGATTTTAATAGATACACATGTAGCCGCACGTATCTTTTAAAATCCGGGGTCGGTGCCCGCAAGGCTGCGCAAAATCGGCAGCCTGCACGTGCCGAGCCGCGCAGCCTGCCTCCTTTCCCTCCGAGGCCACTCCGAAATCA
This sequence comes from Rhinatrema bivittatum, assembly GCF_901001135.1. Lineage (NCBI taxonomy): Eukaryota > Metazoa > Chordata > Amphibia > Gymnophiona > Rhinatrematidae > Rhinatrema > Rhinatrema bivittatum. Next base: position 326,168,773 of record NC_042615.1, on the reverse strand, counting down.
GAGCGGCCTCGGAGGGAACTTTCTTTCCGGCACCCCCCATCTTCCCCTCCCTTCCACCCAACCCACCCCCCCCCAGCCCTATCTAAACCCACCCTACCTTTATTATAAAAGTTACGCCTGCCCGAGGCAGGCGTAACTCGTGCACGCCGGCCGGCTGCCAGCGTGTGATTCCCCAGCCCGGGAGCAGTTTCGGAGGCCTCGGCCATGCCCCTGAAATGCCCCCGAACCAGAACCACACCCACGGCCCCGCCCCCGGAATGCCCCCCGATGATGCGCCACTGCGACATGCCCCCCCGACATGCTCCTGATACGCCCCTCCCCCCATTAAAGCCCCGGGACTTACACGGCGCATGCAGGAGGTGGAAGGGGCAGCTTTTTGGGGGTTACGCGTGTATCCCTTTGAAAATCTGCCCCAGTGTGTGCTATATTGGCAAATAAAGTGCACTATTTGCAAACAGAGCACATTGTTTAGAAACAGAGTATACTACTTGCAAATAGTGCATGCTATTTTATTCCTAAAAAAGGCCAGAAACCTAATTGCCCCAACAAATATCCAACTCCTAGTGTCTCAGACCCCAGAGGTCTCCACAGACATTTTTTGTCTCCCCCTCCTCAGTCTGCCACATCTTGAAGCAGCTAAAGTTCCTCCAAAAATGTTTATAGTTATGAAAAAAAAATGCTGGACACATATCCTGTCCCAATCAGGCGCTTCCTGCAGGTCATGGATTCCAGATAGCTGGTGCCTCCAGCCCTGTGACAAGGTGAGGGCAAAGGCAATCGGCGCCATTTTGAATACTGGCAGCAGATCGCCTTTGCCCTCACCATGTCACAGGGGCTTACCATCAGTACCTGTGACATAGTGAGGGCAAAGGCGATCGGCACCATTTTGAGTACTGGCATCGGACAGCTGGCATGCAGGAGGTCACTCTCGGACCCCCGCTGGACTTTTGGCAAGTTTTGTTGGGGTCAGGAGGCCCCCCCCAAGCTTGCCAAAAGTCCCTGTGGGTCCAACGGGAGTCCCAGAGCGACCTCCTGCACTCTGGCCGTCTGATGCCAGTACTCAAAATGGCACCGATAGCCTTTGTCCATATTATGTCACAGGGGTTACCGGTGCCATTGGTCAGCCTCTGTCACATGGTAGGAGCACAAGATGGCGTCGATTGCCATGTGACAGGGGCTGACCAATGGCACCCGTAGCCCCTGTGACAAAGGCTATCGGCGCCATGATGAAACAGGCACCGAGGGTGTGAGTGCAGGGGATGGCTCCCGGACCCTCCGCTGGACCACCAAGGAGTTTTGGTAAGTCTTGGGGGCGGGGGGGGGGGGGGATTGTTTAAATTTTTATTTAGGTGGCCGAATAATTCGGAGAAGATTCGTGTATTCGTGGGGAATGGCGATACATTTCTCTTCCCCACGAATACTACGAATAGTGTAATATACGTTGCGGATCGCCAATACAGTGAACACGAATGCACACCCCTACTACTCTGTAGAGTGAACCATGTTAAGTGGAGTGCCACAGGGATTAGTGTTGGGACCGGTTCTGTTCAACATCTTTGTGAGCGACATTGCAGAAAGAATAGAACGAAAAGTTTGTGTATTTGTGTATACAACTAGTATCTGCAAAAGTGTGGACATGCTGGAAAGAGCAGAAAGAATGAATTGTGATTTAAGAAAACTTGAAGAGTGGTTGAAGATTTGGCAATTGGGATTCAATATCAAGAAGTGCAGAGTCATGCATAGGGGGTGCGGTAATCCAAAAGAGCTGTATATGATGGGGGGTGGGGGGTGAAAGACTGATGTGTACAGACCAAGAGAGGGACTTTGGGGTGTAGTGTTTGGTGATCTGAAGATAGTGAAGCAATGTGACAAGGTGATAGCTAAAGCCAGAAGAATGCTGGGCTGCATAGAGAGAGGAATAACTAATAGGAATGTGAATCAGGCTTCGGACGATTGAAAATGTCTATATTTTCAAAATCATCAGAAATCGGGGGGCTCCCCCAAAACGATAGGAAAACCCCACGATATTGATTGTGGGGGTTCCCTTATCGTTTTGGGGAAGGGCGGGAAAAAAGGCACACAAAAATAACACCTAATCCCACCCCGACCCTTTAAAACTAACTCCTTAGCTTCCCCCACCCTCCCGACGCCCCCCAAAAGCTTTTACAAGTACCTGGTGGTCCAGTGGGGGTCCCGGGAGCAATCTCCCACTCCGGGCCATCCTCCCGTTCCCGGGCCATCGGCTGCCACTAATCAAAATGGCGCCGATGGCCCTTTGCCCTTACCATGTGACAGTCTATCCGTGCCATTGGCCGGACCCTGTCACATGGTAGGAGCACTGGATGGCCTGCGCCATCTTGTGCTCCTACCATGTGACAGGGGCTGACCAATGGCACCGGTAGCCCCTGGGCTTTTGGCAAGTCTTGGGGGACCCTCCTGACCCCACAAGACTTGCCAAAAGTCTTGTGGGGGTCATTGATTAAGACACATTCCAAACTTTTCTCTGGTATTATCAAATTATTTTGACTATGAGATAATCCATATATCCCTAATGCTCTGTATGTTTTGCATAGTGGAATGTGCTCTCTCTTGGTGGTGGAACTTGCACATTCTACCAGTATAAATACTTTTACCAGTATAGATACTTTCTTTCTAGTTGCTTACCCACTGTGTAGGTTTAAGTTCTATGTACTCCAGTACTCACAGTATAATATGGCTTATCTTTGTTCTGGTGTTCTATTTGATGTATTGCTGGTTGTACTAATTTGGTGCATACCTTAATAAAATATTTTAAAGGAATTGATTAGAAAACCATAGTTTTGAATCTCAAAATAGGCTACATTGCTTCTCCCACTAACTTTAATGGGAAATGAAAAAACAAATGAAATGATTTTTTTTTTCATTTGACACTAATGACACAAATGGAGGTGACCTACAAAACAAATTAACTGAAACAAAAATTATGCCTCTGCAAATCCTTATTCTGTTCATAGCAATGACATAGGGTCTTTCATTCATTCAATCAGACAAGTCAGTGGACTACATATCTTAAGAAAAGAAAGCTGGCTATCCTAGTATATTCTGCATACTCCTAAGTCTTTCACTCTAAAAAAAATAGCCATGAAGATTATTTACCTTCTTGGTAGGATAGGGCTTCTCCTCTATAAGCCCTATATAATTAGCATTTCAGGGCACACAACATCCCAGTCCCATAGGCCATATACACTTGTTAAAGCAATGCATAACTTGTTATGTATGCATAGGATTACTTAATTGTCAATCTCGCAGCACATAAGAGAAACACTTACTTTCCTGTCTGCCAATCCTCGAGGAGTCTATTCCAACAACCAACTGATAGCCACCTCATCCAGGCTTCCTAGTACATCCTTCTATATGGCTGTGAGAGGTACTGTATCACTGTCACAGGCAAAGAGTAGGAGATGTGAAGCATGTTTCTTCTTGTCCTTTCACACAGCATCCTCCATCTCACCTGGAGGTCCTCTACTTCTTTACTGTGTATGTGCACAGCATTAATCTGATGACAGATGGAATGCTAGGTGTCTCGCTTGGTTAAGGAACTGTGTGCCCCAGGAAGCCTTTCCTCATTTTGATGGATGAATTGGACCACCATTTAAGTCTCAGTTGGGATAAAATTTGTCTTTCTCACATCCCCCTCTCCCCTTTCTTTCTTTATTTTATTTATTTATTTAACACTTTTCTATACCGACCTTCATGGTAATAACCATATCAGATTGGTTTACATCGAACAGGGTAAAAACTGAAACAAAAATAAACATATAAACGGAGGCGGCAAAGTTACATTCAACAAGGAGGGTGAACTTGGAGGCTTAATCAGCTGGAAAGAGAGGCCTAGGATGGCAGAAAACTAGTAATATAATACAATAGGGTAAGCGGGCTAGTGCTTAATGAACTTAGAGGTACAAGGTTACATCGCTCATGAATTTCTTGCCATTTTGCCAAGCTCAGGCATTTAGCTGATTCACTTTTAAATACGAACTGATATCTTGTGTTTCATGAAGACAAGACCAGATAAATGGTTGCCGCATAAACGGATAGTTGTAAACTCGCTAAAAAATGATATGACTAATTCTGTTGGCATGGATACTTGGATAAACCACGTATGATATGATATGATATGAGGTTATGATAGATAGCTATTAATTAAAATCCTATTGAGGCAAGTATTATAGTTGGCTGCTTTAGGAATATAGCATGGCATGTATTGTATACAGAGACTTAAGGATATTGTAAGGGTACCTACAATAGTGGGTTCCGTTAACTGAGCCAAAACAGTGTTCTAAGATATTGTTAACTATGAGATCATGGCATTTGCAATGTGTGAAACAGCAGGGATACAATTACTATTTCAGGTGACTAGATTGCCCCTTGAAGGTAGGCAAAAGACATGTTAAAGTAGAAAAGTTTTAATGTGGGGAGCTATGTTTTAAACAGGAAGCAACACAGGAAAGAGCTGAATTGAATTATCTATTAAATAGTTGCTAAGGGATCATTTGTTAGGGGAAAAGGCAAGATGTCTCAGCTACTTAGTGGTTGACACAATATGAGGCAACATCCAGCAGCCAAGCAGTGCAGAGACTAAACATATGAAATGTGGAACTTTTTATTATGATATCTAAATTGAAGAGAGCATCCTACCCACCAAATTCTGGGATGAAGGTTCAAAACTACCTCATAAATTGGACAGGATCAGGAAAAAGAGAAATCAATTGAATTCAGTATCAACATATATTAATTGAAGTATAAATAGACAGTAAAGACTAAGAACTTGCAACTAGATATTTTCATCAGCTTTCCATGTTTAATCATAAGAACATAATAATATAAGATTTGCCATACTGGGTCACATAAAAGGTTAATCAAGACCAGGATCCTGTTTCCAATAGTGGCCAATCCAGGTCACAATTACCCAAAGGATCCCAAAACGTTTATAGATTCAATGTTGCTTATCCCAGAAATAAGTAGTGGGTATCTCCAGCCCCAACTCCACCTTAATGATAATTGTTTATGGAATTTTCTTTCAGGAACTTGTCCAAACCTTTCTGAAATTCAGCTACACTAACAGCTTTTAACATATCCTATCATATCTCCCCTCAGCTGTTTCTTCTCAAAGCTGAAAAGCTGTAATCTCTTTAGCCTTTCCTCATTTTGATCTCCCATTTCTGTATCTTTTCTAATTTTGCTATATCTTTTTTTGAGATGTGGTGACCAGATTTTGACACAGTACTCAAGATGTGGTTGCACATTAGAGCAATACAGAGGAATTACAATATTCTCTGTTTTAATCTTCATTCCTTTCTTAATAATTCCTAGCATTCTATTTGCTTTTCTGGCCACTGCCACACACTAAGCAGAGAATATGAACATATTATTCATGGTGATGCCTAAATCCTTTTCCTGGATGGATACTGAAGCAATATCAGTGATTTTTGTGTCTCTGTCTGTTACGCATGCCGTCTGTGGCAGAGCCATGGCGCGGCCCCCTCACCTTCTTACACAGACTCCAGCTTCTGGTTCCTCCTCGCTAGTGGCGGTGCGCCGCCAGCTCCGACCTCGGGCTGCCCCTGATTCCTCCGGCTCAGCCATAGTCCGCAGCATTTCAAGTCAAGATGCCATTGCCCGTCGGGCCTCTCCGCTTGGTCTGCAGAGAGACGCCACTACCCGTGCCACGCATCGCTGATCCTTATGAAGGGCCCGTGGCGGGAACCTGGCCGCAGCCCCGGATGATGATGTCATGTATTTAAGCTCAGGCCTCACTCCATAGCGTTGCCTTTTTAACAGGTCTCCTCGCTACTCGAGTACTCGTTGCTATGAGAGATTCGTCTCTACTCTCTTCCCCTGACCCTCATTGTTCCTGGTTCCTGTTCTCTTTGTTCCTGCCCTGCCTATGCTTTGGATTGACTGCATGGATTTTGACTTCACTTTGGCCGACTACGCTATTGCCTACCTCCAGATCCAGACCTCTGCAATGCCTGACCATGCTACTGCCTTTCTCTAGACCCAGACCTTCGCTACGCCTGACTACGCTATTGCCTACCTCCAGACCCAGACTTCCGCTATGCCTGTCTCCAGATCTTGACCATTACTTCGATTGACTAACGCTATTGACTTCTCTGTGATCAGACCATTGCTTCAATTGACCAATGCTACTGACTTCTCCATGATCAGATCTTAGGATTGCTTGCCACAACTTCTACATTGCTGCCAGCCCTGATCCAAGCCTACCTTTGATGCCTCTCCTAGCCTACTCCCTGGACGTGGACTTATTAGGCTTCGGCCTACCTTTGCTCGAGCACCCTCAGTCAGCCTTTGATCTATTGGCACCTGAGTTCCAGTACTTAACCAGTCCAGAGTAGGACTACGCCACCTATTATCTGCTGTCTCTGGGCTGAACCAACCTCTCTTGCTATCTAATCTCAAGGCTCACCTAAGTCCTACTGGCCCCGACACCCAAAGGCTCAACCCATGGGGAATGAGGGCTGGTGTAAGTGAAGCTCCAGCAGCCTCCGTCTATCAGCCCACTCCACCTGCCAACAGTGGGGACCCATAGGTCCTCGCTTATGGGTTGCATCAACCCCACCTCGGCCCAAGGGTCCACCTCTGATGAAACATGTCTGACACAGCACAGTGTTTTTTGTTTGTATTAACAACCTTATCAGTTGACATGGCTAATTTGGAATATTTCTGCTCTATCTGCTCTTTACTTAAAGGCACTTGGACTACTTTAGCATTTATTGCAACCTCTCTATCTGGATGTCCTGTTTTGTTAGTATCCTTCAAAGATACATCATTCCAAACAACAGCACAGTACAGTGTACAATGCAATACAGGGACATTATCTACAGACAAAATGAAGAGAAGTACAGTTTTGCCAAACTTTTTGGTTCTGTTTCTAACAGTTTTTGTGTGTGTACAAAAGGAGTCAGTCAGCAGTGTGTACACATAGACACACAGATGTATCTGTGTGTGTGTGTGTGTGTGTGTGTGTGTGTATATATATGTGTGTGCATGTGTGTGAGACAAAATATTTTGCACATACTAGAGTGGTACTGTGGGACACAATTAATAAAATATTTTTGTGATATCAAAACCCCCAGTACATATTTCAACTTATATCATAACACTGTAGGGAAAAGGCAGTGGAGGGAACAGCAGGTGCAAAGTATTGAATGTTGTTGTATAACCAGCCCAGCCTGTCATAAATAGAAAAAGTAGTTGTAGCAGTAGCAAAAGTTATGGGAGTCCTGACCCTAAATTAAATAGACATTTTTAGCTACAGAATCCCAGCATTGGAAGCCAGCTCAAGCCAGATAAAATTGAAATTTGGAGATCATTAGCCACCACTATTCCTTTCCCTCTTGTTTTGAAGCAGGGACAAAAGGCAGGAGAAACATCAGAGGCTGGGATTAGCAAGGCAGTAACATAAATAGGGACAACAGAAGTATAACATCCAAAACCAGCAGCACACTTCTCTATGGTTACTGCTTCTGAAGCATTGGAGGCAGAATTTTCAACAACTGATTCTGAGGAAGAATCTTTTCAGCAATTAACTAAATGAGAGATTTCTTCTCTGCATCCTTGGGGCACTAGAGTTGAGGTTGAAGGTGGATCATGAGGAAAAAAGCCAGTCATCGCTCACACTCTTTATCTATATTGACTTTACTCTCTAGGTTTGCTCTGAAGACTGTCAGTATCATCTATCTCCCCCATCACCTCACTGGAGACTAAGATGCTATTGTCTCCATCTCCCAAATTTTCTTCAGTTAGTTGCTCTTCAATTTCTGATTTAGGGAATCCTAGACAAGATCAAGTGTCTCTTGATCCAGATACCAGCGATAGGCTAATTAAAAATATGTTTCACTGTGATTTGTCATTCATATTGTCCCCTTGCCTTCTTGTTCTGCTTAGTTCTTAGGAGACTGATTTGACACAAACAAGATTTGGTTTCTCTAGCTATGCTCAGCACAGCCATATACTTCAATGAGAAACATAAACAAATTAGACACCAATTTGTGTTTAAATTCATAGGCATCCTCCATTTGTTTCAAGAATCCATGAATAAATTAAAAATGGAATCATTTGTGGCATGTTATCCATTCATTTCAAACAAATACACATCCCTAGTGCTGACTGGAAAGACAAGTGGATGTCATCTACAAAGATTTGGTATCTAATGCCCATGGCTTTTAGAAAAGCACCCAGAGGATGAAAATACAATTTGAATAGTACTGAGGAGAGGACATATCCGTTGGGGATGTCTGCTGTATTGGTTTTCCTTTTGGACCTGTTCTTTTCTAGGCAAACTTGAAAAGATCACTCCTCTGAGAAAAGCTTGAACCAGTGCACCACAGTTTCCCCAATCTCCACAGCATGAAGTCGACTAAGTAAAATTGAATGACTAATTGCATCAAATGCAGAGAAAACATCAAGATAGACTAACAGAAATGCTCTGCGGGACTCAATCCCATGCAACAGCAAGTCAATTGAAGAAACTAGCAGTATTTCTGTGCTGTGAACTTTGTGAAAACTGTATTTGTATGGATCTAATACATTGTTATTACCTAACAAGAGCTTAGTCAGGACCAGCAAGTTTGAAATACTCAAGTAATTTGATTACATAATAGCATCCAGCGAAGGTTTGATTTACACAGGGTGAAACAAATAATTTTTTAGCTCCTTCAGCACAACTTTCTCCTCCAAACAGATTAACCATTTTAGGGGGTCATTTATCAAAGTGCTATATGGCGTTTTCAAATGCGTTAAGGCGTTTTTGCATGAAAAAACACCATTAACGCATGTGAAAACACCATATCGCATAGTGTGATGCAAATTAGAAAAAGGGGAGGAGTTTGGGGCAGGATTTGTGGCCAAGTGGGCTGGCTTCATAATTTGCAAAGCCATATCGCACAGCTTAACCTAGCTTGATGGACTGGATCATCTTTGCACCAATCTCATCTTTGTGTGAGTTTTCTCACTTCAAAGGTCATCAAATCTTCACAAGAGAGCACTGTTCTGTTCGTACGTCTCACTTTGAATGTAAAAGTGGCCCCTACTACCTAAACCTCACCTCAAGTGACTAGGTAGTCCTCATATAGAGGTATAAATACCTACCTAGTATGAGGGCATTATGGCTAGTCTCTCTCTCTCTCTCTCTCTCTCTCTCTCTCTCTCTTCTCACTCTCACTCACTCTCACAGTGGTTGTAGAAGGGCCCTGATAGCTAGGCTGGAATGCCAACATCTTATAATACTAAAAATGGTCGTCCCCCCCCCCCAGTGGTTGTATGTAGGAAAGACAAGAATTCTTGCACATCGCAAAGTGCAAAAAAGTTATTGCAGTTTGCGCTAATACCTATGCAAAGTGCTAAGATAGTGCACTTTGTGATAAACTGCTTATTACCATAAAACACACCCCTTTTCCTATCGTATGGGATATTTAGTGCATTTTGATAAATCCAGGCCTTAGCTAGTAGATCAGCAAATGAGTCCTTTAGGTTGGACTTGTTCAGCACATTTTACCCAGTCATTTGAATGGAATGCACATACCTAAAAGGAAGCTTTACTACATATGTACAGAGTACAGAGGCCTTAATTCATGAAATGTCAAGGAAGTGCAAAAAATGTAAATGGTTTTACATCCCACTGAGACTAAGCTCTATATCCTTAGAGTTCAGCTGAATATCTTTTTAGCAACATTTAAATATGCAACAAGGTAAACATTCTGAAATGTTTGTCTATAGAATAGAGGCCAGGAGGATTAAGTGACTTGTTTCAAGTCAAACAATGAATGGCTTTTTTTTCAGATAAAAGAAACACATGATTTCAGATTTCATAGTGCTTTCTTCTAATCACAATATCATGCCACAAATCTTCAGTTAAAATAAAATTATTCTAAGAATAAATAAACTTACAAATACATTCAATTCATGCGTGGATCTATGTGAAAAATATATTAAAGGATAACATAGATGAGCTTTAAAAGAATTCTCTATCTTTTGTTCCTCCTCAGATAAAAATGTATTAAATATTTCCCATGAATTAGAGTGCATTATAAGTAATTCTAGCTGGATGAAAAGCAGTAAAGACAACTGATTTATAGTAAATACACAAAGAGGAAAAAGCTAGTTATTTTATATTGACCTGAATGACCTCCTTTGTGTTTTTGAGTTGAGATGCTTGGAGACGAGCAATCACTACAAATCAATCAAAACATGACTAAATGACAAGTACAGGAATCAAATAATCCACATGTAGAACAACAGACTGAGGGGCCATTTTCCTCTTTCATTGCCCCAGAAATGGACTTTGACACATTAGGATTTCCACATAAAGTTTATGACATAATTTTAGTAATCTTGGTGTGAAAAGATAAATATAAGTGAAGGAGAAAAGCAATAAATATTTTGGCTTCAAACTGTTACAGCACCTGGAAAATGGCATTAAATTAATGCTCACAAACTTTTAGACTTCTGCTACTTCAGCCATTTTTCCACCTGCCATCTTGTGTCCAACAGATGCTCTGTATTTTTCTATGTAATTACAGATTATGTATTTTGCATATTGAACAAGGATTCTTTCCCTATTGAAAAAGAAGTGACCCCTCTAAGTGAAGGCTATCACTTTGTGAAAATTGTTTGAAATATATATTTTAACTAAAATTGGTCAACCTAAAAGCCTAAACAGAATTAGCCAAGGTCTAGGAATTAATATGGCAGATGGGTAGGGAATTAAGGCCTGTGTCAATTTACAGAATGTTCACACATATTGGGTCTACTTTTCAAAAGGTTTCCACACATAAAATCAGCATTTAAGTGTGTAAGAAATGTGTATATGTGTATATGCTATTTTATAAAGTTTGAGAGTATGTGCATACTTGGGGTATAGCACGTAAATGTTAGGGATGTGCAGAGCAAAATTTTATGTTCATATTTTTTATGTCCGAAAGGGGGTCCCACTTGCGGCCAATATGGACATAAAAAAAATCCAATGAGTTGGGTATATGTACATATGTGCAAAAAAAAAATTTAAACCCCCTCACCCTCCTTAATCCCCCCCCCAGACTTACCACAACTCCCTGGTGATCGAGCGAGGAGTGAGGACGTCATTTCTGCAATCCTTGGCGAGAAGCATGTGACGTCGGTGGCACGTCGAGTGACGCGGCGTCACGTGATTCCCGGCAAGTTCGCGCCCGACGGCTCGTTCGGCCCAAAAAGAACTTTTGGCCAGCTTGGGGGGGCCTCCTGACCCCCCCAAGCTGGCCAAAAGTTCTTTTTGGGCCGAACGAGCCGTCCGGCGCGAACGAGCCGGGAATCACGTGACGCCGGCGTCACTCGACGTGCCGCCGACGTCACATGCTTCTCGCCAAGGATTGCAGAAATGGCGTCCTCACTCCTCGCTCCATCACCAGGGAGTTGTGGTAAGTCGGGGGGGGGGGGAGTAAGGAGGGGGAGGGGGTTTATATTTTTATTTTGGCTCAACAATCGCGATTTCCCACATATCGAACATATCTATGTTCGATATGTGGGAAATCCGATCGTTTATGTCGAATCAATTTTTTAAGTAAAAAAAAAATATGAGTTGCGTTTTACTAATGCGGTCAATCCGAATGCACACCCCTAGTAAATGTTAACAAGGAGAAATGGATGGTTTATCAGTGTTCTTGTGTGAGGTTCAGAAATACCCATACAAGTTGTTATTTTGCAAGGAGGATACCTGGTTTAAATTTTTTGTTTAAATTGTTTATAAAATAAGAACAGTAGAAAAAACACGACCCAAATTTTTAAAAGTCATCTCCTTCAGCAACTTAATGTGCCATTTATTGTTGATGTTGATGTGCTGAGTTCAAATATGACAGTTAAACCAGTTGATTGCCTACTGTTTCCATGATAATTACATTTTTACATTTTACGTATGTCCATTGCATAGATAGTGTGTAGAAAGTGGAGTTTTAATCATAAATTATAAACTTAAAGATGAATTTTAAATGCCCGAAGCATGCATGCACTAATTAGGGGATGTGCGAATATGTCGGGCTCATGTGCTCCAAGTGGATTTTAATAGCCTCCCAGATACACGTGTAAATGCTGCAGCATGCACATCTTGGAAGTTTTCAAAAAGGAGCAGAGCATGGGTGTGGTCTAGGTAGGGCATAGGCATTTCAGGGCATGAAACTGAGATGTGTTCATACATACAGATGCGCTCCGGCACATGCTGATATCCCCTGCCATGTAACTTTACTTCTGCTATGGATGCCGGGTAAGTTATAAAATAAAAATAAATATGCATATCAGTGAGGTTTGAGGGTTGGGTATAAGTGGGAAGCATGAAGGATATTAAACCAGAGTGGTTTGGAAGACCTATCTGCTAACTGGGTGAACTGGGGATGAACTGGTAAAACTGCAAATGGCATCGACACGCACCCCTTTTAAAATCCCCTGATTTATGTGGTAGAAGCAGTGTTTGCATACACTTGCACGTGCCCCGCTAAACATTTGGCACACATGTGCTCATTGCCAGGCTATTTTATAGGGATGTGAATCTTTTTTTGACGATTTAAAAAAAATCGTCCGATATTTTTTAAATCGTCAAAAATTGGTACAGTGCGCGATACAATAGAAATTTTCACGAATTATCGTGAAAAATCGTTACTCCCGTTAGTGTCCACTAACGGGAGTTATTTGGGGGGAGGGCGGGAAAACGGGCACAACAAAACAATCCCTAAACCCACCCCGACCCTATAAAACTAATCCCTTACCTTCCCCCACCCCCCAAACCCCCCAAAAACGTTTTACGAGTACCTGGTGGTCCAGTGGGGGCACGGGGACCGATCTCCCATTCTCGGGCCATCGACGCCATTTTGGCTGCCTCTCAAAAATGGCGCCGTTGGCCCTTTGCCCTTACCATGTGACAGGGGCCGGCCAATGGCACGGATACCCTGTCACATCGTAAAGATGGCCGCGGCCATCCAGTGCTCATACCATGTGACAGGGGCCGGCCAATGGCATGGATACCCTGTCACATGGTAAGGGTAAAGGGCCATCGGCGCCATCTTTATGAGTGGCAGCCGACGGCCCGAGAACGGGAGATCGCTCCCGGGACCACCACTAGAGCACCAGGTAATTTAAAAATGTTTTGGGTGGATCAGGAGGGTGGGAGAAGCTACGGGGTCATCTTTAAAGGGTCGGGTGGATTTTTTTTTAATCGGCGCCATTTTTGAGTGGCAGTCAAAATGGCGCCGATGGCCCGAGAGCGGGAGATCGGTCCCAGTGCCCCCACTGGACCACCAGGTACTCGTAAAAAGTTTTGGGGGGGTTCGGGGGTGGGGGAAGGTAAGGGGTCAATTTTAAAGGGTCGGGCCTCACAAAAAAAAATTAACGATGTGAATCAGAACCAATTCCGATTCACATCTCCAGTGATCAGATTTTTTTCTCCCTCCAGCCGAACCCGATCGTTAAGACGATCGGGGACACGATTCACATCTCTACTATTTTATAACATGCACACATACACATGTGCAAGTTATAAAATAGCCGTGACCCTGGGAGAAAGCCGACAAATGCGTGCACATGTGCACACACATGCCAGTAGGAAAGTTACCATTTAAGGTATTTTTGAGTATTTAAGGTTACATAATATTCCATCGCTCCTGTTTATGTAATACTTTACAATGTAAATCAGCAAAAGGATTATAGAACTAAAATTCACTATGAAACAAAAGGCCAAAAACTATTTTGGGTGTATATATATATATATATATATATATATATATATACATAGTTTAGTCCTTATTCAACAGTTACTTGGCTCTTCTTCTCTTGTCTCTTGTATTCATTAAATGGTACATCTCAATAGTCCACAAGCATTGATGGGGTTATTTGCCCTAATACCATTTTTCCATTGCTGCAATGTCCCACTGAAATCATTGCTATGCTCATTGCTCACTGCGCTACAGGTGGTGGAAAAAAAATCTAGATGAGGGTGCAAAAAAATTATCTCTAATGTCATGTTACAACCATGTATTTTGTATGCCTTGAGGAAGTTTTCACCTGTTCCTTACAGTTGTTTATCTTGTTTCCAAGAAAATTTGTTACCACTAACTGGAAGGCTTTCCATGCTGTCTTTTCCTTACCACACAATGCACAGTTAAATATATCATCTCAAAGAAGTTCATGAATCTGAAGGCTAACAAATATACCTTCCATTATTTTAACTTCACTCAACCCAGGAATTTTTACCACAAAGGCACTTGAAGGCTGCTTTAGTCTTGTCCATGGCCTTGACAAAGTTCTTTATTAGACCCAGCTTGATGTGAAAGGGTGGTAACAAAATCTTCCTTGATTTAACAAGGGCTGAATGCCAAACATTTTTCCTCCAACGCTCCAGTTATGGATGTGCAGGAGGGACGGATTTGTCCCATTTGGTATTCGTATTCGTCGGGACCCAAATCCGTTGCATCCATTCTCGGGGGACCCCGATCCGTTCATTAGTTACATATGCATTCGTTTCCCAAAAAATACCCCTTCCCAACCCTTTAAATTTAATTTACTACAACCCCCCACCCTCCTGCCCCCCCCCAAGACATGCCAAAAGTCCCTGGTGGTCCAGTGGGAGTCCTGGAGTGATTTCCTGCACTCGGGCTGTCGGCTGCCGGTATTCAAAATGGCGCCAATAGTCTTTGCCTTTACTATGTCACAGGGGCTATCGGCGCCATTTTGAATACTGGCAGCTGACATCCCAAGTGCAGGAGATCGCTCAAGGACCCCCGCTGGACCACCAGGGTCATTTGTTAGTGATACATTGTATTCATGGGGGTTTGCCATACGTTTCGTGACCCCCATGTATACAACAAATATGGAATATATGTTGCAGATTGCCAATACGTTGCAAACGAATGCACACCCCTAGCTCCAGTTACTGTCAGAGTGGCCATTCTTTCTTGATGTAGTGGTAATCTCTCACATGTCTAACTCATTTGCAGAGGAAACAGCAGTATTTTGTGTACACTGTCATAGATTTATTCATAGATTCAGTCAAAGATGTATATAGTAGTCATTTCTGGTTTAATTTGAGATCCTTTCCGTTCTTAACGAACTTATCTTCCACAATTCCCAAGTGATTGTTTGTATATACTGACCCAGTAGCTTGAAAACTAAAGCCAATCAACAATTTTAAGCATCATTTTCATTGTCAATCATCCTGATTTAGTAAACTTAGGGGCAGATTTTCAAAGACCTATTCGCGTAAATCCAGGAGGATTTACGCGTGTATGTGGGTTACGCACGCCGGGCCTATTTTCAAAAGGCCTGGTGGCACGCATAAAGCCCAGGGACGTGTGTAAGTTCCAGGGCTTGAAAAAAAGGGCGGGGTGTAGATGGTCCAGGGCGGTCTGGGGACGGGCGGGGCAGGGTCAATGGCTTCTGGCAAAGCGGCCATTTGCCGTTGTGTCAGAGATCGTGTGCCGGCAATCGGCCAGCGTGCAACTTGAGTCTGCCTGGAGGCAGGCGCAAAGGGTAAAACAAAGATCAGGGGGGTTAGAGTAGGGCTGAGGGGGAAGGTTAGGGGAAGGGGTGGGAAGATCAGGCTAGGGGAGAGGGAACGGAGGAAGCCAGCGCAGCTCGGCGTGCGCATGGTGCACAATTGTGCACCCCATTGCGCCTGCCCACCCCAGATTTTATAACATAAGCGCGCCTGCGCATGCATGTTATAAAACTGGGCATATATGTGCGTGCGCCGGGTAGCGCCTGCAAATATAGGCCGTGCGCGCTCCTTTTAAAATCTACCCCTTAGATTTATTTCGGAAGTCTTTTGGCTGTGGACCAGTGATATGTGCATACATTTAGGAACTTGTCCTTACACTTTTATACCAGCTAATTAAGCTGCAAATATGAAATTGTACTAGTCTTTTTTCTGCTGTTTTTGGGTAAGAGGACTGGGTTAAGTTTTTGTGATGGTAGTGGGAATCAGGGTAAAGTGCTAGAAAATCTTGGTGAGCCAATGGAGATCTGGGTGAACTGGTGGGGGTGTCATAAATTGGTGACTGTAAGTATTTATTTACACAAAAATGTATTTTCAGATGTGAAGTATCCACATATTTTATAAAATACATATCTATATGGATAACTTGGTTATTATATGTATATGTTACAATTATTACATGCATAAGACATAAGCAAGTAATTTTATAAAATAAATAAAGTATACTTTTTTCTGTAAAACAAATATACATACATACTGAAACATGTGTTTAAACTTTCAGGACAGAAATGCGAGGTATTTTACAAACTGTGCACCTCCTGCCACAGTTTATAAAACACTTGCATAAATCTAATTGGGCCCATTTACAAGCAGATTTGGTGATTTATGCAGGCTATTGAAAACTGGACTCAACCTGTTTTTATCCTTTTATTCCTGACATTTTGTACATTGTTTCTGCATCTGTTTACTCTCTCCTTTTCCCAGGAATACAATAGCCCTTATCAAAATTCTAACTCTCCACCCCAGAAAAATGAAAACAAAGAATGCTACCCTTTAATGAAGCTTTACCTTATCTTTTTTTCATCTTTTTCAACCTTAGTTCTATTAGAAGTTCAACACAAATTACCTTTGCCTTGAAGGATATAAACATAAATTATATGTTCCTGCAGGGCACTGAGGAAGGACAGTCCTTAGCAACAAATCAAAATACGACAAGGCACAATCAGTTCTCACAACAAGTCCATGTCTAAGGTCAAGGTAGCCAGATTCACTTTCACAAACAGGTCAAGTTCACATAGTACTTCACTGCAACTTACTTCAAGGGTCAGACATAGGGGTTCCATATAACTCAGTTAAGCAGCCCTCAAGTTGGTGAGATAAAGTTTTATACCCAGTCTCTCCCTTTTTTTTACTAATGTTATCCAGTAACACATGAGGCAGGGATTGTTTCTCAACCAGTAGGCTGCTGGTTTAAGAACCATTTTTGCCCTTACAGTAAGTGGCGATGGTGCTGCTACTCAAACATTTCCAACTTTTAATACAATTACTATTTTCCTATGTGTGTTTTTCATACTTGAGGCTGAGGATATTTGTTTCATCAACTCAATAAAAGTAAAAAAAAAAAAAAAAAAAAAAGCTCTACAATAAATACTGGCATAATGATTGTTTTTCCCCACTGTCATAAAAAATTACATTAAATTATGCGGTCCATATTCAAAACTTTTTTTTGCTGTTCAGTGCCTTTCATTTAGCTGGTTAAGTTTATATCCAGATAAAATCTAATACGTGAATTATCAAGGAAGTTATGCATGTAAATGTAATATATTATCAAAGCAAATTTCAAAAGCTATTTACCCATGTAAATGCACTTAGGGGCGGATTTTAAGAGCCCTGCTCACCGGTGCGCCTATTTTATATAGACCTACCGGCGCGCGCAGAGCCCCGGGACTCGCGTAAGTCCCGGGGTTTTCCGAGGGGGGCGTGTCGGGGGCGTGTCGGGGGCGGGCCCGATCCGCGCGGCGTTTTCGGGGCGGGATGTAGCGTTTCGGGGGCGGGTCCGGGGGCGTGGTTATGGCCCGGGGTGGTCCGGGGGCATGGCCGCGCCCTCCGGACCCGCCCCCAGGTTGCATCCGGCGTGCTAGTGGCCCGCTGGCACGCAGGGATTTACGTCTCCCTCCGGGAGGCGTAAATCCCCCGACAAAGGTAAGGGGGGGTTTAGACAGGGCCGGGGGGGTGGGTTAGGTAGGGGAAGGGAGGGGAAGGTGAGGGGAGGGCAAAAGAAAGTTCCCTCCGAGGCCGCTCCGATTTCGGAGCGGCCTCGGAGGGAACGGAGGTAGGCTGCGCGGCTCGACGCGCGCCAGCTAAACGGAATTGGTAGCCTTGCACGCGCCGATCCAGGATTTTAGCGGATACGAGCGGCTACGCGCGTATCTACTAAAATCCAGCGTACTTTTGTTGGCACCTGATGCGCCAACAAAAGTACACCAAATCGCGCTTTTTGAAAATCTACCCGTTAATGTGAGTAAATTCTATGAACAATACAATAGCATATATTTTAGCAGACCTGCAATCAAACCTTATGCACTGGGGGAAAAAAACAGGCCAGAAATTAATCAATTATAAGCCTTTTTGAAAATGAAGGTTTGGAGGAGATCTGTACCAGTTTTAAGACCTGCACACAGATACAGTTCCTTGGGGAATGAGTTCCATAAAACAGGAGCTGTTACCAAGAAGTGAGCATTTTTAATTGAAGGGACATCTAATAGATATTGTTAAGATCATCTAAGTTGTCATGAAGCTTGGTATAGTTTAAATAAAGCATTTGATGAAAGTCAAGACTCCAAGGTGTCAATTTTAAGACTCGTGCGAGCACATGTCCATGTGCACGTGGTTCTTGGCGCACAAACATGGTCACTCTTATTTTATAACATGTCTGTATTGGCATGCACATGTTATAAAATATGGGTCCCGCATGCACATGCATGCTGGATTTTCATGTCCATGAGTGCATGTGTGGGTGAGTGGCCAGCTCAGCATGCAGGGAGAAGGGATTTTAGCAAAATACATGCGGCGACTCAATCAGGCCTCTTCCAGTTCCCACCAGTCCGCTGCAGTTAAGGAGCAGACTGGGAGATAACTTTTCTACTCCTCTCTATTCTTCCTCCCTCTTCCCCTCTCCTCCATGCCCCCTAAACCTACCCTAACTATCCCCAAATTTTTTATTTTCCTACTTACTGCTCCTCAAGAGCAGAAGTAACCTCTGTGCGCCGGCCGGCTGTCAGCGAGTGCTTTCTCGGGACAGCAGCTAATGGTGCTGTCCTTGACCACCCCCCCATGCCCCTCCCCACCCAGACCATGTCCCCTGGCCTGCCCCTTTCTTTGCACCCTGCACTTCGACATGTAACAGGGGATTACGTGAGTGACCAAGCCCTTTGTAAAATGCATGCAGTGTATGCAGGGCCCAGCCGCACACGTAACTCCTGTTTTTTACACATGCAGACCTTTTAAACTTTGGCCACAAGAGTATACATTTGAAAACAATAAGAACAATTTTATACTCAATATGCTGTTATATAGGTAACCAATGAAGGTCAATGAGTTTTGGTGTAATGTGTGAAAAACGCTTAACCCCAGAGATCAATCGGGCTGAAGCATTTAAAAGGAGTTGCAGAGGATGCAACATGGTCATTGGAAGGCCTAAATAGGGACCACTGCAGTAATCAATGAAAAGAAAGATAGAAGCTTGAACAACAGTTTGGAATTCAGGCTCATGTAGTAGTCATTTAAGCCCAGCCAGCATTTGGAGTTTGAAGAAAACCGATCTAATGATTGCTTTAATGTGAGCGCGAAATGAAAGGTGGGGATCAATCCAGACACCTAGGCTCTTAGGCCCGGATTTTAAAAGCCCTACACATGTAAATCTTCCGGATTAATGTGCGTAAGAGGGCTAACGTGCACCGGGCCTATTTTAAAAAGGCCCGGTCACGAGTGTAAAGCCTCGGAACACGAGTAAGTCCCAGGGCTTCAGAAAAGGGGCGGTCTAAGGGTGGGATGGGGTGGGGTCAGAGGATCCCAGCAGGGTGGCCATTTGTCGCCATGCTGGGAGATCGCGTGCCAGCAGGCTGCCTAGAGGCAGGCGCAAAAGGTAAGATAAAGGTCACGGGGGTTTAGGATAGGGCTAGAGGGTGGGAAGGTTAGGGGAAGGGGTAGGAAGTTTAGATTAGGGGGTTGGGAAGTTCCCTCCCAGGCCATTCCGAAATTGGAGCGGCCTGGGAGGGAACGGGAGAAGGCTGCGGGCATCGGCATGCACAAGTTGCACTGATGTGCACCCCCTTGCGTGTGCCGACCCCCGATTTTATGACATGCATGCACCGGCGTGCAAATGTTATAAAACTGAGCGTCCATGTGAGCGCGTCGGGCAGTGCATCCACATGGATGCCTGTGCGTACCTTTTATAATCTACCCCTTAATGCTTTGATGTAAATAGAAAATAGAACCATCAAGCATAATAGATGAATATTGTAACATAGAGGAAGATCTTTGAATCAGGAGACATTCAGTCTTTTTTCTATTAAGTGCAAGTTTGTTCTGTAGAAACCATTGTTCAATTGAAGAAATACAGATTTGAATATGTATATCAGTATCCTGCCAAGTGGGATGAAACTGGATGAAAAATTGAATATCATTCACATAAATTTTGTACCTATCACAAAGACTGGACAAAAGTTTATCCATTGGCACTAGGTAAATATTAAATAGTATAGCAGACAGAGAAGAACCCCATGGAACCTCCATTTTCCAAAGAGTCCAATTAGAATACTGATTGTGAACTTTGAATTGTTGAAATTGATTGCCCAAAAAAGAAAAAAAAAAACAGACTAAGTCAACTCCAGCTCCCATGTTCTTGTAGGCAATGCAGAAGAATAGAATGATCAAGTGTATCGAAAGCCGAGGAAATGTCAAGAAAAACTTGAATATAATGATACCCTGAATCAAGACCTCTCCTATGCATGTTTGTTGAAGACAGCTGCAGCGATTCTATGTTCATGGATCTCCTAAAACCAAATTGGTGCAGGTTGAGGATGTCCTTATTCTCAATGAATTGCTCTAGAACTACCGATTTTAAGATTTTAGATAAAAAGGGTAGGAATAAAAATGGTCTATAATTGTTGCGGTTAGAGGTGTCAAAATTAGGTTTTTTTAATATAACAGATAGACTACCGCTTTTCCTCTAGAGAAAGTTTGATGAAAAAAGTTAAAAACAGGGCAACTGTGTCTAACTACTTTAAATAAAGCAGTCAAGCACTGACTCATAGGACAAAAGACATTGTTCATAGAGAAAATTAAACTAGTTCAATTTGAGGATGACCAGGAGGGAGGCATGTCACAAGAAGAATTACAAGGAGGAACATTAGAAAACTCCAGATTTGAAGACAAAATGTTTAGAAAAAGATTCAGCAGAGTGAATATCACAAGAAGTAGCTGAATAAGAGTAAGAACCTTTAAGCTTTTTTGCTAAACTGAAAACACGTTAGGGTTATAACCGATCTCTCTAACTTGTTCAGAATAAAATTAATTTTTGGCTTCCATAGTTTGTGATTGATATTCTTGAAGCAGTTTATGATAAGCGATCACAGACTCTGGGTGTGATATTTATGGCACAGTCACTCACATTTTCTTAAGGCACATCTAATGGATTTAAGAGCTGGGGTTATCAAGATATATGAAGCAGAAGGTTGAACAGTTGAAGTTCTAAGTGGAGCAAGTGGATCAAGAACTGTTAGGATTGCAGTATCCCTCTTGATGACACTGCCATCCAAGACATTGTTTGTCAAGCAGAGGGCAATATTATCAAATTCATCAGTGTCTACATGACTGCGCCAAGGTATGGGAGGGTGAGAAGCCTGAAAGGGTTGTTTGCATTCAGAAATATTATATGAAAAACCAATGAATGAGTCGGGGTAGTAAGGTGTATTACAGGGGATCCAAGATGGCTGAATTAGTAAACCTCACATGAGTTTACTTCCATCCTTGCTCTTATAATTACCTGGTAAATGCCTCATTCTGATAAAAAACAATGGGCCAAAGAATGAGAGATGGGGGTAGCTCCTTCAATGAGTCCTTTGCTTGGTCCGATGGACACCCATGTGAGTCGGAGAGCCCTAACACTGGGAGTGAGTTTGCTAGAGGATGGTCAAAATGAGGTTTTACTCAACTGTCGACATTTTTGTCCCTGGTGGAGAGGACGGCTCCCGCAAACCTGGCAGAGCAGATATCATATGACCTTTTTGGAGGAATGGTACCACTCAAAGCAGAGGAAAGTGCCGGGCTTTGTTCCAAGTGTGAGACATGTAGGAAGCGCCTCTGACCTGATTGAGGACTCCGGTAGTGCGGGTGATATTTCTGGTGAGGTTGCTGTATGGCAAGTAGAAGGAGAATGGATTGAATTACCACAGATTACTTTGAGATGGTAAGGCCAGCAACAATTACTTTAGAAGCAATTTGGGAAACAATACAAACTTTAAGCAACAATATTTCTGACCAGCTAAAACCAGTGGTAAAATATGTAAATGTTATGCATTCCCATTTAAAACTCGTAAAGAGAGAAATTCAAGTTAATAAGACTCATAGCTGATATTGCAGACATTGTAGCTCTTCAACATGCTACAATTAAAGAAAACCAGTTGATTTCAAATAGACTGGAGCAAATGGAAAATCAGATTCGTGGGAGAAACCTGTGTTTTATTATTTTTCCAAAAGACTAATTAATTGCACCTAAAGATATGTGAAAAAAGTATTTGATGGATGTTCTCAAAATCCCAGAGCAAGCTGTACTGCTTGTTTCTAGCGTTTACTATAGACCATCATTTAAGAAGGGGCCTTCTGAACAAAGGGCTATGTAGGTTTTCTCCCCTAATCAGCTCAGCTGGATGTTACATTACTTGAAACTTCGGAGAAAGATTTGGTTATCCCGGCAACTTTAACTGCATCTTTTTTTTACTGGAGTCCAACAGAGATTGGATCCTGAAAATATTTTTTCCATCATCACTTTTTTGGGTTTAAATTTGTGCTTATCCTGACCTTGCCAGACAAATGCGGAATAAGAGGAGGCAGTTTTTATTGGTGAGGCCCAAAGTTCTGGAATTGGGTGCTTTCTTCTTATTGAAGTTTCCTTGGAAATGTATTATTAAGTATCAAAATGTCTCGTATATTTTTCCAACTATCACAACTTTCCACTTTTTTGAGTAAAAAGTCATCATCTGTTTTAAGTTCCTCTCCTATTGTTGTAGAAAGAACATAAGATCTCCAGAAATGAGTCTGTTCATTAATAAAATTGGCTCCCTTTTGTGTGCTAGTTATTACCTGTAAGTTTAAATAAATTTCCCTGAGGTTGTGCTCTTGGATCTCCAATACTGAGGATCTGGCATTTTGAGACATGTATTGTTATCTGTAATTTTCTTTTTACTGTATATTTATTATTTCTATATGTCTCATGGTTTGGAACTCTTGAATTGTAAACTGATAATTCCTAAATAAAAAGTAAAAAAGAAAAGAAAAAAAAATGAGTAAATGGTCTGACCAAGGAACATCTTGGACACTTAAAGTGTTACATCAATCATCCTTAATGGTACCATTAACAATCACTAAATCTAGACAGTGACCTTGTTGATGAGTGGATTGTTGCACAATTTGGAACCAACTTAATGATTCAAAAATTTCTAAAAATAAAGAACATTTAGGAGCAAGGGGAATGGCATTAACCTGAAGATTGAAGTCTCCAATTAACAAAATCTTGTCAAGATCAATGCTAGCTGAGAGAAGTAATTCAAAGAAAAGAGAAAGGCCATATTGCAGCAGTTTAGGCAGACAATAGGCCAATCAGATAGAAAAACTTGGATCAGAAAAAAACAGCAATTCAAAAGGATAATCTCTATCACTGTCCTAAAACTTTGTTTTCAAGTAATCCTTATAGATAATTATTAAGTAACCACCCCTGCCTTTCTTTCTGGGCTGAGAAAATCAGGTATAAGCAGTGGGGCAAATAAGATTTAGGGTGACATAATCTGTCCAAAAGCCAAGATTCGGTAATACAAAGGCACTCTGGTTGCCTTTTGGAAACAAGGTTATAAATAAGAAGATTTTTCTTTTTAATGCTTGGGCATTCACAAGCAAAAGGGTGATAGTGACAGAAAACACAAAGGCAACTGCCTTGGAATGTATGAGATGAATTTGACAAGATGGCCAACAGGCAGATTTCAATCTTTTAGAGTTACATAAAACACCATACCTCCCTCAATGAATAATAACAGGAATCTTGGCACCCACCTCTGAGGCATTAGAACTTGGCAAACTACCATGGAGCTGGGACTCGACAGCACTCGGCATGCGGAGAGTGAACAAATTAGCTCCTTTGTTGCACTCTGTTGGCACGACAGAGCATGCGCACCTCGGGGCAGATATTTATTCCTACGTGTGCGGGGTACACTTGTGTGCACTACCCGGCGCACTCTTGTGAAGATTTGATGTGCACTGTTCTGTTCGTACGCCTCACTCTGCATGTAAAAGTGGCCCCTAAGCCCTACACTACTACCTAAACCTCACCTCGAGTTACTAGCTGGGCCTCCTATAGTTGCATAAATAGCTAACTACAAGAGAGCATGTTGCAGGTAGGGAAATAGGATTTAGTGCAAAAAGTTAACACCTATGCAAGTGCTAAGATAATGCACATTGTGATAAATAGGCTATTACCATAAAACACATGCCTTTTCCTAACACGTGATATTTAGTGCACTTTGATAAATCTAGGCCTATGTTATAATATTACATCAAATTCTAAAGAGGTGTCATGTTGCTGGATACTCTGTAGATTTTACTCATAGACTAGAACTTGTATATCTTTTCTACAAAATCATCTAATTGTTTTCAAATACGGCCTCAAATAACTGGAACAGAAATTTCAAAATATTTAACTAAGTTCAAGCAGCATTTTTTCATATTCTTTCCCATGGTAGAACTGTTCTATAGTTTACATCAGCATTTTTCATGGGCCAACATTTCAAATGGTAGCATCCCAGTGCCTTCAAACTAATCAACAAAGAAAATCTGAGATTTCATAAGAAACACCTACAGTACCTGTATGTAATCTATTCTGAAGTTGCTGAAAGATGAAATATAAAGAAAAGAAATAAAGAAATGTCCAAATATAATCCAAACATTTCCCTCTGCTTCCAATTAGAGCATGAAAAAAAGAGGAACATATTTGGTTGTCAAACTGTAATGGCTTTAATATTGTAGATTTGTTGTAAACAATAAGCAGAGATATTGCTACTGTTTTGTTCTAATTTAATATGAAACTGTGTGCTATGCCAGTTAATAAAAATGAGTTGTCATTTTTTAACACTATCTCTATTGTTCTAATGTTTTTTTTCTTAATATTGACCCAATAGCCCTATTATTAATGTTCAAGCTAGAAAATGCAAGTCCAGGAAAGTCTTGGATTCTTCACTTTTCAAGTTAAGTAGAAATGAAACACCATGGGAGTCACCTTCTCTGGATGTTTTCTCTAAACTCATAAAGAGCTATTTGCTTGATTTACCCAAATCCTTTCTGGCATTTGGAGGGAAAATAGTAGAAAAACCTGGATTAGAAACTGTCTTTCAAGAAAATGCTGAGGGGATATTGTGAAATGAAATAGAGATATGTGTTACAGACCAAAATAGGTATTCACTTAAGATGCCCCTTCTCAATCCTCCTTTCCACTCACAGACATGCTTATCCACCAGAGGCTAAATTTTTGAAACTTTAATTGGGACTTTCATGTGCAAAAAATGGTTTTTATTCATGTGCTTAGATTTATACTAACGAATATGGGAAAGAGCGGAATGGTTGTGCTTTGCATGAAAAATTAGATATTTATAGCATAGTACTTGTAAACAATATTATGCTTATGTATTTATATTTCTACCAATTATTAAAATGGGAAAGTCTGGAAGGCAACTTGTTGATTTGATGGAGGAGGAGGGATGATTTTACAAGTTGTTTCTCTGGATTTGGTGCCATGTTTTCAACTGTGATTCTTGCAGCAAATGTGAAGCAAAAGAGGCAAAGATAAAGAATGCTATGTATTTAGTGCCCCTGGTTCCTGCAGATAAATTTTCAAGGTTCTATGGCAATCATGTGGCACATTTGCATAATTTTGCATATATTTGCAATTTAAATGATGCATTTTTTTAACTTAAACAGTAGTAACTTTCTGTCATTTCTGTGTCCAATTCAGTTATTTGGTTCTTTATTAGAGGAAAAAGGGATTTTATTGATTGAAGCTGGGAAAGAAGTAAGGTGAAGAATCTAGCAATAAGAAGAGAGGAGACTGCAGAGGAGGGAAATAAAGGAATCTAGGCAGGAAGGGTAGAGATAAAAAGGATGGAAGAGGACAGGGGTAGAGAGAGGAGTGAATAGGGGATTCAGGGAAGAACAGAGGGAATGGGAGAAAAGGAGGAAGGGGAGAGAAGAGGGGTCAAGAACTGGGATAGAGGAGGAAGGATAAGGGATGGGATGGTGGAATGCCAGAGAATACTGGGGATGGGGATGAATGAGGTTGGAAGATTATGATGCTGATGTCAAGGTGTAAAGAAGGAGGTCTAAGGATGAGGGTGAAAGAAAAGGAGGGAATGTTGGAAAGATTGGAATTGGGTGGAGAAGGAAGGAAGTGACCCCCCCCCCCCAGTCATTCCTCATCCCCTTGTTCCAAAGCTCTTTTGATCCCTCACTCTCTCCCATATTATACAAACACAATGCTCAGGTCTGGCAGGGGAGGAGAAAAAGAAGACAAGGCCTCCTGACTCCTCTTTCTGAATAGCATCATGAGCAGGTAAGTGTGAAGAGGGTTGTGCAGATGGTAAAGTTTCAGAATCTTGTGGCTCTTATCATGGCTGCAGAACTGCGGGAGACCAGGGACCCTGTGTATATTATCCCAAAAGTATTCATAGACCTATAACTGGATTTATTTGTTTATTTGTTAATTTCTTATATGTTCCTTTACATAAGCATTCTGAATTAGTCACAACAGTTCAAAACTAATTATAGAATACAGCAGTAATAATCAAGTAAAAACATAGACAATCTACCTTATAAATGGCCTGTGACCGACGGCCCGCAAATGCGCAGTAGAGCGCAGCTCTACTGCGCATGTGCGGGCAAGGATGTCGATCAGAAAAAAAAAATGGCGGTGGGGCCAAGGAGCGGGAGGAGAAGCAGCGGCGCCGCGCGCGCGCGGTGCCGCTACTTCTCCTCCCGCTCCTGCCGGCAGATCTCGGGGGGGTGTCACTCCCGCGCCCCCCCCACCGAGATCTGCCGGCAGATCTCGGGGGGGGGGGGTGTCACTCCCGCGCCCCCCCCCGAGATCTGCCGGCAGGAGCGGGAGGAGAAGTAGCGGCACCGCGCGTGCGCGGTGCCGCTACTTCTCCTCCCCAGATCTGCCGGCAGATCTCGGGGGGGTCACTGCCGCGCGCGGGAGTGACCCCCCCCGAGATCTGCCGGCAGGAGCGGGAGGAGTTAATGGAGCCGGGTGAGGGTTGCGGGAAGTCGCGCTTACGGCGCCGGGAGGAAATGGAGGTGGGTGAAGGGAGGGAGGGAGGGAGAGGGGGACTGAGTGAGTGGGAGGGAGAGGGGGTCTGAGTGAGTGGGAGGGAGGGAGAGGGGGACTGAGTGAGTGGGAGGGAGAGGGGGGTCTGAGTGAGTGGGAGGGAGGGAGGGAGAGGGGGACTGAGTGAGTGGGAGGGAGGGAGAGGGGGGACTGAGTGAGTGGGAGGGAGTGAGGGAGAGGGGGGACTGAGTGAGAGGAGAGGGAGGGTGGAGAGGAGTGGGTGGGGGAGGGGGTGGTGAAGAGTGAGGGGAGAGAGAATGAGGGGGAGGTGAGAGACAGAGGGATGTAGCCCGTTTTAACGGGCTTTACGGCTTGTATAAATATAGACAAAACAGAATATAATACTTATATAGAGACTCAAAGGAAAGCCTGCTCAAAGAGATAAGACTTTAAAAGCTTACAGAATCTCATGATATCAGTAATAGTATAGATCCCAAAAGTTAACTTATTCTGACATTCAGACCAGCATAGTTAAAGGCCCATCATCTGGTTCTTACTAGATGTGCTATCTTCAAAGTTGGTTTGGTCAGTAATGAAGCATGGGAAGATCTCATAAGGAGTAAACCACAAGACAGTATTTCAAGTACATGGGATCTGTTTTCCTCAGAAACTTGAACAATAGATTATAGGGATGTGCATTTGCTTGCAACAAATGGGTAAAACACAACAAATGGGTCTATTTTTGTTTCATTTGTGGACCTCCAATAGAAATCCTAGAGTCCTATAAATGAAAAAAAAAATTTCATCAAATGTGTTTCCCATTGAAGTCTATGGTTGTGTTCTGCTTAGCAAAAAAAAACTAACTGGTAACTATAGCAACCTGTGGGTCCTCACAACCTTGTTAGAACTGAGTCAGAAAAATACACAAGGAAACCACATGAAGGCAAATCACAGTGACACATTTTTCTAAGTAGCTTATAGCTGCTATCTAGATCAAGTGATACTGAAGCACATCTACTATAAAGTCTGAGCATGTGCAAGAAGCAGTTTTTATTTATGTTCTAGTTCTTGGAAGAGAATGACATGTTAGTAGAGGTTCCCACAAAGTTTTAAATGGTCTTAGAAACTTTTGATTTGGCTCTGGTAAAGGGCTACTTCTAATTGTCACTGTGCTGCAGTGGTCTCACTTATAGTGCCAGAGACAGTTCACTGCTGCTGATTTTGATTTTGTTTCTTCACTGAGGGATACCAGTGAGCTGAGCAGCTCACACTCAGAGACTAAAGAGAAGAGTCTTACCAAACTGCCATTTGTTTTGGTTCTGTTATTGTTTAACAGTTTTGTGCGTGTGTGTGTATGTTGAGTCAGTCAGCACTAATGCACACAGCACAGCAAATAAACACTGTATAATGTGTGTGTTTATGTGTGCATGAGAGAGACAGTTCTCCTCACAGTGAGAGGCACTTTGAGTGGAAGTACAGTTACAATATCAATAAATAAATTCATTTTAATATCCAAACCCCCAGTAAGCAGTTCATTTCAACTAATCCCATTATGCCAAGAAATGGGAGAGGAGTATATGTTGGCAGGGTTGGTGGGGGGAAGAAAAATTGGTGCAGAGGCAACCCATAGAAATGTTAAAAAAGGAAAATCTGCCTCAAAATTATTTAGAAAACTCTTTGCTACAGAGTGGCTGGAGAAGAAATAGAAATTTGGAGAGCATGTGCCACAAGCATCTGTTACTCTCCATGTCATTTTGGAGCAGGGATACAAGATGGGAAAGTCATTTAAGACTGGAAATAGCAGGGCAGTGTTGCATCCGTCGCTGCTCGACACCCTCACTCCACCCTCCTTACCACTGAGGTGACTCCCTCCGGGCCTGATGGACGGTTTGCTGCCGTGGCATCTTCTTGCCGTCTTCCTCCGGCATCCCCAGAGCGGCATGATGCTGTGGATCCGCCATGTTTCTGATGATGTAGGGCGCGTGCATGCACTCCGAAATTTGTACCAGTAAGGGCGCGAACCTCGGGGGCGTCCCCCTGAACTGACGTCATCTGCTTCCAATATAAAAGGTCTCAGTATTTGCTAATGAATTGAGTTATCAAGGATTCGTCCAAGCTACTCTGCATCCTCGGACTTACCAGGGGTACCAGCTCCTCGGGGGCCTTGCTCTCTTTTCTCTATTTCAGATTGCAAATAGTAACCAGTACTCGCTCTTCAAGGGCCCATGTTCCTGAACACTCTGAAGATTCTCTACTGCCTGGAAGCTATCACAGATACAGACAATTGTGAGTTATCATCGCTCTCTCAGAGCTTTCCCTGGAACCAGGTACTCGCTCCTCGAGGGCCTAACCCTTTCCAGCTACTGAGCTTTCTAAAGATCTTATGTGAGATCTGTCATCCAGTTCTGGCTATGAACACAGCATACCCTGTCTACTCACTATCTATAGTTTCTCTACAGCTCAGCAACCCTGGGATCGCTGTTCCAGTACCTGAGGGACTTCAGCCCTGCCGGGCATATCAGCTCACTACTGCTACCTCTGGTGGTTCTACTAACCTGTCTAATAAAATAATTATCTGTGTCTGTCTCCGTACTCAAGCCTAGCTGGAGTTCTCTCTCAGGATATCCTCCTGGGGGCGCAGTCATCTGTCATCGGCCCAAGGAATCATCTATCTACATTCCGCTACAGCTGAGTGTCCTCTCCAAGCACTCCGCTGGTAACAGATGGCTACTCCTTCCTCACCAGGAGTCTTCAGCAACAGATTCATTACAGTTTGTTACTACTCCCTCTACAGGAGCTGAGCATATCAGTTTAATAACTTCTCCTTCCTCAGGAATAGATTATAACAGATTGCTAACTCTGTACGGAGATTCATAACAGATTGCTTACTCCTCCCTCTTGAGGTGTCATTCACAACGAGCTTGCTCACTCCTCCCCTTCATAGGAGTATAACCATAACAGATTGCTAGCCCCTCCCTCCATAGGAGCTCACTCATTACAAGATCACTAACTCCTCCTACCACAGGAGGAGATACCTAACAGAATGCTATCTCCACAGTCTAAACCCTAACAGGCAGTGACATAGCAGAGGAAGGAAAAATCAACAGCCAAAAGCACAGCACAGCCCTCTATGATTTCTGCTTCTGAGTCAGTGAAGGCACTATTTTTAACAACTAATTCGGAGGAAGAATCTTGTTCGGGATACTCTGAATCAGAAAATATTGAAGACAATTTAGGGAGTTTAGTCAGAAACATCTTAGCCTTCAATAAGATGATAGGGGAGAAGGATGATACTGAAGATGTTGAAATCAACACCCAGAAAGAGCAGGCAGCACAGGTAGAAAATATGAATGATTTCCCAGGCATTTTTTCACAAGGGTCCACTCTCAACCTCAACTCCAATACCATGATCAGCTCCCAAGGCTGTAGAGAAAGGATTATAAAAGACAACTCTGATCTGGATGAACTTTAAAGTAAAGGATGAACCATATTTAGGTCTCTGTATTTACTGCAGTAAGGATATGAGTTGAGGGAAGCAAGTGGGGCATCTGAAAAATACTGATATACAGTATCAGCTGCAGAAGCAGCACCCATTAAAACTGATATCAGGGAGGGTAGCAGTAGTAGTCCGGGGACCCCTTTTGCAACTCAAAAGTTGAAAGAGATTATAAAAGGAAATAATTTTCCCCAAGTTGATCCTATGGTTCCTCCCACAAATCAGGTGGGAGGCCAGGAGTCCCCAGCCATGCATCCAAAGTGGCAACCCATCATAGAGGAAATAGGGTGGTGTACTGTAGCACTGTCCTGGGGCAAGAGGCAGGCAGGATCTAAAGTAGGAGTGTGGAGAGTAGCTTTTACTAATAGTGGGTGAGTCTCCCCTCTCGTCTTGGCTTTTCACTAAAGCATACACCCAACCTCCCCTCCCTCCCTTCTGTGTTACCCTACCCCCCCTCCTATCTCTCCTCCCCCCCTTCTCCTCTCCTTCTCCCCCTCCCTGCACAATTGTTAAATTATGTTATTCCCTATAATTGTACATATTGTATATATCTGCAAACTTTGCCTACAATAATTTATTAACCTAACTTTTTTTTCTTCTGTCATTTTCCCCCCTCCTTGTTTCCTCTTTTACCCTTTTGTAAATATGTTATTTTAATTTTAGTTTAAATCTTTATTTCCCCTACCTTTCCTTTACTCCCTAGTTATAATGTTTCAATATGTTTCAATTGTATTATGTTAAACATGTTCGATGTAAAGCGCCGCCACAGGCACTAGTTTCATGTTACGCTGTGAACCGATGTGATATCATTGATGAATGTCGCTATATAAAACTTTTAAATAAATAAATTAAATAAATAAATAAATAAATAAATTATCATTCCAGGTTTGCTTTCAATTTTTTTTAAAGTTTTCATTTTTTTAAAGTTTCATTTCCTTTTTTTAAAACTTTTTTTGAGGGTTTCAGAAAATAGTGCATACTATTTGCAAATAGTAGGTGTTACTTCCAAATACTTAAAACAAGAAAGGAAAAAATCTGATTAAGACCTCAGGGGTTTCCAACGATCTCCTGTCCCACCCCTAGAGGTAACACAAGTTCCAACAGAAAGGAAATATTTGGGAAACACCACCTTTCATATGTCCTGCTTTATCCCCAATCCCTTCCTTCTGTTTAAAATTTAGTCAACCCACTGGGCTGCCAGCACCCTCAATGCCCTCCCTAGCCCACCCTTCCAACCTCTCTCCAGACTTACCAAATTCATCTTTATGGTCTATTGAGGTCCCAGAGTAGCCCCTTCTGATCCTGCACCTGGTGGCCCCCATTTTATAAAAGAGCACCGGCACTCTGCCCCATCATGTGACAGGACTACTCAATGACCCCTTTAACTCCTGTCACATGATAAGGACAAAGGGCTGTCTGGATATATTTTACCAAAGGGGTGGGGTTGAGGGCAAAGCCTGTGACCAGGTAATTATTTTCAATAAATATTACATTTTCTGGGGAAATGGCTGCTTCCAGGGTTGGCAGGGGGTGGGACAGGGGGGGTCTCTGAGGACCATACATGAAAATAATTCTCTACTGAAAATTAAGCAAACCAATGCTTGTGGGTGTAGAATAAAATAATTTATATTAGGAGGAAAAAGACCTCAGAAAATTATTGATGCCTCTCTGTATATGTTAATTGGTTAAAGCATATGCCTTCTTTCAACCATCAGTCTAAAAACCTCCAACCAGTCCTCTCTTTATTGACAAATATTTTTCTTCTACCATTAAACAATTTTCTTTTCTCTTGTTTTCGTATAATTTTTCTATGTTAATGTTAAAAAAAGACTAAGCTTTAATGGAGTGGAGTTAGCTTTAGTAGAACAGAGTTCTTCCTCTCACTGATTGCCACTTTATTAATGTGCACCAAAACAACCACAACTACAGAATCATTTTTTGACGATTTAAAATATCGTCCGATATTTTTTAAATCGTCATTAATTGTTAAAGAGTGCGATACAATAAAAATTCCACCAATTTATCGTGAAAAAATCATTAATCGGGTTAGTGCACACTAACGGGAGTTAGGACACAACCTAAAAACCCACCCCGACCCTTTAAAACCTCTCCCTTAGCCTCCACCACCCTCCCGACTTCCCCAAAAACATTTTAAAATTACCTGGTGGTCCAGTGGGCCCCGAGAGCGATCTCCCGTTCTTGGGCCATCAGCTGCCACTAATAAAAATGGCGCCGATGGCCCTTTGTCCTTACCATGTGACAGGGTAATTGTGCCATTGGCCGGCCCCTGTCACATGGTAGCAGCACTGGACGGCCGGCGCCATTTTTAAAGATGCAAGTTGATAGCAAATTCTGCCCAAGGCAGTAATTCAGCCCAGTTGTTCTGTCAAGAATTGACATAGGAGTGCAGGAATTGTTTCAGTATTCTATTCGTACGCTCAGTCTGACTGTTAGACTGAGAATGGTAGGCGGAGGTTAAGTCCAAGGCGATGTCGAATTTTTGACATAAAGCTCTCCAAAACTTTGCAGTAAATTGCACTCCTCTGTTGGATAGGATATGCTTAGGCATCCTGTGAAGGCAGAAGATGTGTTTAATAAAAAGTTTTGCTAACTCTGTAGCAGAGGGTAATCCTGGTAACGCTACAAAATGTGTCATTTTGGAGAAGCGGTCAACAGTGACCCAAATGGTGTTGTTTCCATTAGATGGTGGCAGGTCTACCATGAAATCGGTAGCTATATGTGTCCAGGGTTCATCCAGCGATGGTAGAGGCTGTAACAAGCCCCAAGGATGTCCGGCTAGTGGATTTTGCTTGGCACAGACAGCACAGGAACCCATGGTTGGCCACCAATAGTACCTTGTAACGTAGCTAGGGTACGACTCTGTCCCAGTTGGCCTGCCAGACAGGAATCGTGCGCCCACTTCAACAGTTTCTTCCTTAGATTTCTGGCCACCACCATATTCCCGGCAGGTACTGCATGAGAGACTGTGAGGCACTGTAGGGTACAAAGTCAATATAGGTTGATATTGTAGATTTGGACTTGAGTAGCAGTTTTCTTATTTCTGAGAGCTCTTCAAGTTCCTTTGTCATCAGCTAAAGTGCATAAGCAGTTAATAGCTTCTGGGTATTCACTAGACGCCAATGGAATCACCATACATTCGGGGCAAACCCATTCCAGGGAGCACTTTCCTGGGCAAAAAAAGAGAACTCTCCCCAGGTGTAGACAACCTGTCTGACCAGAACCGCTGTTCACGTGAAACCTCCTCCACATCGATTCTCCACACTTTGAAGGCTCATGCTCCACTCTAGGGGCCAACCCATTCTAGGGAGCCCTTTCCTGCGCAAAGGAAAGGGAACTCTCCCCGGGTGTAGCCAGCCTATCTCTTAACACCCGCTGACCCATTTTGAACCGCTGTTCACATAGAAACCTCCTCCGCCTCGGCCTTCAAAATTCTCATTTGAATATCTGCTATATCCACCAGATTTTAAAAGACCAGCAAGAGCTCACTAGACGCCAATGGAAACACCCCACTCTAGGGGCGAACCTATTCTAGGGAGCCATTTCTTGCACAAGGAAAGGGAACTCTCCCCAGGCCAGCCTATCTTGCCCCTATCAAAACCACAGTGACCTGACTACCTCAGCTCTGCCAGCCTGTCTTGCCCCTATAAAAACCACAGGGACCTGACTACCTTCCCTCTGCCAGCCTGTCTTGCCCTAATCAACTTTCTGCTAGGGATGTGCAGAGGGACGCCATACGTTGCATTCGGGATTTGTATTCGTCGGGGGGCAGATACATTGCATTCGGCAAGGGGGGCCTCCAATAAATTTATACATTAATTCTTATTCGTTTATCGGCTAAAATTAAATTAACTACAACCCCCCACCCTCCTGACCCCCCCAAGTCTTTCCGATGGCCCGAGTGCAGGAGATCGCTCCCGGGCCCCCGCTGGACTTTTGGCAAGTCTGGTGGGGGTCAGAAGGATCCCCCAAGACTTTCCAAAAGTCCCTGGAGGTTCAGCGGGGGTCCGGGAGCGATCTCCTGCACTCGGGCCGTCGGCTGAAAGTAATCAAAACGGCGCCAATAGCCTTTGCCCTTACTATGTCACGGGGCTACTGGTGCCATTGGACAGCCCCTGTCACATGGTAGGAGCACAAGATGGCGCCGGCCATCCATTGCTCCTACCATTTGACAGGGGCTGACCAATGGCACCGGTAGCCCCTGTGACATAGTATGTAAAAGGCTATCGGTGCCATTTTGAAACCGGCATTTAAGGGTGTGAGTGCAGGAGCTGGCTCCAGGACCCCCCGCTAGACCACCAGGGAGTTTTGGTAAGTTTTGGGGGGGTCAGGAGGGTGGGGGGTTTGTTTAAATTGGCTCCTTTAGATGGTCGAATAATTTGGCAAAGATTTGTTGTATTCGTGGGGAATCATTATAAGTTTCGCTTCCCCACGAATACAATGAATATGGCCCTATACGTTGCGGATTACCAACTCGTAGGGAACTAATACACACCCCTACTTTCTGCCACTCTGCCTTGCTGCCATACACCAGATGGCTCACTCTACTCCTTGTGGTGTTCTTTCCACTATTATGGTTCCTCAGTGTATTGGTGCTAGTCTTTCTGCTGCTTTGTACCTTTATCGGCGCCTTGTGGTTTTTTATGACACTCTTTCTGCTTGCTATGTTCCCCCTTCATTGTGCTGTAGGATGTTGATGCCACTTGTTTTGCCACTTTGCCTCTAGTGCTGCCTTCGAAGGTTCATGCAACTGTTATTGGTGCTCTCTTTTGAATATGTGGTGTGTTTTTTACACTCTCGCTGCTGCTTTGCACCTCTGTTAAAGCACTCTTGCCATTCCTGGTACCCCTTTGCCCCTTTACAGTGCCTTAGGGCTAGATTTTAAAAGCCCTGCGCATGTAAATCCTGCTGGATTTACGCGCACAGGGCACTTGCGCGCCGGCGGCCTATTTTGCATAGGCCGCCGGCGCGCGCAAAGACCCGGGACAAGCGTAAGTCCCAGGACTTCGTAAAAGGGGCAGGTGGGGGTGTGTCCGGGGGCATGTCCGGGGTCAGGGGGCGGTCCCGGGTGGGTCCGGAGGCGTGGCGATGGTTCGGGGCGGGCCGGGAGGGTGGTCCTGAGTCCCCCAGCACTGTGCCGAGGTGGCGCACGCAAGTTAAGCCTGCTTCAAGCAGGCATAACTTGCACAACAAAGGTAGGGGGGGTATTTAGGTAGGGCTGGGGGGTGGGGTAGATAGGGGAAGGGAGGGGAAGGTGGGGGGACACGGAAGGAAAGTTTCTTCCAAGGCCGCTCCGATTTCGGACTGGCCTCGGAGGGAACTGAGGCAGGCTGTGCGGATCGGCGCGCGCAGGCTGCCAATTTTGCGCAGCCTTGCACGCACCGACCCCAGATTTTATAAGATATGCATGGCTACGCGCGTATCTTATAAAATCCGGCGTACTTTTGTTCGCGCTGGTTGCACAAACAAAAGTACGCGCGCACGTACTTATTTAAGATCTGCCTCTGAGGCTATTCATGCCACTTTGGTGCCACTTTGCCACAGTCTAAGTACCCTGGAGCTCTTTTCTCATTCTGATGATTGCTGCCCAGAAGTTTCATCAGAATTGATAAGAAAACCCCAGTTCTGCAGCCAAAAATAGGCTGCAAATACTTCCCCCATTGACTTTAATGGGAAAACAAAAAACGAATAAAACTAATCAATGAATTGTTTTTTCCCCCTATGAAACTAATGCAATGAATTTGGGTCCCTGAAAACCGAAAACCGAATCAAAACAAATGTTTTCCTTCTCCACATCCCTACTTGCTGTGTTCTTTGGAAAGATTAACCACATCAAGGATAACAATGACCACCACCATAAGTCAGCAAGGGATATGCAATTTTTAGAAATTGTAAAATGGGATGTTTCAAAGGAACCAAGAATGTAAAAATAATTGAGGAATTGTTCATTTTTGAGAAGTAGTGCATGCTATAAGCAAACACATGCACTATTTTCTAATAGTATGCACTATTTCCTGAAAATGAAAAAGAAACATGAAAAATACCCCCCACCTCAAAAAAAAATAAACAAAATGTATCTCCAAAACATGAAAAAAAAAGATGTAAACATTTAGGGGTAATTTTGAAAAGGATTTAAATCCTTAAAATTAGATTTTACATGTGTAAATGCGCATCACTCAAACATTTTACACATGTAAAAACCTAGTTTTAAGTGGGAAAAAGAAAAAAGGGGAATTGAATTTAGATGACTGCAAACACTGAGCTCCTACTTTTATGGTATGGTACTGATATACAGACATTAGGTAAAAAGCACAAGACAACTTCTATGACCAAGTCCAAAAACTAAACATGTTCAAAGAGCATTGTCAGAATTAGAAAGAAGGTTGCTAACCCCATAAAAATGTTGCTGGCAGTAATTTTGTTATGGATTTCACAGTTACTGGGTTTTTATTGTAAATACTAGCGGTACCCGGCCACGCGTTGCAGTGGCAGAGTCAGGTTCTTTACCCTCCCTCCCCCTTCCCCTTGCTCATTTACCTCAGTCACTCATCCTCCTCCCCGTTGGTCACTCACCCCCCCTTCCCTCCCCTGTCCCCACTCCAACTCTCTCCCCTCACACTCACCTCTCCCCTCATTCTCCCTCCCCTCACTGTCACCTCCCCCCGCCTACTGCCTACCCTTCAGATCAGAAAACCTTTGTCTTTTTATTTCTGTGGGAACCCCCCACCCCCCCCCAAAAAAAAAAAAAACAATCCCAACCCTTTAAATCAAATAATAACCCCCCATCCTCCTGCCCCCTCCCAAGACCTGGGAAATTAAAATTGTTGGTGCTACATGTGGTCTGTCCCTGGGCGTCTGTGCACATTATTTAGGCAAATAGGGGAGTGCCTAACCAAATTTGCACTTCCAAATTTGTTTTGTGGTCTGGGGAGGGCTATTTTGGTGCGTTCCCGAGATCGTGCAAGTTTAGTGTATGTATTTGTGTGTGAACCTCCCCCTTCCCCCAAAAAACAACCATATGAGAAAAGTTCTCTTAAACTAACCACCCCACACTCTCCTGCCCCCCCCTTCCCCAGCCCTGTGAAAAACAGTAGCCCCCCTGCCCCCCCAGAGTTGCTGAATGAATGAAACCTGCCCCCCCTTGTGACACCTCCCCAAGATGTTCGCAATAAATTCATTACCACCCCCCAACCTCCAGACCCCCCGAGACCTGATAAAAATGTCTGTCGGTGGAGCGGGCGTTCAGGAGCAGTCCAGGAGTGATGTATTGGCGTTGGTCCGTTGGCTGCGAGCACTGAAACGGGTTCCGACAGTCCTTTGCCCTTACTATGTCAGTGGGGTGGAGCAATGGCAGCGGTAGGTCCTCTGACATAGTAAGGGCAAAGGTCCGCCGGCTGCCAGTCCTGAAAATGGCGCTGAGGGGCCCTCGCCCTTACTATGTCACATAGGCTACTGCCGCCATTGGTGTCCCCGAGTGGCATAATAAGGGAAAGGGCCATCGGCGCCATGTTGAGTGCTGGCAGCCGACGGCCGTAATGCAGGAGATGTGTCCCGGACCGGGCCTGGCCCCCCGCTGGAGTCTCCCGGACTTCTGTCAGGTTTTGTGTGTGTTGTGAGGGCCTGGGAAGTAAATAAATTGGGCATGTGTGTGGGGGTGTGAGGAGGGTGGTTTGTGTGTGTTGGGAGGCTGTGGGAAGTAAATCAATTTGGCATGTGTGTGGGGGGCGTGAGGAGGGTGGTGGGTGTATTTTATCTGTAAAGGAAATAGTTGTCTTCCAGCGAAAAAAGTGCGCAAATGTGTTAAAATGGAAGTGAAATGTGGACCTGGACTGGCGAAATGATTAGTGTAGCGTGTGATAGTGTAAGGTGTAACAGATGGCACTTACGTCTAGCAAATGTCTCTGTTTTCTTGAAAAAAAATTTAAACCTATTTTACCTGTCACAAGTGTGACATATCTGTAATGTAAGTACAGAAGAACCTTCCTGTATGCGAAATGAAGGTTGTGTCCAAATTTGAAAGCAATCAATTCTGTGGTTTCTGAGATTAGTGATTTTGTCCAAACTATTTAACATTTTTATTTATATAGATAGAAGATGTGATGTGTGGGGGATGGGTGTCTGTGAATGTGATGTGTGGGGGATGGGTGTGTGTGAATGTGATATGTGGGGGATGGGAGTATGTGAATTTATTTAAATGTGATGTGTGAGGGATGGGTGTCTGTGAATGTGATGTGTGGTGGATGGGTGCAAGTGAATGTGATGTGTGGGGGATGGGTGTGTGTGAATGTGATGTATGAGGGACGGGAGTATGTGAATTTATTTATAATGTGATGTGTGGGGGATGGGAGTATGTGAATTTATTTATAATGTGATGTATGGGGGATGGGATTATGTGAATTTATTTATAATGTGTGTGGGGGATGGGTGTGTGAATGTGATGTGTGGGGATGGGAGTATGTGAATTTATTTATAATGTGATGTATGGGGGTTGGGAGTATGTGAATTTATTTATAATGTGATGTGTGGGGGATGGGTGTGTGTGAATGTGATGTGTGTGGGATGGGTGCATGTGAATGTGATGTTTGAGGGATGGGTGTGTGTGAATGTGATGTGTGAGGGATGGGTGTGTGTGAATGTGATGTGGGGGATGGATGTGTCGGGGATGGGTGTGTGAATGTGATGGCTGTGTGTGAATATGATGTGTGAGGAATGGGAGTATGTGAATTTGAAATGATTAGTGTAGCGTGTGTTAGTGTAAGGTGTAACAGATGGTGCTTACGTCCAGCAGATGTCGCTGTTTTCTCGAAAAAATGTTTTAAACCTATTTTACCTGTCACAGGTGTGACATATCTGTAATGTAAGTACAGAAGAACCTTCCTGTATGCGAAATGAAGGTTGTGTTCAAATGTGAAAGCAATCGGTTCAGTGGTTTCTGAGATTAGCGATTTTGTCCAAACTATTTAACATTTTTATTTTTATAGATTACTACCCTTAATATAAAGCTTGGGAGTAACTGGCATGGAGTGGCCATGCTATCCTTAACTTAAGGCTTGTGGGTAACCTTCACTGAGTGGCAATTACTACATAAGAAATTTGATGGGCAGACTGGATGGACCATTTGGTCTTTCTCTGCTGTCATTACTATGTTACTATGTATTTCACATTTATATGTGCAAATCCTTTGAAAATTACTTCCCCTGTGTGCATATTCTTAATGCCAACAAAAGAGTTCAGAAAACTTACAACACTATAATCTGCTTCATCCATTAAAGCTACTCCCAAAATTTTCACTTGATTCACTCAATCCATGCCATGCAGAATTCCCCATTTGCTCCACCCTTCTTCTCTAGGGATGTGAATCGTTTTTCAATGATTAAAATTATCGTCCGATAATGTTTATATCGTCTTAAATCGTTATAGAACACGATACAATAGAAATTCTAACGATTTATCGTTAAAAATCGTTAAATCGTGTTAGTGCGCACTAACTCGAGTTAGTGCGCACTAACTCCCCGTTAGTGCGCACTAACTCGATTTAGTGCGCACTAACTGAAAATGATACAAATAAACACTTTCCAGGTCACTGAAGGTCAGTTAGGAATGAATATGTGTTCCTATTGGCTGGCTGCCCTCTTATCTATTGATATTACCAAGGTTACCACTGAGGTGATGGTTGGGGGGATGGGAAATGGAACTGGAAACTAACGAACACCAACAGAAAATGAAACAAAGTGTTCACACTTCCCAGGTCAGTAAAGGTCACTTAGGAATGAATATGTATGTATGTATTCCTATTGGCTGGCTGTGCTCTTATCTATTGATGTTACCAATATGGTTGGGGGGATGTGAAATGGAAACAGTTGGAAGCTTGACAAAAAAAGTAATGTAATGATCAGCACTCACGTGACTAGAACTTGTTTGTTTATTATTTTTGTTAGCAGGCACCTGAAATGCTAGTGCATGTTGAATTTGCCAATCACTGTGCATTTAGAAAGGTGGTCCTGGCTGGAACTGTACACAGTTCAAATATATGTAATTGATTGTTGGTAAGTGTATTTTTAAGTAGCCACACTGGCACCAGTATGTTTACTTTTCCTCCTACTTAACTCACTAGCTCAGCTTTGTAAGAAGGGCTTCTCTGCTTGTGTGTTGTTTTTGTTTGGTGTGAGGAGAGCAGAAACATCAGATCTTTATTCAATCTACTACAGTCATCTCTTACAGTGCCCTATCCCTATTAATACCAGGAGTGTTGTGATCTTCCTGCACACAGTGCCCTAACCCTGATACCAGTCTGAGACAGCTCCCTCCCTGCATTACTAGTGAGAGGCTGGCTTCACAGACAGGGGGGAGCTGCCTGACCCTCACTCCTGACTTCCCCCATGTCCCAGCTAGTGAATGGTGTGTGGGTGAGGGGGGGGGGAGGATGGTGAAGTCTGAGACAGCTCCCTCCCTGCATTACTAGTGAGAGGCTGGCTTCACAGACAGGGGGGAGCTGCCTGACCCTCACTCCTGACTTCCCCCATGTCCCAGCTAGTGAATGGTGTGTGGGTGAGGGGGGGGGGGAGGATGGTGAAGTCTGAGACAGCTCCCTCCCTGCATTACTAGTGAGAGGCTGGCTTCGCAGACAGGGGGGAGCTGCCTGACCCTCACTCCTGACTTCCCCCATGTCCCAGCTAGTGAATGGTGTGTGGGTGAGGGGGGGGGGGGAGGATGGTGAAGTCTGAGACAGCTCCCTCCCTGCATTACTAGTGAGAGGCTGGCTTCACAGACAGGGGGGAGCTGCCTGACCCTCACTCCTGACTTCCCCCATGTCCCAGCTAGTGAATGGTGTGTGGGTGAGGGGGGGGGGGGGGATGGTGAAGTCTGAGACAGCTCCCTCCCTGCATTGCTAGTGAGAGGCTGGCTTCACAGACAGGGGGGAGCTGCCTGACCCTCACTCCTGACTTCCCCCATGTCCCAGCTAGTGAATGGTGTGTGGGTGAGGGGGGGGGGGGAGGATGGTGAAGTCTGAGACAGCTCCCTCCCTGCATTACTAGTGAGAGGCTGGCTTCGCAGACAGGGGGGAGCTGCCTGACCCTCACTCCTGACTTCCCCCATGTCCCAGCTAGTGAATGGTGTGTGGGTGAGGGGGGGGGGGGGGGGGAGGATGGTGAAGTCTGAGACAGCTCCCTCCCTGCATTACTAGTGAGAGGCTGGCTTCACAGACAGGGGGGAGCTGCCTGACCCTCACTCCTCCGGGGTATTGTGATCTTCCTGCACACAGTGCCCTATCCCTGATACCAGGGGTGTTGTGATCTTCCTGCATGCAGTGCCCTATCCCTATTAATACCAGGAGTGTTGTGATCTTCCTGCATGCAGTGCCCTATCCCTATTAATACCAGGAGTGTTGTGATCTTCCTGCATGCAGTGCCCTATCCCTGATATCGGGATGTGTGCAAGAAGATCACAACACCCCCGGTATCAGG
Source organism: Rhinatrema bivittatum (assembly GCF_901001135.1). Taxonomy (NCBI): domain Eukaryota; kingdom Metazoa; phylum Chordata; class Amphibia; order Gymnophiona; family Rhinatrematidae; genus Rhinatrema; species Rhinatrema bivittatum. The sequence goes on along the minus strand of NC_042615.1, from coordinate 326,126,699 downwards.
AATAGGGCACTGTGTGCAGGAAGATCACAACACCCCCAGTATCAGGAATAGGGCACTGTGTGCAGGAAGATCACAACACCCCTGGTATTAGGGATAGGGCACTGTGTGCAGGAAGATCACAACACTCCTGGTATTAATAGGGATAGGGCACTGTGTGCAGGAAGATCACAATACCCCTGGTATCAGGGTTAGGGCACAAGTTCTAGTCAAATTACTGATCACATTACTTGTTTTGTCAAGCTACCAACTGTTTCCATTTCCCATCCCCCATATACTGTCAGTAGGAAACTTGGTAACATGAATAAATAAGAGGGCAGCCAATAGGAATACATATTCATTCCTAAACTGACCTTAACTGACCTGAAAAGTGTCAAATTGTATCATTTTCAGTTAGTGCGCACTAACTCCCAGTTAGTGTGCACTAACTCCCGTTAGTGCGCACTAACTCAAGTTAGTGCGCACTAATCGGAAAAAACGATTTTTAACGATTTTTTAACTAAAAAATCGTGCCTAAGACGATTTTCTTGCCCTGCTACACGATTTCTATCGTTAAGACGATATGGAAAACGATTCACATCCCTATTCTTCTCCCCAGAGGTACCTTACTTCTTGTTGAGGGTCTGCCAAATTATCAAGGAGAAATCCCCAGTCACTCCTGCCTTGTGTTCAGTTTGAAAATGGCACCATCCAGCTCTGAGGCTAGCACCATTCTATTGTATGGTCATAGAACATACCGCTGTTTAACAAATGGCTCTGGCCTCAGAACCTGCTGGTGCTATTTTTCAACCAGAAGCTATCAGGGCAGGAGTAACTGGGGATTGCTCCTGTGCATTTAGTACTTAGTAAATTGGCAGATCCCAGGAAAGGGTAAAGTACCTCTGTGTGTGTGAGTGGGTTGGTGAGGGCATTATGGGGAATATCCAGTGGGGTCAATTTTAAATTTTTTTTTAACATTTTTTGGTTTTTCACATTCTAAAATGAAAGAAAGAATAAAAATGAATTTCAGGGAGGAGACAGAGGTGTGTGTTTTGTTGAAGATTTCATTTAATTTAATTTAGTGTACACATTTGGACTTTAATACATAGCACACTATTGTGCATGCTAAACAATTCTTAACACACACGCTAAGCTTTAGTGTGTAGAGTTTTTATCCCACAGCATTATTTTAGGGGGGAGGGTGGGGCGGTAAATATTTATTTGTAAATACACACAATAAACTACAAAAATAGATTTTATATCGCATATATTTCATAATGTGAGATTAAAAAATTATCAGCAGATCTGAAATCACTAAACTATATCAAGGTTCATTCCTCTGTGAAACCCAGTATGGAGCCCAGATTTTCTCAGACATATCAAAATGTCCTTTAAGTATAAATGTCAAAAGCTCCAACCTTGCAATTTTAGCTCATTTACTCCTTCACAGTTCAAACTGAGGTAAAATCATCCAGACAGCTACAGTAATTAGACAAACTTTATCCCAGAGTTTCCTACATATACTAGAATTAATCTTTAAAAAAATATCTTTGCATTCTTATAATGCATTCCTAATTTAATAACAGATAATTTTTCTACTAAAAATATTCTTGATAAATGGCTTGATACATGCAGTTTCTGCATGTAGATTTAACAGCAATATAAAAACCAGTATAAAATTATTGGCTTTTCAAAAAATAACTAGCAACAAAAAGATTTAACATTATAATCCCAAATAACATTGTGCCTGAAATCAATATAATGGTTGTTATACATCTAAAATATGTCATAATTAAATAACTCATCAATAATATGGTCAGCTGATGACAAAAAGAAATCATGCCTATACTTTCCCTATGAAATTTTGGGTAAAGTTCATCAGTTAAAACTGTCTGCAGTTTTAGTCCTGTGCATTGAAAACATTTTCAGTTCTGAATGTTATGCTTTTGGTAAGAACGTGAACCCTGGGCTGAGATGAGCAATGACTCCGCCCACAGGGAGGAGCCCTGTGAGCCTCACCGTCAGCAGGTGTAGTCTCAGTGGCATAGGACCCAGCTAGAAGTAGAGACTTTATTATGATGGAAGGAAAAAGTAGTGTCCACAGAGTTGGAGATATAATAATACAGTCCTGAGCAAAGAGGGAATGCTTAGAGCGCAGCCACAGATGAGAAGATCTGGTAGTGTCTTGTGGAGCGGGGTATGCCAGGGATCCCCTATGTCGAGTGTAGGCACCTCAGGAATACAGATCCGGTAGTGTCCCACGGAACAGGGTATGCCGAGGATGTCTGTACAGTAGATGTTGAAGAGCTGGAAGAGATTCCGGAAGCCGGAAGTGGCTGTCTTGGTTGGTATATCAATACTTTGCAGCGCAGGAAGGCTGAATGGCTTCTACTGAAGAGAGGCAGTAGTGGCCCGAGGCTCGGGATACACCGCAGGAAATCCACAATACAGTTCGTATAGTAGTCAGTAGAGGTACTCACAGAAGATAGTTCCTGGAGAGAGAGAGAGACCTGAGAAGCAGGTCTCATAGCAGTCAGGCAGGTAGGCCCTCTGAGGAGCGGATAGCCAGAAACACAGGGCAGCCCCCAAGGAGTGGGTACTCAGAGCATTGAATGCCAAGACCAATCTCAGGAACAGGAAGTCCTTGAATGAGGAAGATTCAGCAAGACGGAACTCCTTGCTAACTTGTAGAAGGCAAGGGCCGATCAAGTTAAATACACTAGTGGGTTGACATCATCGGGAGGGGATGCCCCCGAGGTTCCCGCCATGACGTGTTCAAAGGAGGCCCTTGCGCGTGCGCGTGTGCCTAAGTAATTCCGGATCCAAGGTGGCGGTCGGCAGTGCCTATGCTATCCTGGGAATGCCAGAGAGGCCTGCGGGGATTAGTGGAGGTGGCCATTCTCCCAAGACTTAATGGTGCAGGGAAAAACGAGGTGAGCATGAGAGGTCCCAGCCATCTGTGACCGACAGGCATAACACAGTATTTAAGGTTCATATGCCTCCATGATTTGTTCATATCAAACAATTTACTTTCATTTATTTTTTCATTCATTTTCCATTAAGGTCATTAGGGGAAGAAATCCATTTATTTATTTATAATTTTTATATACCGAAATTCCTGTATAAGATACAAATCATTTATTTTGGGCTCTAATATTTGGATTTTCTTACCGATATTAATTAGAGATGTGCAGTGGTAAAATCGTTCGGTTCGGGCTTCATTTTCGGCCTGCCATGGGAAATGTCGTTTTTCCCACAGTTTGGGCTTTATTTTTTCGGGGGATCCCGATTTTCGGGTTAGTGTGCACTAACCTGAAAAACAAATTTTTCTGAAATTTCCAAACCAGGATGAATTAGACAAATTGAAATTGTCTAATTCATCCAAAACAAACTTCACAACATCAAAAGTAGGACAAAGTGGCACCAAGAGTGACATCAATAGCCAAAGACGCTGCCCCAGGAGGAAAGAAGAATGAATAGTGTCATAAACAGAAGAAAGCACTAAGAGAAAATAATACCAGCATTAGCAATGGCAAGAAGATCTCAAGACTTAAAAGGAGTTGGAACCAACAACAGTAGCATGAAGACCACAATGCATAGGGAGGATAATTTTCAAACAACTGTATGTGGCAGCATAAATGTGAGTATGTGGCTGTGCAGAATTTTACTATAGTATTTTATAATGTGCATAATATATCACATACATGTTTATTATAAAATACACATATCTTTATCTCACATATACGCATAGGTAGGCCAAAGCGCAAATACATGCAGTGTATTAAAACTAGGTATTTCAATGCACGTACTTTTTTTAAAAATTTACCCATATATATTTTACATGCAAAAATAAAGTAGGGCTTACTTGCATGAGTCTGTATTTACACATGTATATCAATGCATTTTAAGACATATTCACATAAGTGAAATTACCAGTTTAACCAATTAGTCCACCAGTTTGCCTAAACCTTCTCCAGGTCATCGAAACCCTCCTGGTTGTTTAGCCTGAACTCCCCTCAGTTCACCAAGAAGATGTGATTAAGCTAGTTAGCATAGCTGGGTTTCAAAAAGGATTGGACAAGTTCCTAGAGGAGAAGTCAATAAAATGTTATTAACCAAGTAGTCTTAAGAAATAGCCATTTCTTAACACTGTCCGATAGCAGCATGAGATGTATTTACTGTTTAGTAGGGGTGTGCATTCGTTTTGAACGCATATGTAAAAGGCAACTTATATTTTTAAAAGAGAAAAAAAAGGTTTGAGGAGAAACGCATCGCGAGTTCCAACGTATTCAACATAGCTATGTTGAATACGTTGAACCTAAATAAACACTTAAACCCCCCACCCTCCTGACCCCCCCAAGACTTACCAAAACTCCCTGGTGGTCCAGCGGGGAGTCAGGAAGCCATCCCTGCATTCCTTTGCGAGGAGCACGTGACGTCGGCGTCACGTCGAGTGACGCCGACGTCACATGCTCCTCCGCGCCTCCGCTCCGGGACCCCCGTTGGACCCAACCGGAACTTTTGGCCAGCTTGGGGGGGTCAGGAGGCCCCCCCAAGCTGGCCAAAAGTTCCGGTTGGGTCCAACAGGTGTCCCGGAGCGACCTCCTGCCACATGACCTACCTGTCACGTGGTAGGAGCACAAGATGGCGCCGGTGACCATGTGACAGGGGCGTCATGACCAATGGCACGGCAGCCCCTGTGACACAGGCTATCGGCGCCATGAGGAAATCGCAGACGAGTGCAGGGATGGCTTCCTAACTCCCTGCTGGACCACCAGGGAGTTTTGGTAAGTCTTGGGGGGGGGGGATTAAGGAGGGTGAGGGGTTTAAATTTTTATTTAGGAAACCGGTGAACATATGGACAGACCCTCAACTTATGGAATTCTCCATATGTCCATATTGAATGAAATCGACACCCCACGAAAACTTATCATCGAGTCAACGAAAACTTTTTGCCTGCACATCCCTACTGTTTAGGATCCTGCTACGTACTTGTGATCTGGATTAGCCATTGTTGGAAACAGAATAGAGGGCTTGATGGACCCTGAGTCTGACTCAGTATGGAAAATTCTTATGTTGTTATATTCTTACCCAGTCAGTACTACACAATTACACTTTATAACACTTAAGGCTGACAGTTAGCAGGTATAACAATACATGAATATGCTGGATAAATATGCATGTAGGGGTAGATTTTAAAATGTGCACTCGGTGCGTGGGCATCCATGTGTGTGTGCTACCCAGTTCGCATACATGGATGCCCGATTTTATAATATGTGTGCACAGGCCTGGGAGGGAACTTCCAAACCCCCTAACCTAATCTCCCTTCCCTTTCCCCTAACTCTCCCACCCCCTGTCCCTTACCTGCTTCCGGGCACGCGTAGGTTGCACGGGCTGGCAGTCTTGCGGCACGTGACACCCCGGCACAGCAGCAAATGGCTGCTGTGCTGGGAGCCTCTGACCATGCCCTGACCCACGGACTTCCCCTCCCCTTTTTTGAAAACCCGGGACATATGCATGTGTTATTCACTATGACGCCTAGATCTCTTTCTTGGTAGTAGTACCTAATATGGAACCTAACATTATGTAACTATGGCATGGGTTATATTTCCCTATATGCATCACCTTGCACATACCCACATTAAATTTCATCTGTCATTTTGATGCCCAGTTTTCCAGTCTCATAATGTCTTCCTGCAAATTATCGCAATCTGCTTGTGATTTAACTACTCTGAACAATTTTGTATCATCTGCAAATTTGATTACCTCACTCGTCGTATTCCTTTCCAGATCCTTTATAAATATTTTGAAAAGTAAGGGTCCCAATACAGATCCCTGAGGCACTCCACTGCCCACTCCCTTCCACTAAGAAAATTGTTCATTTAATCCTACTCTCTGTTTCCTGTCTTTTAGCCAGTTTGTAATCCACGAAAGGACATCACTACCTATCCCATGACTTTTTACTTTTCCTAGAAGCCTCTCATGAGGAACTTTGTCAAACGCCTTTTGAAAATCCAAGTACACTACATCTACCGGTTCACCTTTATCCACATGTTTATTAACTCCTTCAAAAAAGTGAAGCAGATTTTTGGCAAGACTTGCCTTGGGTAAAACCATGCTGACTTTGTTCCAATAAACCATGTCTTTCTATATGTTCTGTGATTTTGATGTTTAGAACACTTTCCACTATTTTTCCTGGCACTGAAGTCAGGCTAACCAGTCTGTAGTTTCCCGGATTGCCTCTGGAGCCCTTTTTAAATATTGGGGTTACATTAGCTATCCTCCAGTCTTCAGGTACAATGGATGATTTTAATGATAGGTAGCAAATTTTTACTAATAAGTCTGAAATTTCATTTCTTAGTTCCTTCAGAACTCTGGGGTGTATACCATCTGGTCCAGGTGATTTACTTTTCTTCAGTTTGTCAATCAGGTCTACCACATCTTCTAAGTTCACCGTGATTTGGTTCAGTCCATCTGAATCATTAACCATGAAAACCTTTTCCAGTACGGGTACCTCCCCAACATCCTCTTCAGTAAACACCAAAGAAAAGAAATAATTTAATCTTTCCATGATGGCCTTATCTTCTCTAAGTGCCCCTTTAACCCCTTGATCATCTAACAGTCCAACTGACTCCCTCACAGGCTTTTTGCTTCAGATATATTTTAAAATGTTTTTACTGTGAGCTTTTGTCTCTATGGCCAAATTCTTTTCAAATTCTCTCTTAGCTTGTCTTATCAATGTCTTATTTTTAACTTGCCAACGTTTATGCATTTTCCTATTTTCCTCTGTTGGATCCTTCTTCCAATTTTTGAATGAAGATCTTTTAGCTATATTAGCTTCTTTCACCTCCCCTTTTAACCATGCCGGTAATCATTTTGCCTGTTTTCCACCTTTCTTAATGTGTGGAATACATCTGGATTGTGCTTCTAGGATGGTATTTTTTAACAATGACCACGCCTCTTGCACACTTTTTACTTTTGTAGTTGCTCCTTTCAGTTTTTTTCTAACTATTTTTCTCATTTTATCTAAGTTTCCCTTTTGAAAGTATAGCACGAGAGCCGTGGATTTGCTTACTGTCCTCCTTCCAGTCGTTAATTCAAATTTGATAATATTATGATCACTATTGCCAAGTGGCCCCAGCACCGTTACCTCTCTCACCAAATTTTGTGCTCCACTGAGAATTAGATCTAAAATTGCTCCCTCTCTCATCGGTTCCTGAACCAATTGCTCCATAAAGCTATCATTTATTCCATCCAGGAACTGTATCTCTGTAGCGTATGTTGCAGTTGGACACTGCTGGCGAGATAGTGGACCCTTGGGCTGGCCTACCTAGGGTGACAGGGTAGGCTGGAGGGCGGAGCCACAGGCAGGAGGTGTTCACCCGGGCACCAGGAGCCCCCCGGGAGGAGCCCGTAGGGCACTGGGACCTCAGGACTTGGAGATACAGGCAGAAAGTCCAGGGACTGAGATAGGCTAGACCGGGACCAGAGCAAACAGGGGGGAAAGGAAGTCCAAGGTACCCGGGAAGCAGGGGACTGGCTATACAGGGCCGAGGGCCGGCTGAAGGCAGGGCAGCGGGCGGCAGCGGAGTCTGTAGCAAACCGGAAGCTGAAGCAAGCTGTAGGCTGAAGCGGAGTCGGTAGCAAACCGGAGGCTGAAGCAGGCTGTAGGCTGAAGCGGAAGCAGGCCGGGGTCAGAGGCTGGCTGCAGGCTGAAGCGGAGTCTGTAGCAAACCGGAAGCTGAAGCAAGCTGTAGGCTGAAGCAGAGTCGGTAGCAAACCGGAGGCTGAAGCAGGCTGTAGGCTGAAGCGGAAGCAGGCCGGGGTCAGAGGCTGGCTGCAGGCTGAAGCGGAGTCGGTAGCAAACCGGAGTCAGAGGCAGGCAGCAGGCAGAAGCGGAGTCAGAGGCAAACTGGAGTCAGAGGCAGGCAGCAGGCTGAAGCGGAGTCAGAAGCAGACCGGAGTCAAAAGCAGGAAATGTGGAAATCACCAGGAACGCAACTAAGAACAACTATGGAGTTGTGAACCTCATTGCAAGGCGATGAGAGAGAGTTTGAGCGCCGGTTATATCGGGGCTTGGGCGTGACATCAGCAGCACGGGCGGGGCCAGGCTTCCGGGAGTTGAGCGCTCAAGACGGGCGTCCTCGCGCGCGCGAGACTGACGAGAAGCAGGCACATAATGGCGGCCGCCACGTGGAGTGAGAGAAGCCCCCAGGGTCCAGAGCGGGCGGAGTGCGGTGACTCTTAAGGCGGAGGTAGGTAGGTTTGAACCCTAAGCGGAGGGAAGCTGTAGAGACCGCAACAGTACCCCCCCTTTACGGCCCCTCTTGAGAGGACCGGGTTTCTCGGGGTGGTCACGGTGGAACTGCTGCAACAAGGACTTGTCCAGGATGTTGCGGTTAGGTTCCCAAGTGTTGTCCTCATCACCGCAACCTTCCCATGCGAGTAGGTATTCCCACTTGCGGTTGTAGAAGCAAACGTCCAGGACCTCGCGTACCTGGTAGGTGGGATCATCGTCGATGGTAGTAGAAGAAGGATCCGGAGGTTTGCGGTGATAGCGGGAGAGGACTACGGGCTTAAGCAAGGATACGTGGAAAATATTGTGGACTCAAAGGGAGGACAGCAACCTCAGCCGATACGAAACTGACCCCACTCTTTCGGCGACCTGGAATGGCCCACAGAATCTGGGCGCAAATCTTCGTGAGGGGAGACGGAGACGGATGTTTTTGGTGCTAAGCCAGACCCGGTCGCCTGGCTGGTAGGTAGGAGCTGGTCGTCGGTGGCGGTCAGCTGCCTGTTTGGCGGAAGAGGCTGAGCGGAGCAGTTTGTTCTGGGTCTTCTGCCACAAGGTCTGTAGCTGGCACACCGTCAACTGGGCGGCTGGAGAGGTGCTGGGGATAGCGAGGGGAAGTGGAGGTCTCAGCTGTTTCCCGTAGACTAGCTGGAATGGTGAGAGCCCGGTGGCTGCATGAGCTTGATTGTTATAGGCAAACTCGGCCCAGGGCAGTAGTTCCGACCAGTTGTCTTGCTTTTCATTGGTGAAGGCTCGAAGGTAGGTTTTCAGAGACCGATTCATTCTTTCGGACTGTCCGTTACTTTGCGGGTGGAAAGCTGTAGAGAAGCTGAGCTTTACCTTGAAACACTTGCAGAGAGCCCTCCAGTAGCGTGCAACAAACTGGGGTCCCCGGTCAGAAACGATGTCCTGCGGGAGGACGTGTAGCCTGAAAATGTGCTGGGCAAAGAGGAGAGCTAGTTTGGGTGCAGAGGGTAACTTGGTCAACGGGATAAGGTGCACCATCTTAGAGAAGCGGTCAACGGTAACCCAAATAACCGTTTGACCGCGAGACGGGGGCAAGTCCACCATGAAGTCTGTAGCTAGATGGGTCCAGGGCTCTGTGGGGACCGGCAGAGGCTATAGGAGACCGCACGGGGGTCCAGGACTTGGCTTTTGACGGGCACAGGTGGGACAGGAACCAACGTAGGTGCACACATCTTGACAGATGTTGGGCCACCAGTAGAAGCAGTTAAGGAGTTCCAGGGTTTTCTCGCGTCCTGTGTGTCCTCCAGTGAAGGAGTCATGAGCCCAGTGTAGCGTCTTTAAACGGTCTCGTCGGGGAACCACGGTCCTATCTTGGGAGAGGACCGTCAGGGCGGACAGGCGAACCTTACTAGGGTCAAGGATATACTGTGGAGGTTCTTGGTCTTCTTCGGAAAAGGAAGTCCGAGAGAGAGCATCAGCTCGGAGATTCTTGGCCGCCGGCCTGTATTGTAAAACGAAATCAAAGCGACTGAAGAACAGGGCCCAGCGGGCTTGGCGAGGGTTTAGTCGTTGAGCCTGGGACAGAAACTCTAAGTTTTTGTGATCCGTATATACGGTGGTCATGTATCGGGCCCCCTCGAGCCATTGCCTCCATTCTTCAAAGGCGAGTTTGATCGCTAGCAGCTCCTTGTTGCCGATGGAGTAATTAATCTCGGTGGGGGAAAAATTCCTGGAGAAGTAAGAACATGGCAGGAGCTGTCCGGAGTCAGAGTGTTGACTGAGGACCACTCCGACGGCAATGCTGGAGGCATCGACCTCGACGATGAAAGGTATGGCGGGATCTGGATGATGGAGACAGGTGTCCGTGAGGAATGCCTCTTTCAAGTTGGTGAAAGCTGCAACCGCAGCGTCAGGCCAGTTCTTGGCGTCGGCTCCCTTGCAGGTCAGGGCAGTAAGGGGAGCGACCCGATGCGAGTACTGTGGAATAAAATGTCTGTAAAAGTTAGCGAAGCCCAAGAATCTTTGGAGGGCCTTGAGACCCTTGGGTTGAGGCCACCTAGTTATGGCAGCTACTTTTTCAGGGTCCATTCAAAATCCTGCGGAGGAGATGATATAGCCGAGGAAGGGCAGGGCCTCAGCCTTGAAAATGCATTTTTCAAGCTTGGCGTACAAGTGATTGTCTCGGAGAGCCTGCAGGACTTGTGCGACGTGGCAACGGTGAGTCTTCAGATCCTTGGAGAAGATGAGCACGTCATCGAGATAGACAATGACATGCGAGTGGAGCATGTCACGTAGGTCCTCGTTCATGAGGTTCTGGAAGATGGCTGGGGCGTTGCAGAGTCCAAAGGGCATTACCAAGTACTCATAATGCCCATCCCTGGTATTAAAGGCCGTCTTCCACTCATCCCCGGGGCGAATGCGGACGAGGTTGTAGGCCCCTCGGAGGTCTAGCTTGGTGAAGATGCGTGCTCCCTGAAGGCGGTCCAAAAGCTCAGGGATCAAAGGAAACGGATACCAGTCTTGCTTGGTGATGGCATTCAAGCCACGATAGTCTATACATGGACGGAGGGAGCCATCCTTTTTGGCCACGAAGAAGAAGCCAGCTCCAGCAGGCGAGCGAGAAGGACGAATGAAGCCCTTGGCAAGGTTCTCAGTCACATACTGAGACATAGCAGTAGTCTCTGGCAAAGACAAAGGGTTCACCCGGCCACGGGGAGGCGTGGTGCCCGGCAACAAGTCAATAGGGCAATCAAAAGGCCAGTGTTGAGGGAGTATTTCAGCCATCTCTTTGGAAAAGACGTCGGCGAAGTCTCGATATGGCTCGGGCAGCAGAAGCAAGGAGCAGAGATGCAAGGTTTTCAGTGGACGTGGGAGACGTAAACAATGTTCAAAACAAAAGGGACTCCATCGGGTTAGCTGAAAGTTATCCCACTGAATTACGGGCGAATGCTGTTGCAACCAGGGTAGTCCAAGAACCAGGGGGTGCACAGCTCGCTCCAGGACTAGCAGGGAGATCTCCTCCGAATGGAACACGCCTGTCTGGAGAGTCAAGGGGGCTGTGGAGCAGGTGATAACACCAGGGAGCAGGGTGCCCCGGATAGAGGAAATCCGCAGAGGGGGAACTTTCTGTAGCGTGGGGAGATACAGCTGATTCACCAGGTCGGCCACAATGAAATTCCCCTCAGCCCCAGAATCGATGAAAGCGCGGATCTGGAGTTCCCCACCGGGGTATTTCAGAGTCACTGGCAAGGTACATAGAAGAGCTGATCCTGTAGAGCCTAGGTGTAGCTCCTCGGTATAACCTAGGCACGGTCGTTTCCCGGACGTTCCGGGCAATTGGCGAGGAAGTGCCCCTTGCCTCCGCAGTAGAGACAGAGGCCCAGCAAGCGGCACCTCCTCCTTTCTTCGGGAGTCAGTGGAGATCTACCCAATTGCATGGGTTCTCCACTGCTAACAGAGGCCGGGAAAGCCTTAGGAGCCGGGGTTCTAGAGGCAGTGGACGACTGTGGTAATGCCTTACGGTAGGAGCGGGTCTCCTTATCCCGCTGCTGAAGGCGATGATCCACCCTGCCAGCGATGTCAATTAAGTCCTCCGGGAGGTCCGGCCTGATAACTCATCCTTGATGCGACTAGCAAGCCCCTCCAGGAAGATTCCCCTAAGGCAGTCATCTCGCCAGCCAACTTCCATGGCCAGCGTGCGAAAGTCTATGGTGTAATCGGCCACCGAGCGTGTCCCTTGCCTGAGGTGCAAGAGCTCCGAGGCCGCGGTGGTCTGGCGGGCAGGATCATCAAAAGCGAAGCGAAAGTTGAGAACAAATTCCTGCAGATTCTGTAGCAAGGGGTTCTGACGCTCCCACATGGGTGAAGCCCAGTCAAGGGCCTTACCATCCAGTAGCGAGAATATATATGCTACTTTAACTGCGTCTGAGGAGAACTGTGCAGGAAGGAGGGCAAAACGCACGTAGCACTGATTTAAAAAGCCACGGCATGTTTTGATATCCCCGGCATACCGGGTCGGCGTGGGTAACTGAGTCACTGAAGCTGAACTGGGTGCTGGTGCCGGAGGAGGGGCTGGAGGCGGTTCCGGAGGAGAGACCTCCAGGCGGGAGACCAGCTGTTCCACGGTAGCAGCAAGTGTGTTGATACAGTGCTGTTGCTGCTGGAGGCGTTGTGCCATCCCCGGAATGGCCTGCAGGCTTGGGGCCTCCGCCGAGTCCATGGCCTTGCAAACTGTTGCAGTTGGACACTGCTGGCAAGATAGTGGACCCTTGGGCCGGCCTACCTAGGGTGACAGGGTAGGCCGGGAGGCGGAGCCACAGGCAGGAGGCGTTCACCCAGGAACCAGGAGCCCCCCGGGAGGAGCCTGTAGGGCACTGGGACCTCGGGACTTGGAGATCCAGGCAGAAAGTCCAGGGACTGAGATAGGCTAGACCGGGACCAGAGCAAACAGGGGGGAATGGAAGTCCAAGGTACCCGGGAAGCAGGGGACCGGCTGTACAGGGCCGAGGGCCGGCTGAAGGCAGGGCAGCGGGCGGCAGCGGAGTCTGTAGCAAACCGGAAGCTGAAGCAGGCTGTAGGCTGAAGCGGAGTCGGTAGCAAACCGGAGGCTGAAGCAGGCTGTAGGCTGAAGCGGAAGCAGGCCGGGGTCAGAGGCTGGCTACAGGCTGAAACGGAGTCGGTAGCAAACCGGAGTCGGAGGCAGGCAGCAGGCAGAAGCGGAGTCAGAGGCAAACCGGAGTCAGAGGCAGGCAGCAGGCTGAAGCGGAGTCGGAAGCAGACCGGAGTCAAAAGCAGGAAACGTGGAAATCACCAGGAATGCAACAAAGAACAACTATGGAGTTGTGAACCTCGTTGCAAGGCGATGAGAGAGAGTTTGAGCGCCGGTTATATCGGGGCTTGGGCGTGATGTCAGCAGCACAGGCAGGGCCAGGCTTCCGGGAGTTGAGCGCTCAAGACGGGCGTCCTCGCACGCGCGAGACTGACGAGAAGCAGGCACGTAATGGCGGCCGCCACGTGGAGTGAGAGTAGCCCCCGGGGTCCAGAGCGGGCGGAGTGCGGTGATTCCTAAGGCAGAGGTAGGTAGGTTTGAGCCCTAAGTGGAGGGAAGCGGTAGAGACCGCAACAGCGTGTCTCGATGATACATTTACCCAGTCAATATTGGGGTAATTGAAGTCTCCCATTATTACCGTACTACCAATTTGGTTAGCTTCCCTCATTTCTCTTAGCATTTCACTGTCAGTCTCACTATCTTGACCAGGTGGACGGTAGTATATTCCTATCACTATAGTCTTCCCCGACACACAAGGGATTTCTACCCATAAAGATTCATTTGTGCATTTAGTCTCATGCAGGATGTTTATCCTGTTGGACTCTATGCCATCCCGGACATAAAGCGCCACATCGCCTCCCGGGTGCTCCTCTCTATCATTGCGATATAATTTGTACCCCGTTATAGCACTGACCCATTGGTTGTCCTCCTTCCACCATGTCTCTGAGATGCCAGTTAAGTCTATGTCATCATTCACTGCTATACATTCTAATTCTCCCATCTTACTTCTTAGACTTCTGGCATTAGCATACAAACATTTCAAAGTTTGTTTTTTGTTTGTATTTTCATTCTGCTTTTTAATTAATAGGGATAAGTTAGAATTTTTTAGCTCAGGTGAGTTTTTAGTTAAAGGCACTTGGACTACTTTTCTTATTATTGGAACCTCACTGTCGGTGTGCCCTAATTCTAATGCATCATTAGTATCCTTTCTTTCCACCTTTTTTAATGTGTGGAATACATCTGGACTGTGCTTCTAGGATGGTATTTTTTAACAATGACCATGCCTCTTGCACACTTTTTACTTTTGTAGCTGCTCCTTTTAGTTTTTTTCTAACTATTTTTCTCATTTTATCAAAGTTTCCTTTTTGAAAGTTTAACACGAGAGCCGTGGATTTGCTTACTGTCCCCCTTCCAGTCATTAATTCAAATTTGATCATATTATGATCACTATTGCCAAGTGGCCCCACCACTATTACCTCTCTCACCAAATCCTGTGGTCCACTGAGAATTAGATCTAAAATTGCTCCCTCTCTCGTCGGTTCCTGAACCAATTGCTCCATAAAGCTATCATTGATTCCATCCAGGAACTGTATCAATCTAGCGTGTCCCGATGATACATTTACCCGGTCAATATTGGTGTAATTGAAGTCTCCCATTATTACTGCACTACCAATTTGGTTAGCTTCCCTAATTTGTCTTAGCATTTCACTATCAGTCTCACCATCTTGACCAGGTGGACGGTAGTATACTCCTATCACTATTGTCTTCCCCGACATACAAGGGATATCTACCCATAAAGATTCAATTGTGCATTTATTTTATTTATTTATTTTACAGCTTTTAATATACCGGTGTTCGTGCGGCACATCACGCCGGTTTACAATAAAACTTGAGAAAGGAGGAAAATTACAAAAAACAGGGAGCGGGTGATGGAGCAGGTGCGAAAGGGGCGGGAGTGAGGGAGAAAGATAGAGGAGGAAAGGATAACAGCTGAGAAAGTATAGGGGCATTTAGTCTCATGCAGGATGTTTATCCTGTTGGACTCTATGCCATCCCAGACATAAAGCACCACATCACCTTCCGGGTGCTCCTCTCTGTCATTGCGAGATAATTTGTACCCCAGTATAGCACTGTCCCATTGGTTGTCCTCCTTCCATCATGTCTCTGAGATGCCAATTAAGTCTATGTCATCATTCACTGCTATACATTCTAATTTTCTCATCTTACTTCTTAGACTTCTGGCATTAGCATACAAACATTTCAAAGTTTGTTTTTTGTTTGTATTTTAATTCTGCTTTTTAATTGATAGGGCTAAGTTAGAATTTTTTAGCTCAGGTGAGTTTTTAGTTACAGGCACTAACTATTTTTTTTTATTATTGGAACCTCACTGTTGGGATGCCCTAATTCTAATGCATCATTAGTATCCTTTGAAGATACCTCTCTCTGAACCATGCTCTGCTGATCGACTGTTGGTTTTCCCCTTTGTTCTAATTTAAAAGCTGATCTATCTCCTGGTTCCACCCTGGTTAAGGTGGAGCCCATTCTTTTGGAAGAGACTCCTCCTTCCCCAAAAGTTTCCCCAGTTCCTAACAAAACTGAATCCCTCTTCCTTGCACCATCGTCTCATCCATGCATTGAGACTCCAGAGCTCTGCCTGCCTCTGGTGACCTGCACGTGGAACAGGGAGCATTTCAGAGAATGCTACCTTGGAGGTTCTGGATTTAAGCTTTCTACCTAAGAGCCTAAATTTGGCTTCCAGAACTTCCCTACCACATTTTCCTATGTCATTGGTGCCCACATGTACCACGACAACCGGCTCCTCCCCAGCACTGTCTAAAATCCTGTCTAGCTGACGCATGAGGTCCGTCACCTTCGCACCAGGTAGGCATGTTACCACTGGTTGTACAGGATGGATATGACCTTTCTACTGAATGTGGTCCTTGGAACTTTGTAATTCGGGGCTAAGACCTGAAGCAAATGCTTAAAACCTACATTTTCTACTCCTGCAGGTGCTGGTCACCAAGGGCAATTGTTTCCCGATATTCCCAGTTACAACTTTTGATGCTTCCTGTCTCTTAGATCCAGACAGTGCTACTAAACACCATCTCATTTCTTTTAAGGTAGATTGTCTCTTCTGATGCATGGCAGTGAACGTCTAGCCTACCAGATGACTGCTGGAAGGGGCCAAGGTGATGGAATCAGCTTGAGGAACACTCTCCCCCTTTTCAACCACTTTCTTCTGACTGGAAAAATGTGTCCCCCTGGCTAGTACTACCCCTCTTCCCAGACGCCAATGCTAGTGGGTGCTGCTTCTGCAGGTGATTCTGCATACCAGTATTTGTGAGATACCACACTTGTTTTCCTCAACTGATGTCCTTGTGCAGTGAAGACAATGCATGAAACACGGGTCCACCTTGACTTTGATGTGAATCCATAACCGTGTATTTCTTCCATGATCTCTTCTCTAAATCCTTGGAGTAGATGATGGCACTGGAGTTGAGGTAGAGGGTGAACCCTGAGGAATAGTACCAGGGTCACCATTCATGCTGTCTAACTGTGCTGCCTGCTCTTTGTCACAACCTCACTTTGTTCTATCTCCCCCATCAATAAACGGAATGCTAAGACACTACTTTATACTCCTATCACATTTTCTTCTTCTAGTATCTCTAATCTCCTGATTCTGGCAATCCAAGATAAGATTCTTCATTTGAATAACTTGATGAAAATATTTCCTTCATAGCCTCAGTTGTAGTGGATAAAGAAGATTGCATTGAAGGCTTTGGATATTGCTCTTCTGCTACCTTTGCTGTCTTACTTCTCTCTGCATTTTATGTCTCCCACCTTTTGCCTCTGTTCCAACACAGAAGAGAAAAAAACAGGTTCAGCAGTGTTCAGTAGCACATGGTCTCCATATTTCAGTTTCTTCTGGACAGAGCTGCCTTCTGCCATTCTGGACTTGAAGAAGTTCCGCTGCATCTTATATGCATGACTACTTCTTTTGTTTTTGCTGCTAGCCCTGCTGCTGCCAACATTCCCTTTCCCTCCTCAGCCTTTCCCTAACATGATGGAATTTAATACTGGGGTTTGGGATATTAAAATTATTTGTTATTTATTACTTGTACTAAAACTGACTATACACACCCACTTATTGGATCAAGCTAATGTGTGTTTGTGAAGAATTATCACACATATACAAACAATACAGTGTCATGCTGTGCCATAGTGCTGAGACTGTTGACAGGCTCCACAAAACACTGGCAACCTGGCATGCTTCAGTCTCTGTGAAGTACTGTGCATTACTCTGTCAACTTGCTAGACTAATGTCCACTGACCAAATAGACAGAGAAAAAATTAGTATCACTGTTGGAACTTTCTTTACTCTCTCCAATCCATATCTAGACCCTATATCCTCCCCTGGGGAGAGAAAAAGCAGCAAAGGGATTCTGCCTATCTTTCTCTGCTGACTGGCATATTAGTTGAAACCAATGCAGCACAGACTAGTATTACTGTCTGCAGCCAAAAAGCTTTTTTTTTTAATTTGAACTTGGTGAGCACTCTCCTCCACTATATCCTTCTAAGACAAAATCTACAGAAGAAATGCATAGTAATTCCTGCACATGCTCAGAGTTCATGACCAGTATCACTGCTTAGAAAAATGTTTCACTGGGATTTGTCATGTCAGTGATTGCCAGCATGTCCTGCCCAGTCTCTGACAAGGCAATGAGGACACAAATGACCCACAAGGAAGGGCTGGTTGCTATAGCTACTTTTCATTCATTCCCCTTTGATTTCTATGGCTCGTAGACTTCAATGGGCCATTAATTGAATGGGGAACTCAACAAATGATACAAATACAGTCTGTTTCATTTGTGGGATCCCCCCTCCCTCCATTTATTTTGGGGACCCATGAAAGAAACAAATGAAGTCCCATTTCTTTCAGAATGCTCATTTGTTTGTAACAGAAGCAGATCCCTAATAACCAGTAATATAAAGATTTTGTCATGTGCATGCATAGTTTACATATAATGCTG